>NC_057806.1:323359256-323719331 GCF_018294505.1 Triticum aestivum | reverse complement strand
ATGCATTCATAGCTTAGGAATCCCTTCGTGCCAACACGAGGGAGGGGACTGCTAGCTCTACTACACACTTTGCTAGGTGAACCTCGGTTGGGGGGCATGCATTCATAGCTTAGGATTCCCTTCGTGCCGACACGAGGGAGGGGGGCTGTGATACGTCTCCATTGTATCTACTTTTCCAAACACTTTTACCCTTGTTTTGGACTCTAACTTGCATGATTTGAATGGAACTAACCCGGACTGACGCTGTTTTCAGCAGAATTGCTATGGTGTTATTTATGTGCAGAAACAAAAGTTCTTGAAATGACCTGAAACTTCACGGAACATCTATTCGGAAATAATAATAAAATCCTTGAAAAAGATGAAGACCAGGGGGCCCACCGCCTGTCCACGAGGGTGGGGGCACGCCCCCCTACCTCGTGGGCCCCCTGGAGCTCCTCCGACCTCAAGCCCAACTCTATATATTTGGTTTCGGGGAGAAAAAAATAAGAGAGAAGGATTCATCGCATTTTACGATACGGAGCCAAAAACCTAATTCCACCGCCGAAACCTTCTGTATCCACGAGATCCCATCTTGGGGCCTGTTTCGAAGCTCTGCCGGAGGGGGCATCCATCACGGAGGGCTTCTACATCAACACCATAGCCTCTCTGATGAAGTGCGAGTAGTTTACCTTAGACCTTCGGGTCCATAGTTATTAGCTAGATGGCTTCTTCTCTCTTTTTGGATCTCAATACAATGTTCTCCCCCTCTCTTGCGGAGATCTATTCGATGTAATCTTTTTTTTGCAGTGTGTTTGTTGAGACAGATGAATTGTGGGTTTATGATCAAGATTATCTATGAACAATATTTGAATCTTCTCTGAATTCTTTTATGTATGATTGGTTATCTTTGCAAGTCTCTTCGAATTATCAGTTTGGTTTGGCCTACTAGATTGATCTTTCTTGCAATGGGAGAAGTGCTTAGCTTTGGGTTCAATCTTGCAGTGTCCTTTCCCAGTGACAGTAGGGGCAGCAAGGCACGTATTGTATTGTTGCCATCGAGGATAACAAGATGGTTTTTTTATCATATTGCATGAATTTATCCCTCTACATCATGTCATCTTGCTTAAGGCGTTACTCTGTTTTCATGAACTTAATACTCTAGATGCATGCTGGATAGCGGTGGATGAGTGGAGTAGTAGTAGTAGATGCAGGCAGGAGTCGGTCTACTTGTCTGGGACGTGATGCCTATATACATGATCATACCTAGATATTCTCATAACTATGCTCAATTCTGTCAATTGCTCTACAATAATTCGTTCACCCACCGTAAAATACTTATGCTCTTGAGAGAAGCCACTAGTGAAACCTATGGTCCCCGGGTATATCTTCATCATATTATTCTTCCAATATTTAGTTATTTCCTTTGCTTTTATTTTACTTTGCATCTTTATCACAAAAATACCAAAAATATTATCTTATCATATCTATCAGATCTCACTCTCGTAAGTGACCGTGAAGGGATTGACAACCCCTTATCACGTTGGTGGCGAGGAGTTATTTGTTTTGTGCAGGTACTAGGGACTTGCGTGCAGCCTCCTACTGGATTGATACCTTGGTTCTCAAAAACTGAGGGAAATACTTACGCTACTTTGCTGCATCATCCTTTCCTCTTCAAGGAAATCCAACGCAGTGCTCAAGAGGTAGCAGGATGCTAGCTACTTCGCACTTTGCTACGGTGAACCTCGGTTGGGGGGGCATGCATTCATATATAGCTTATTATTCCCTTCGTGCCGACACGAGGGAGGAGGGGGCTGCTAGCTACTTCACACTTTGCTAGGTGAACCTCGGTTGAGGGGAAGGGGGCATGAATTCATAATATATAGCTTAGGATTCCCTTCGTGCCGGCACGAGGGATGAGGGGGGCTGCTAGCTACTTTGCACTTTGCTAGGTGAACCTCGGTTGAGGGGGAGGGGGCATGCATTCATAGCTTAGGATTCCCTTCGTGCTGACACGAGAGGGTGGGAGCAAGCAATACTGTGCGCTTTGCGAGAGAGGTGCCACATCAAAGTTGCATTTGGTATTTGAAAATCAAACCACCCTTTTGATACATAAATTTGGTCCACAAGCAAGTGTGTTCATGTTCTGACCCTCTCCCGCGTCATTTTTCGCCAAATTTATGAACATTAGACAAGTCGGATGACGCGACAGACACGGTTCACTCAAACTATCCATGTGCCATGCCGGTGCACCTGTCACGCACACATCCGCATAGTACATTGGGCTCCATGAGGCTCCCCCTCTCAAAAATATCTGCCCGGTTCGAGGGTTTTTCTGTTTCATAACACACGGTTGTTATCTCCGGACCGTGTGCGATGTTTCTTGTTCCCAATCCCACCTGCATCAAAAATATCTACCCGCCTCGAGGGTTTTTCTTTTTCATAACACACGGTTGTTATCTCCGGACTGTGTGCGATGCACTATCACCAAAATTTTCAATAGCCCGGAATTTCACTCCCGCGTAGTAAAAAATTTAGTACCCGTGTCATTTCCTCAAACACCCCGTGCACCCCCCCTCCACACACACACACACCAAAACCTCCTTGGGCATGCATGTGCGCGCGCACACACACACACCCTCCCTCGTTCGAAACCCTAGCAAAGTCCCCGCTGCCGCTACCGCCGCCGCCGCAAGGCCTTCATTGTCAACATCTACCGGTTTGCCCGTGTAGCTTACCCACCGATCTCCATACCCAGGCCACCCTGAGTTTCTTAGATGACGCCTGCCAAACACCCCCTTTCCCACAGATCCCCATACCCATCCCTACTCCAGAGCGTCGCAGCCTAAGCCCGGCTACGCTTCCCGTGGAGCTTGAGGAGTGATTGGCCCAAAAGAGGTGTATAGCGGTCTCTTCGCCTGACGTTGCTGAGGAAGCTGACAACCATTACTGGTGGCATGCACTCAAGCAGCGGGCTAGAGTATGCGGGCATGTCCCGTCTGCCGGCTACGACATCGAGGTCATCGACAGCGACGCCCTGAGGCGGGTTGTGTCACTGGTTAAGTGGCCCACCCCAACCCCTCGGGTTCAACCACCGTCAATCTCATCCATGGCCCCGCTGCTGATCTCCTCTACCTCGCTGTCAACAATTTGCCATTCTACATCGCCATCGAGCCCCTTTTGTCATTTCTGACAGACACGTTCTGCGACGCTGGCTTGGGATCCACAGCTTCCAAGTCAGACCTCATCGACGGCGACCACGAGGACGGCACCCTCTCCCGCTCTTCCAAGGGGAAAGAGCCCATCTGCTCTTCCAAGGGGAAAGCACCTGTCTGCGACATCAGGGAGGACACCCTGCAGCCGTGCTCTTCCAAGGGGAAGGAGCCCATCTATGACACCATGGAGCACATCCAGGGTCCATGCTCTTCCCACGGGAACGAGCCCATCTGTGACAAGTGAGGAAACCCATGATTTGTTTATTTCAGTTGTTCACAATGTGATGCTCTATATGTGCAATTATTTACTTTTGCATGTGGGCCAAACATATATATGTTGAATACCCAAAATGCACAACTTTGATGTGCCACATGCCTCAAAAACCATAAACCATGCACCCACACAGAGCGAGGTTCATATCAAGCGTACTACATATGATGGTCCCCTTCCCCCCTCTTCACCGCATACTATATGCTCCTGCCGTAATATATGTACAAGTAAAACCCAAAAGAATCCTCATCAATGGTGAAATTAATTAACCTCTCCTGATGTAGGTCAAAGTTATGCATGCATGCATGCATTGATGATGGCCTCGTGGGCCCATAGATGGAAGCGTCACACGTGAGTGTCCTAGCTAGGATATATATGCATGTGGCCCAAAAAGGTGTCGTGTGATGTTTGAATAACCAATTTCACAATTTTGATGTGGCACATGCCTCGGTAACCAAAAAGTCGACACCGAGTGAGGTGTACTTGTTCACGGACGCACACGTATAGTATATATGCTAGTCCCCTCCCACCTCTTCGACGCGTACTATATACCACCATAACACAAACAAAAAAGATTATACCTTGCTGGTCAAATTAACCTCACTACCGGCTGTTCATCAAAGTGATGGACGACGACCTCGTGGGCCCACAGAAAGCATCACACGCGAGTATCGAGTGTCGTGTAGGACAACCATTGACTGCATGTGGCCAAAACATTTATGTACGAAAGGGTTGTGTAATGTTTTAAATAACGATTTCACGACTCTAATGTGGCACCAGCCTGCCTAACAAAACAGCCAACCCACAAAGTGGCTCACAACTCGTAGTGTACTGTGAGCCACCCGCCACCCCCAGACGCACACACCACACACACACCGCGAATCCACCGCAACTACGATGCATGCTAAATTAATTATCCTGTGGTGAACATACATGTTACCAAAGGAGGGACGTTTTAATTTCAAAAAATTCACAGAGATCATTAAGACATTTTAGTACATTGATTGATTGATTTTCTATGGGTATAATGTGCAAAAATCAAATCTGAGCTACATGCACATGTGACAGTGCACCTAAATGGATTGCAAAAACACATGTGTCTCACTGGGTGCATGTTTACTCCCCGTGCAACAAATTTCAAACATTGAGAATCTTGATTTTTAAATTCTAGTACATCCAAAACTTATTTGAAGTTCCCGAAACTTATCGTGTTGTCATATGGACACCAATACAAAGTGGCATTGTACTTTTTTTGTCAAATTTGAGACCAGTTTTGATGTAATATTTATCTAATTACAGACGGGAGATTATTAATAATTGGGAACCAATATCCCAAACGGATTATTTATTCGAACCGTGAGCGTTAGACCAATAATGGATACGTGCCATGCTTCGGTTAAGAAATAAAGCGGCAGCATTAATCGTCCAAATAGAAAAACAATATACGTGCCGCCGCGCGACTCGTGTGGTTTGCGAGCAGGCGTGAGTTGACGGGACGCATGTGAGCAGTCCACCGCGCAGGCAGACGGGGAGGCATGCGTGCAGGTGTGTGAATTGACAGAGGCGTGCTCGCTGCGCTGTGTCATCGGGAGGCGTGTGAGTAGCTGTGTGAAACTTTGGTAGGCATGCCAGCAGTCCGGTGCGCAGGCTCACTGGGAGGCGAGCCATTGGTTTGACCGCCGCTCGCCTCTCTCCCACAACTCCCACTACTCCATATTAATGGTGCGCCCGAGCGGCTGCACCCCCCATCCTCGCTACGCAAACACAATCCTCTCTCTCCTCTTGCAACCTCGACGCCGCTCTCAGTCCTCAAAGCCGTTAGTGTATGAGGATGCCGCCAAAGGGCTCCATCGGAGGGAGTGTCGACGCCGGGGATGCTAAAGCACCGGAGCACGTCATGGAGATGGAGATAGAGGTTGCCATCACCGCCTGCGAGTTATCGCTGCACCCTGACATCGTCGATGGCATCGAGCTTCCACAACCGGAGGCGGAGTTCCACATCGACTCCGACGACCACTCCGACGACGACTCCGACGACGATGAACAACTGGTTAGTCATCTATACCCATTTATGTGTCAAATAGATCATAGGGTTTCTCTAGTTACGCCTCCCTCCCCCTTTTTGGAATAGAAATCCTGTGGTTATGTTCTCCCAATCCATGAAATCTGAGTAAGTTTCATTAGATCCGTGTAGTGTATTGATTGTTTGAATGGTACATGTGATAAGTGATTAGTTGTTTCATCTGTGCAAATGATTTCTGCAAGTAATCCGACTAGGGTTAGTGTTCATGCTAATAATTCCTAGCCAGGACTTGACAATTGATTTTGAATGACCTACATATGTTTGTGCCATTATTTTCTTCAAGATTGGTCTGTACATAGACGACTGTGCTTAAAAATTGAACCATAATCTCTGAATATGTATAAATAAATAGCCAGAAATTCCTAATCCTCCTTCACAGCATGTAATCAGTGATTTGATGCCAAATTTGTTTTACTATATGTATAGGTGCTGTCTAACGATGTGGACAGCAAGGATGAAGATGCCTAGAGGAGGTACAAGAGGCGAATCCTGAGGGAGCTTTATGCGGGAATGCATAATAGACGTATTAGGACCTGGAATGACGGCTATGGATGCCCATTTTTCATCCACAAGATTCATGATGCATATCTAAGTGTTCTTGCGCATGCAAGAGGACAGGCCGTTGGCTCCTTCAAGCAGAAGTATTCTTTCAGGGTGGCGAACGGCGCGTACGCCGAGTACCTGGAGAAGCTTCAGGATCACGCCCGCCGCATGTGAGATGAGATGTGGGATGGATCGAACTATGTACGCTTGAGTATGCTTAATGACGGTTGAACTATGTACTTATGGTTGAACTATGCTTATGTACGTGTACGCTTATTATCTATGTCTGAGTATGTTAAATATTTCACCAAATTTTGGTGAAAATTACAACGGGGGACCAATAAACCAGGATGGAGGTAGTACGTCAATCACACATGGTTCCCAAAATTGGAACCGTGTGCAATGACTATCATTTTGCCTGCTGCGTCAATCACACATGGTTCGCTCTAGCAAACCATTGCCCCCAAAATCTTTGTGGGACAGAAAACCCTCACCACCCAATTCAAAAGAGAAAAAAGAAAACCCTCACCATCCCCACGTCACAAAAACCCTCACCCCGCCCACCACCCACCTCGGCCCCTCCGGTATGTTCCCCATTCACACCTGCACAAGCTCGTGCGCGTCTATGCCATGGCACCACCTATCGCGGCGGTAAACACTTAGCTCGATGCCTGCCGCCGCCGCCAGGCTGCTGGCAAAGCCCACCGCATTTTGCCACTTCCACTTGCCGCCGCCTATCACCATCGACTTTCTCTATGCTGCTCGCGGACGACCTAGCTCCGCCCGGTTCGGGAATCTGCCGTACTGAGGGTTCTTTCTCATGGAGGGCAAGGTAACTAATTTAACAAGATATTGTCTCATCTCTTATCCCAGTTCATCTGCCTCCTTTAATAACCCGCTGGAAATCGCCGTGAATTCATTTTTATTCGAGCTAATTTCAGGGTTTTCTTTCATTCATAGAATGTACAGTGCGCCGATACTTCAGGACTTGGTGACCGCCGCCAGAGATTCCATCTCATCATACCAGATAACTTATGACACGCGCGGTATGTTCAATCTCACCCTAAATCGGTTGGCATGGCCTACTTTCCTGGACATATTCTAAATATTGCTACATTTGGATAAAGATGCCACATGCACCATATACGTCAAAGCGGATTTTCCCCCTCTTCTTTCTATATTAGGCAAATTAATGATGTATTGTTCTTTCGATTACTCTCATATTTCCATGACATCATGTTTACCCTATCTGTTTAATTATAGACTTTTGTCTTTCGACTTCTACTGCTATACAGTTCTTTCAATTTGGGCCCATATTTGCATGTTACCATATTTTCTTTAACAACCCTACCATTTTCTGCAGGACATCCCTCGCTATGCAACAGATTATGTAGTGCACAATTTTTCCCTTTACATACATCAAGGCTCCACGAATGTCATACTGCGCACAAACCATGGATTTACAATCGTTGCTACTGTAAGACTTGATGAACGTGGTGACTCCTATTTTGGCACTGGCTTTTGGAATGAAATCGCAAAGTTTTATGTACTGAAAGCTGGCACTAAAATTGCACTGCACATAGAAGGGCCTGGTCATGAGATATATGCTAACTTCCCCGACAAAATCATCTGTCCAGACTTTGTTCGAAGTAAGTTTTATTTCCAACTATCTGCATATGTTGAATTACCCAGCAATGTGAAATGAATTGTGTAGTATTAAAGAAACCAATTGCTAATCCCTTATCTTACTATATTCCTACCTAATAACTTCTAGTTGCCAATACACTTTTCTATTGCCCCGTTTTAACTAAATATTCCCTGTACTCCCATTTCTATCAGAAAGCGCCGCTGACAAGGCGACTCCGGAGGTGGAGAATGGGGCTTCCAACAAGTAGAGGCGGGGCGAGCTAGAACCGCAAGCAACTCCAGCAGGCCTAGACTTAATCAGCAGCCTCCCCGATGATATGTTGAGAGTCATCATCTCCCTCCTCCCAATCAAATATGAGGCGCAGACAACCCTCCTTTCCCGGCGGTGGTGCCCCCTATGGAACTCCAGCCCTCTCGACCTCATCGACACCCACGAGCTCCGCCATGGCTATCGCAAAATCTTGGATGCGTTCTCCAAGATCCTCGGCAATCACCTTGGCCCAACCAAAGGCCTTAGAATGGGCAAGTTCTGTTCCAACGGCAAGGACCGAGCCAAGCTTGACGACTGGTTTCGATCCCCCGCCCTAGATCAGCTCAAGGAGCTCACTTTTGATGGCGGGCATATGTGGTCGCTGCCAACGTCCGCACTCCGCCTCGCTCCCACGCTGCGCGTCGCCAAGTTTAGGAACTGCCATTTCCCGCCCCTTAATGACACGCCCGCTCTTATTCTACCACGACTGAAGCACCTCGAGCTCGTCGCCGTCTGCCTCTCAAAGGGTGACATGGAGCGCTTGCTCCGTGGCTGTACTGCACTCGAGTACCTTCGTCTTCAGGTGATCAATGGGTTGAGTACCTTCCACATCACCTCCATGACTCTCCGGACTATTTATGTGTGTTGCTGGTGCGGCAGGAAGACATCACAAAAGGTGGACCACAGTATGGCCATCCAGGACACCTGCACTTGAGAGATTACTTGTAGTTGATCAAGAAGGTCCAACAAGAATCAGTGTCATTTCTGCGCCAAAATTGACAGTGGTGGGCTACTCATCTGACAAATAATCCGAATTTGTTATTGGATCCACACCCGTTCAGGTACAACAGCCGCCTTCTACCTCTCCGTCTACTAATTAACATTATTTCTAATTTTTAAGATGTTTGTTCGTTTGTCATTCAGAAAATGATTTTGACAAGCTTGACCCCGAAACTACACACAGTGAAGGTCTTAGCACTAGAATCTATCGGGCCCAACCTGGAGCAAGTTGTCAGTTTCCTGAGATGCTTTCCGTGCCTGGAGAAGCTATATATCGAGGTGATTTTCCTTTCATGTTAAATGTTAACCATAAGTGAGTTCAATGTGTGACACCTTTTTCCAAGTTTACAATGACAATGTACTACGATTTCTGAAGGTTCTTTTGGAGGATTTCAGTACATACATGCCCCCCCATATTGGTTGCTTGATCCATATGGTTACAATCAATAAGCATTTCTCCTTTGGATTCATCTGTACTAGTTTTCTTAGCGAACTTTTCATCCACTCCAACCTCTTGGGAAGAAGGCTACATTTTTCTAGAATGTAATCAAATGCCCATGTTAATCATGTCAGATCAAAGATGGAATGTTAGTACATTTTACAAATCCTGCAAACCAAATAGCTAGGCCTATAGTAATGTTCAAAACTGCATGTAGGCACTAACACATTTTCTTCTTTTGCAGATAAGATTAGGCCCAGTGGTGGATAATGTGATATAATATAACAATCACGTCAAATGCCTAGATCTGCATCTCTCAGAAATTACTTTGAACTCCTACCGAGGGACCTTACCGGAGATTATATTCGCCAGGTTCTTTGTTCTCAGAGCAAGGGTGCTGAAGGAAATGAGGTTTTCCCTACATTTATTTCGCAAAAATGAATGGTCTGTTGATCAGCGCCGGCGCCTGCGACAGAATGGAATAGGCTCCAAAAATGCTGAATTTCATTTTGGAACTTTAGATGACAGAGTAATCGGAAGTCATCGGGTCAACCCCATACATGACTTCTCAGTGGCTGACCCCTTTGCAAAAATTGTGAGGTTTCGAAGCTAGACTTAGAAGCGGTGATATTAGTTTGAACCTCTCTGATATCCATGTTCAGCGCATCAGCGTGAGCGTTTGCAGCTGATGAGCTGAATTTCATTTCTAATATCAGTTTGAACCTTGTAATCTTCGAATTTGAGCCATATAACTCTGGAATTTGGACCTTGTAACATTTCGAGCGTATATTGCTAGCACTATTTTGACCTTAATATGCAAGGGTCTTAGATTTTATTAACCACTCTCGAATCAGTTTACCTTGTCGATCTCACAGCAGACTATCTATATAGCTAACTCGACTGTGATCTTCGACATTACTGCACACAATTGGTTTCTTCCACCGTGTGCACTGTAGAGCGCAGAATTAATTATTGCACTCGAGTTTCCATCATCAACCTTCTGTGTAACTTTGACCTCATCACCCAAGGGTAAACTTATGACCGAAGTCATTCCACACACTTCGTTTTTACAAAGCTTTTTGCCAATAAATGCCCACGATTTGTCCCTCTTCTAGCCGACGCGTGGCCAAACTAGGCGGGCGAGAAGCTTGCGTGGTAAACAACACGGTAGCACGGGAACTGGCTCTTCGAGCCCACGCCTGGGGTGCAGTGTTGTCAAGCGTGCACTGGATTCTGGAATCCTCCGCTATGAACGCTGTGACAAGACGTGACGATTACAGGCCGGCCGGCCCCCATATATTATAGCGGCCATTTGACCTACCCTTGTGTCTCTTCAACCTTTCGATCGCGCCCTACCATTGCAAGAAGCACACCCACCATGAGAAATTCTTAGAGGGTATCCTGCGCGGCTCCAATGGCGCTCCGAGCGGCTGCCGACGACGCAGCAGTTCACCATGCGTGCCGTGGTGGACACCCACAGAAGGTTCATGGACCTCTCAGTGGTGTACACCAACGACCAAGTGTGGGCGGAGCACTCCATCCACATCATGGAGTTGTTGCTTGCTCAGGAGAAGCACAAGGTGGTCGGGTTCGACCTCGAGTACACCCGCACTCGTGCCAGGTCTCGTCCCAATGTCACCGTCGCCCAGATGTGTGTGTGCCACCACATTCTTGTCTACCACTACTGCCTGGCCACAAGGCCTTGCGAGTGTTTCGCCAGGTTTCTCAACAGCCCCCACTACATGTTTGCTATGGTGGACATCACCAACGATATAAAGGCACTCGAGAATTCGGGCATCGCCTACCAGAATCTTGTCGACATCCAGGGCCAATACAAGATCAGGGGCAGCAAGGAGCATGAGAAGGACTCATTGGTTCACCTCGTCGAGGCCATCATCGACCCCTACTACAAAGACTTGAAGGATTCGTGCAACAAGGACAAGTGTGCCTGGCATTCGGCCTGGATGGAGAAACTCAATAAAGCTCACGTCGTGTATGCGGCCAAGGAGGCATACATTAGCTACGACATGTACCAGCAAATTGTTGACATGAGGAAGTCCCTCCTTCCCCAAAACGGCCAGGGATCCAGCCGGAAGCAGAGCAATGGCAAGCGTCGTCACAACAATAAGTAGATGATTAGATCCCCGTTTCTCCTACTTTAGTATGCATGTAATTGCTTACTTTGGTGTGTGCAAATGTTATGTGTGTAGTCACTTGTGTAATTTTATGCTTAATTTGGTTATGCAATGCTATATTTTTGAGTATATATGTTGATGCTCTGTAGACAGAGCGTAGATGGTGTACGGACAAAGAAAATCACATCACACACGGACTAAACAATGGAACCCGCCGGTGATGTTTTCATCAATCACTCATAATTGTATACCAACAATCGTTTTCTCAAAACACACACGTCTTATTAGCAGCAACCGTCTGTGTTCTTATCGGTCTTCAGACACATTTCTGATTACAGACTTGTTTGCCGCGTATCACGCACATCTTGTTAAGTTGAGCCGTTTCTGTTCTCATGTCTCAACGCAAATAGTTCATCCGAGTGAACCGCATGCCATATATCGTACACACCTTTGATCTAGTTGACCATTTCTTTTGTGTTGCCTAATCACAAATAGTTCATCAGAGTGAACCGTATGCTGTGTATCTCACACACCTCCGTCTAGCTTCCCGTTTCTTTTGTTCCTCCTCATCGCAAACAGTTCATTGAACTGAACCGTATGCCCTTCATCGCACACACAACTAAAACCTGAACCGTGTTTGATGCATCCGTCATCGCAAACGTTTTACACATTTCTGACGGTTTTCATACAACACCATTTGCGATTATGGCATCACACATAGTTTCTCGAACGGTCTCTGATCGTAGTGTCGCGTTAGCAGCATCCTGCAGCAGTGATAGATATATGTTTGTTTGATGCTTTCATAATTTACTACTTGGCAATAGAATACTTGGTAGTTTAATATTGTCCACCTTACTAATGAACTGGTTCACCGAAATGAGTTTCATATACTAGTACATGTTAAACATGTTATGTGTCTGCTTGTTTCTTCTTTTAGAATGCTGACGGAATATTGGGGAAGAGTGCCTTATTAAGCAATGATAAAGGAAGTAATGCAGATAAGGTTCAGGATCGTGAGACATCCTTGTTGGTCTCCAACAGAGCTGATAAAACAGCTAAGGAAAACTATCTTGAAGACAATGAGGCAACCCCAAAGTCCTGTCTTGCTTTACTGTTCGAGTTACTAGCCACTACCGCTTGCACAAGGTATTCAAACTCACTGTCTGAATCAGTTCGGTTTCTTGAGTCTCAACTACAAGCTGAAAGACATTGATCAGTTGTGTTGCGACAAGAAGCGGAAGGACGGCGGAAGTCCCTAGAGCATTCAGATGCATACTTTCTGGTGCAATAGCAAGCATTGGAGGATTTTAGCGCCAAACAGGACAAAGATAATAAGCTTGCTAAGCTTATTTCTAGCATGGTGGATACATAGGATAATATTTCTTGAGCTCTTCTGAAGTTGTTTCAGTTATGGACTTGTTTTTCTGATGCGTTTATTTGTACTGGTGGCCAATTTTGACGGCCAGTGTATGTAATATGCTGCTTTGTTCCCTATATTTGCACTGGTGGTGAACTTTGATGCCTAGTGGATGTAATATGTGTAATAGTTGTAATAGGCTAGCATTAGTTGCTTGCTTATTTATTTCCTTATTGTCTTGTTTAGTTGTTTGCTTGTAGTCACTGCAGTTCTTTTTCCCGTTTTTAGTGGCCACAATAACCTAGTTTTGGTAACTAGGCCACAATAATCATGGCAACACACGGACTGTTGTAACCATGGGCCTCCTGCGGGCCGTAGGATCCGTGGGCCCCTCTACGGGCCGTAGGATCCATGGGCCTTTTACGGGCCATAGGATCCATGGACTTTCTATGGGCCGTATGATCCATGGGCCTTCTACGGGCCGTAGGATCCATGGGCCTTCTACGGGGCTTATAATCATTTCGCCAAACGTGGGCCATACTATTCGTGGACCATAACGGGCCGTTAATAGGCCGTACTTGATAACGCTATGAAAACAGCCCAACGGGTTAATGGGCCACAAATGGGCCGAATGTAACCACGTGCTGTATTTGGCCCACAAACGGAACAGGCCAGTAATGGACCATATCTAACCGAATTCTAGAAATGAGCCCAAGAATAAATGGGCCCTTAGAAGGCCGAAATTTAACACGGGCAGGAAACGGCCGACGGAATAATGGGTCGTTAATGGGTATAAAGCGATACACTGTTCATTATGGGCCAGTTTCATCTCAGGCCTTTAATGGGAAGAGAGTTACAAAGGGCCTCATATGGGCCGAAAGACATCATGGGCCATACATGGGCCGGAAGTTACAATGGGCTGGAATCATATTGGATGGCCCAGATGAAGCTACTGGGCTTAATTTCGATAGGCCGTAACGGGCCGGTAGTAAGCAGCCGTAAGTGGGCTATATATGAACAGGTCGTTAACAGGCTTTCCGTGGGCTGGCCCGTTACCTTTTGACCAAGTCAAACGGGCCGACCTTTCCACCGAAATGGGCTTCTGTTGGGTCGTGCCACGTGTCGATGTATCATAGGCGCCTCCTGTCCAATGAGTGGATGACATCTGTCCGAACATTGAGCCGACACGTGTTTCCCCCGGCCAATGAGAATTTTACACGTGGAAAATTCTCATTGGTCCGAGCTGTTAACGGATCATAGGATCCAAAACCGGACCTGATAGCTTAACGGCGTCCCGTTACGGTGGATGCCATGTGTCGGTCACCCTTGACGAAAGCACTTCCATGACGCGCAATTTATCGTCATGGAAGTGGACACTTCCGTGATGATAATTTTGGTAATGTCATGGAACACTTCTACGACAGCACAAGTATGACTATCTTGATTCTGTCATAAATTTGTCATGGATATACATGCATGACAAAAAACGTGACCTACCGTGACAAACACATATCACCACGGAAGTGTCTTTTTTTGTAGTGCAACTAGATCGATTTTTCTTGCCATGGGAAGAGGTGCTTTGTGATGGGTTCGATCTTACGGTGCTTGATCCCAGCGACAGAAGGGGAACCGACATGTATGTATTGTTGCTATTAAGAATAACAAGATGGGCTCTATTTCTACATAAATATATCTTGTCTACATCATGTCATTGTTCTTATTGCATTACTCCGTTTCTCCATGAACTTAATACACTAGATGCATGCTGGATAGCGGTCGATGTGTGGAGTAATAGTAGTAGATGCGGGCAGGAGCCGGTCTACTAATCGACGTGATGCCTATATAATGATTGTTTCCTAGAGATCGTCATGATTATTGGAAGTTCTATCAATTGCCCAATAGTAATTTGTTTACCCACCGTTGCTATTTTTCTTGAGAGAAGCCACTAGTGAAACCTACGGCCCCGGGGTCTCTTCCTTATTAAATTTGCCTTCACGATCTATTTTTATTTTCTTTTTATTTTCAGATCTATTAATCCGGAAACCCAAAAATACCTTGCTGCATTATTTATTTATTTATTTTATCTCGCGCTATTTATCCAATCTAGTACAATTTCACCTATCTTTTTACCCGTGAGGGATTGACAACCCCTCTATTACGTCGGTTGCAAGTATTTTTTTCTTTGTGTGCAGGAACTGTTTACGTGGTGTTGCGTGGTTCTCCTACTGGTACGATAACCTTGGTTTCATCACTGAGGGAAATACCTACCGTAGCTATGTTGCATCATCCCTTCCTCTTTGGGGAAATACAGATGTAGTTCAAGCCGCATCACCATCCCATCGCCGGCACCACCTTGGTGATCCTCTTATTCTTATCTTTTTTATATTAAAAAAATAATGTTTGTGTGATTTAGATATATAGTTACTTGTATAATTTTCTTACCCGTACGTTGTTTGTTATACATAGTGGCATGGTTTTGATATCCGTCCCCGTCGGCCCTCATACGAGTTATGATTCGTATGTGGTATATTCTCTTTTATAACTATTTGTTGCATTTCATGTTTATGACAAATTATGCCCATCAAGTTGACATAGATATTTTTATCTAGGAGGTATGTGAACCGGAAATTCTAACCGACCCTCTTGTCGAGAGGTTAAATTTAGTTGAAAAATAAAACGATTACTTGAAGAAAAAATTGAAAAGAATTGAGGAGGAGAAGATGGAATTGGAGTTGCATGTTGCCGATGTCGTTGATCATCACAAGTTCAAGATGGATAAAATGTGCTTGAATATTAGAAAGATTAGAAAATATGCCATTTATAGTGAGGCTTGGTATCATTATGCTGTTGGATCAATTGCTACCTTTGTTGCGATCTTGATCGCATTTGCTATTGCATTTAAATGCTTTAGCTAGAGAGTTTGTATGTTGTTTCATGAGAATAATTGTGTATGAACTTGTATTAATTTGGTCTTTTCGGTGCTGAGTAATGAAGATGAGCCGGCAATGGATGTACAATGTCCGATGCTCTCCCCAGTTCATTAATTGCATGCATACTTTTCTACTTGTGGCTGAGGCAAACAAGCAGGTGGTTGGTTTTATGTGTTGTCCATGTGCTGGCTGTAAGAATGATCGGAATTACTCTAAGTAAAAAACCATTCACGTCCACCTGTTTGAGTCCGGTTTCATGCGCCACTATAACGTTTGGACCAAGAACGGATAAAGAGGGTTTATGATGGAAGACAATGAAGAAGAAGAGGACGATGACATCTATCCTGGCCATGGGTTCCCTGAATACGATGGTACAACAATGGGGGAAGAAGCTGAGCTGGCAATGCGGGAAGAAACTGAAGAAGAGACATCAGATGAGCCCGCTGATGATCTTGGTTGGGCCATTGCCGATGCAAAGAGAAACTGCGCAAGTGAAAAGGAGAGACTGAAGTTGCAGCACATGTTAGAGGATCACAAGAAATTGTTGTACCCAAATTGCAAAGCAGACAAGAAAAAGTTGGGCACCGCACTGGAATTGCTGCAATGGAAGGCAGAGAATGGTGTATCTGACAAGGGATTTGGAAAGTTGCTGATAATGTTATAGAAGATGCTTCCAAAGGACAACGAATTTCCTAAGAGTACGTATGAAGAAAAGAAGATTGTCTACCCTCTAGGATTAGAGGTGCATAAGATACATGCATGCCCTAATGACTGCATCCTCTACCGTGGTGAGTACGAGGATTTGAATGCATGCCCAGTATGCGGTGCATTGTGCTATAAGATCAGCCGCGATGACCCTGGTGATGTCGAGGGCGAGCACCCCAGGAAGAAGATTCCTGCCAAGGTGATGTGGTATGCTCCTATAATACCACAGTTGAAATGTTTGTTCCAAAACAAAGAGCATGCCAAGTTGATGCGATGGCACAAAGAAGACCGTAAGAAAGACGGAAAATTGAGAGTACCCATTGATGGCTTGCAGTGGAGAAAAATCGAGAGGAAGTGGAGGGACTTTGCAGATGACGCAAGGAACGTATGGTTTGGTCTAAGCGTAGATGACATTAATCCTTTTGGGGAGCAGAGCAGCAATCATAGCACCTCGCCTGTGACTCTATGTATGTATAACCTTCCTCCTTGATTGTGCATGAAGCGGAAGTACATTATGATGCCAGTGCTCATCCAAGGTCCTAAGTGCTACCTCTTGAGCACTGCGTTGCTTTTCCCTTGAAGAGGAAAGGGTGATGCAGCAAAGTAGCGTAAGTATTTCCCTCAGTTTTTGAGAACCAAGGTATCAATCCAGTAGGAGGCCACGCACGAGTCCCTCGTACCTACACAAACAAATAAAATCCTCACAACCAACGCAATAAAGGGGTTGTCAATCCCTTCACGACCACTTACGAAAATGAGATCTGATAGATATGATAAGACAATATTTTTGGTATTTTTATGATATAGATGCAAAGTAAATAAAGCGAAATAAAAACGGTGCGAGAAATAGCTTGTTCACGGAAGATTAATATGATAGAAAATAGACCCGGGGGCCATAGGTTTCACTAGTGGCTTCTCTCGAGAGCATAAGTATTATGGTGGGCAAACAAATTACTGTTGAGCAATTGACAGAATTGAGCATAGTTATGAGAACATCTAGGTATGATCATATATATATATAGGCATCACGTCCGAGACAAGTAGACCGACTCCTGCCTGCATCTACTACTATTACTCCACACATCGACCGCTATCCAGCATGCATCTAGAGTATTAAGTTCAAAAGAATAGAGTAACTCTTTAAGCAAGATGACATGATGTAGAGGGATAAACTCATGCAATATGATATAAACCCCATCTTGTTATCCTCGATGACAACAATACAATACGTGCCTTGCTGCCCCTACTGTCATTGGGAAAGGACACCGCAAGATTGAACCCAAAGCTAAGAACTTCTCCCATCGCAAGAAAGATCAATCTAGTAGGCCAAACCAAACTGGTAATTCGAAGAGACTTGCAAAGATAACCAATCATACATAATAGAATACAGAGAAGATTCAAATATTGTTCATAGATAAACTTGATCATAGACCCACAATTCAGGGGTCTCAACAAACACACCGCAAAAGAAGATTACATCGAATAGATCTCCAGAAGAGAGAGGGAGAACATTGTATTGAGATCCAAAAAGAGAGAAGAAGCCATCTAGCTAATAACTATGGACCCGAAGGTCTGAGGTAAACTACTCACACATCATCAGAGAGGCTATAGTGTCGATGTAGAAGCCCCCCGTGATCGATGCCCCCTCCGGTGGAGCTCCGGAAAAGGCCCCAAGATGGGATCTCACAGGTACAGAAGGTTGCGGCGGTGGAATTAGGGTTTTGGCTCCGTATTTGGTAGTTTGGGGGTACGTAGGTATATATAGGAGGAAGAAGTACATCGGTGGAGCAACGTGGGCCCCACGAGGGTGGAGGGCGCGCCTGGGGGGACTGAAGGAAATATGCCCTAGAGGCAATAATAAAGTTATTATTTATTTCCTTATTTCATGATAAATGTTTATTAATCATGCTAGAATTGTATTAACCGGAAACATAATACATGTGTGAATACATAGACAAATAGAGTGTCACTAGTATGCCTCTACTTGACTAGCTCGTTGGTCAAATATGGTTAAGTTTCCTAACCATAGACATGAGTTGTCATTTGATTAACGGGATCACATCATTAGGAGAATGATGTGATTGACTTGACCCATTCTGTTAGCTTAGCACTTGATCATTTAGTTTGTTGCTATTGCTTTCTTCATGACTTATACATGTTCCTATGACTATGAGATTATGCAACTCCTGTTTATCGGAGGAACACTTTGTGTGCCACCAAACGTCACAAGTAACTGGGTGATTATAAAGGTGCTCTATAGGTGTCTCCAAATGTACTTGTTGAGTTGGCATATTTTGAGATTAGGATTTGTCACTCCGATTGTCGAAGAGGTATCTCTGGGCCCACTCGGTAATGCACATCACTATAAGCCTTGCAAGCATTGCAACTAATGAGTTAGTTGCGGGATGATGTATTACGGAACGAGTAAAGAGACTTGCCGGTAACGAGATTGAACTAGGTATTGAGATACCGACGATCGAATCTCGGGCAAGTAACATACCGATGACAAAGGGAACAACGTATGTTGTTATGCGGTCTGACCGATAAAGATCTTTGTAGAATATGTAGGAGCCAATATGGGCATCCAGGTCCTGCTATTGGTTATTGACCAGAGAGGTGTCTCGGTCATGTCTACATAGTTCTCGAACCCGTAGGGTCTGCACGCTTAACGTTCATTAACGATATAGTACTATATGAGTTATGTATGTTGATGACCGAATGTTGTTCGGAGTCCGGGATGAGATCACGGAGTCCGGGATGAGATCACGGACATGACGAACACTCTCCCCTCTCGTTGCTATGCATCACCATGATCTTGCGTGTGCGTAGGAAATTTTTGAAATTACTATGTTCTCCAACAGTGGCATCCGAGCCTGGTTTTATGCGTAGATGTCATATGCACGAGTAGAACACAAGTGAGTTGTGGGCGATATAAGTCATACTGCTTACCAGCATGTCATACTTGGGTTCGGCGGTATTGTTGGATGAAGCGGCCCGGACCGACATTACGCGTACGCTTACGCGAGACTGGTTCTACCGACGTGCTTTGCACACAGGTGGCTGGCGGGTGTCAGTTTCTCCAACTTTAGTTGAACCGAGTGTGGCTACGCCCGGTCCTTGCGAAGGTTAAAACAACACCAACTTGACAAACTATCGTTGTGGTTTTGATGTGTAGGTAAGAACGGTTCTTTCTAAGCCCGTAGCAACCACGTAAAACTTGCAACAACAAAGTAGAGGACGTCTAAGTTGTTTTTGCAGGGCATGTTGTGATGTGATATGGTCAAGGCATGATGCTATATTTTATTGTATGAGATGATCAAGTTTTGTAACCGAGTTATCGGCAACTGGCAGGAGCCATATGGTTGTCGCTTTATTGTATGCAATGCAATCGCCCTGTAATGCTTTACTTTATCACTAAGCGGTAGCGATAGTCATGGAAGCATAAGATTGGCGAGACGACAACGATGCTACGATGGAGATCAAGGCGTCGCGCCGGTGACGATGGTGATCATGACGGTGCTTCGGAGATGGATATCACAAGCACAAGATGATGATGGCCATATCATATCACTTATATTGATTGCATGTGATGTTTTTCTTTTATGCATCTTATCTTGCTTTGATTGACGGTAGCATTATAAGAAGATCCCTCACTAAATTATCAAAGTATAAGTGTTCTCCCTGAGTATGCACCATTGCGAAAGTTCTTCCTGCTGAGACACCACGTGATGATCGGGTGTGATAGGCTATACATTCAAATACGACGAGTGCAAAATAGTTGCACACGCGGAATACTCAGGTTAAACTTGACGAGCCTAGCATATAACAGATATGGCCTCGGAACACGGAGACCAAAAGGTCGAGCGTGAATCATATAGTAGATATGATCAACATAGTGACGTTCACCGTTGAAACTACTCCATCTCACGTGATGATCGGACATGGTTTAGTTGATATGGATCACATGATCACTTAGAGGATTAGAGGGATATCTATCTAAGTGGGAGTTCTTAAGTAATATGATTAATTGAACTTAAATTTATCATGAACTTAGTCCTGGTAGTATTAGCATATCTATGTTGTAGATCAATAGCTCGCGTTTAGCTCCCCTGTTTTATTTTTGATATGTTCCTAGAGAAAACTAAGTTGAAAGATGTTAGTAGCAATGATGCGGATTGGATCCGTGATCTAAGGTTTATCCTCATTGCTGCACAGAAGAATTATGTCCTTGATGCACCGCTAGGTGACAAACCTATTGTAGGAGCAGATGCAGATGTAATGAATGTTTGGCTAGCTCAATATGATGACTACTTGATAGTTTAGTGCACCATGCTTAACGGCTTAGAATCGGGGCTTCAAAGACGTTTTGAACTCCATGGAGCATATAAGATGTTCCAAGAGTTGAAATTGGTATTTCATACTCATGCCCGTGTCGAGAGGTATGAGACCTCTGATAGTACTTTGCCTACAAGATGGAGGAGAATAGCTCAACCAGTGAGCATGTGCTCAGATTGTCTGAGTACTACAATTGCTTGAATCAAGTGGGAGTTAATCTTCCAGATAAGAGAGTGATTGACAAAGTTCTCTAGACACTATAACCGAGTTACTAGAACTTAGTGATGAACTATAATATGCAAGGGATGACAAAAGTAATTCCCAAGCTCTTCATGATGCTGAAATCGACGAAGGTAGAAATCAAGAAAAGCATCAAGTGTTGATGGTTGACAAAGACCACTAGTTTCAAAAAGGGCAAAGGGAAGAAAGGGAACTTCAAGAAGAACGGCAAGCAAGTTGCTGCTCAAGTGAAGAAGCCCAAGTCTGGACCTAAGCCTGAGACTGAGTGCTTCTACTGCAAAGGGACTGGTCACTAGAAGCGGAACTGCCCCAAGTATTTGGCAGATAAGAAGGATGGCAAGGTGAACAAAGGTATATTGGATATACATGTTATTGATGTGTACTTTACTAGTGTTTATAGCAACCCCTCGGTATTTGATACTAGTTCAGTTGCTAAGAGTAGTAACTTGAAAGAAGAGTTGCAGAATGAACAGAGACTAGTTAAGGGTGAAGAGACGATGTGTGTTGGAAGTAGTTCCAAGAATGATATGATCATCATCGCACACTCCCTATACTTTCGGGATTAGTGTTGAACCTAAATAAGTGTTATTTGGTGTTTGCGTTGAGCATGAATATGATTTGATCATGTTTAGCAATACGGTTATTCATTTAAGTTAGGAATAATTGTTATTCTATTTACATGAATAAAACCTTCTATGGTTATACACCCAATGAAAATGGTTTGTTGGATCTCGATCATGGTGATACACATTTTTATAATATTGAAGCCAAAAGATGCAAAGTTAAAAATGATAGTGCAACTTATTTGTGGCACTGCCGTTTAGGTCATATTGGTGTAAAGCGCATGAAGAAAAATCCATGCTGATGGGCTTTTGGAATCACTTGATTATGAATCAGTTGATGCTTGCGAACCATGCCTCATGGGCAAGATGACTAAGACTCTGTTCTCCGGAACAATGGAGCGAGCAACAGATTTGTTGGAAACCATACATACTGATGTATGTGGTCTGATGAATATTAAGGCTCGCGGCAGGTATCATTATTTTCTGATCTTCACAGATGATTTGAGCAGATATGAGTATATCTACTTGATGAAACACAAGTCTGAAACATTTGAAAAATTCAAAGAATTTCAGAGTGAAGTGGAGAATCATCGTAACAAAAAAAGTTTCTACGATATGATCGCAGAAGTAAAATATTTGAGTTACGAGTTTGGTCTTCAATTAAAACAATGTGGAATAGTTTCACAAACTCATGCCACGTGGAACACCACAGCATAATGGTGTGTCCGAACGTCATAACCGTACTTTATTTGATATAGTGCAATCTATGATGTCTCTTACCGATTTACCACTATCGTTTTGGGGTTATGCATTAGAGACAGCTACATTCACGTTAAATATGGCACCATCGAAATCTGTTGAGACGACGCCTTATGAACTATGGTTTGGCAAGAAACCAAAGTTGTCATTTCTTAAAGTTTGGGGCGGCGATGCTTATGTGAAAAAGTTTCAAACTGATAAGCTTGAACCCAAATCGGAGAAGTGCATCTTCATAGGATACCCAAACGAAATTGTTGGGTACACCTTCTATCACAGATCCGAAGGCAAATTTGTTGCTGAGAATAGATCCTTTCTAGAGAAGGAGTTTCTCTCGAAAGAAGTGAGTGGGAGGAAAGTAGAACTTGATGAGGTAACTGTACCTGCTCCCTTATTGGAAAGTAGTTCATCACAGGAATCTGTTCCTGTGACTACTACACCAATTAGTGAGGAAGCTAATGATGATGATCATGCAACTTCAGATCAAGTTACTACCGAACCTCATAGGTAAACCAGAGTGAGATCCGCACCAGAGTGGTACGGTAATCCTGTTCTGGAGGTCATGTTACTTGACGATGACAAACCTGCGAACTATGAGGAAGCAATGATGAGCCCAGATTCCGAGAAATGGCTTGAGGCCATGAAATCTGAGATGAGATCCATGTATGAGAACAAAGTATGGACTTTGATTGACTTGCCATTGATCAGCGAGCCATTGAGATTAAATGGATCTTCAAGAGGAAGACGGACGCTGATAGTAGTGTTACTATCTACAAAGCTAGAATTGTCGCAAAAGGTTTTCAACAAGTTCAAGGTGTTGACTATGATGAGAGTTTCTCACTCGTATCTATGCTTAAGTCTGTCTGAATCATGTTAGCAATTGCCGCATTTTATGAAATCTGGCAAATGGATAAACAAAACTGCATTCCTTAATGGATTTATTAAAGAAGAGTTGTATATGATGCAACGAGAAGGTTTTGTCAATCCTAAAGGTGCTAACAAAATATGCAAGCTCCAGCGATCCATCTATGGACTGGTGCAAGCATCTCGGAGTTGGAATATACGCTTTGATAAGCTGATCAAAGCATATAGTTTTATACAGACTTGCGGTGAAGCCTGTATTTACAAGAAAGTGAGTGGGAGCACTACATCATTTCTGATAAGTACATGTGAATGACATATTGTTGATCAGAGATAATGTAGAATTATTCTGCAAAGCATAAAGGAGTGTTTGAAAGGAGTTTTTCAAAGAAAGACCTCGGTGAAGCTGCTTACATATTAAGCATCAAGATCTATAGAGATAGATCAAGACACTTGATAAAGTTTTTTAATGAGTACATACCTTGACAAGAGTTTGAAGTAGACAACACTCTCCCCTCTCGTTGCTATGCATCTCCATGATCTTGTGTGTGCGTAGGAAATTTTTGAAATTACTACGTTCTCCAACAGGGGTAGGCGAGCCCCCTACCTCGTGCCTTCCTGGTTGCTTTCTTGACGTAGGGTCCACGTCCTCTGGATCACGTTCGTTCCAAAAATCACGTTCCCGAAGGTTTCATTCTGTTTGGACTCCGTTTGATATTCTTTTTCTGTGAAACTCTGAAATAGGCAAAAAATAGCAATTCTGGGCTGGGCCTCCGGTTAATAGGTTAGTCCCAAAAATAATATAAAGTGTATAATAAAGCCCAGTAATGTCCAAAACAGAATATAACAAAGCATGGAACAATCAAAAAATAGAGATACGTTGGAGACGTATCAAGCATCCCCAAGCTTAATTCCTGCTGGTCCTCGAGTAGGTAAAAGATAAAAATAGAATTTTTGATGTGAAATGCTACTTGGCATAATTTCAATGTAATTCTCTTAATTGTGGTATGAATATTCAGATCCAAAAGATTCAACACAAAAGTTTAATATTGACATAGAAATAATAATACTTCAAGCATACTAACTAAGAAATTATGTCTTCTCAAAATAGCATGGCCAAAGAAAGTTATCCCTACAAAATCATATAGTCTGGCTATGCTCTATCTTCACCACACAAAGTATTTAAATCATGCACAACCCCGATGACAAGCCAAGCAATTGTTCATACTTTTGGTGTTCTCAAACTTTTTCAATCTTCACGCAATACATGAGCGTGAGCCATGGACATAGCACTATATATGGAATAGAATGGTGGTTGTGGAGAAGACAAAAAGGGAGAAGATAGTCTCACATCAACTAGGCGTATCAACGGGCTATGGAGATGCCCATTAATAGATATCAATGTGAGCGAGTAGGGATTTCCATGCAACGTATGCACTAGAGTTATAAGTATATGAAAGCTCAACAAAATGAACTAAGTGGGTGTGCATCCAACTCGCTTGCTCATGAAGACCTAGGGCATTTTGAGGAAGCCCATCATTGGAATATACAAGCCAAGTTCTATAATGAAAAATTCCCACTAGTATATGAAAGTGATATCATAGGAGACTCTCTTATCATGAAGATCATGGTGCTACTTTGAAGCACAAATGTGGTAAAAGGATAGTAGCATTGTCCCATCTCTCTTTTTCTCTCATTTTTTTATTTGGGCCCTTTCTCTTTTTCTATGGCCTCTTTTTTTAGTCCGGAGTCTCATCCCGACTTGTGGGGGGAATCATAGTCTCCATCATCCTTTCCTCACTTGGGACAATGCTCTAAAAATGATGATCATCACACTTTTATTTACTTACAACTCAACAATTACAACTCAATACTTAGAACAAAATATGACTCTATGTGAATGCCTCCGGCGGTGTACCGGGATGTGCAATGATGCATGAGTGACATGTATGAAAGAATTATGAATGGTGGCTTTGCCACAATACAATGTCAACTACACGATCATGCAAAGCAATATGACAATGATGGAGCGTGCCATAGTAAACGGAACGGTGGAAAGTTGCATGGCAATATATCTCGGAATGACTATGGAAATGCCATGATAGGTAGGTATGGTGGCTATTTTGAGGAAGGTATATGGTGGGTGTATGATACCGGCGAAAAGTGCACGGTATTAGAGAGGCTAGCAATGGTGGAAGGGTGAGAGTGCGTATAATCCGTGGACTCAACATTAGTCATAAAGAACTCACATACTTATTGCAAAAATCTATTAGTTATTGAAACAAAGTATTACATGCATGCTCCTAGGGGGATATATTGGTAGGAAAAGACCATCGCTCGTCCCCGACCACCACTCATAAGGAAGACAATCAATAAATAAATCATGCTCCGACTTCATCACATAACGGTTCACCATACGTGCATGCTACGGGAATCACAAACTTCAACACAAGTATTTCTCAAATTCACAACTACTCAACTAGCATGACTCTAATATCACCATCTCCATATCTCAAAACAATTATCAAGTATCAAACTTCTCTTAGTATTCAACACACTCATAAGAATATATTTTTACTAATCTTGAATGCCTAGCATATTAGGATTAATTTCCCAATTTAAGCAAATTACCATGCTGTTTTAAGACTCTCAAAATAATATAAGTGAAGCATGAGAGAACGATTGTTTCTATAAAACAAATCCACCACCATGCTCTAAAAGATATAAGTGAAGCACTAGAGCAAAAACTATATAACTCAAAAGATATAAGTGAAGCACATAGAGTATTCTAATAATTTTCAAATCATGTGTGTTTCTCTCAAAAGGTGTGTACAACAAAGATGACTGTGGAAAACTAACAAATAAAGACTCAAATAATACAAGAAGCTCCAAGCAAAACACATATCATGTGGTGAATAAAAATATAGCTCCAAGTAAAGTTACCGATGGAAGTAGACGAAAGAGGGGATGCCTTCCGGGGCATCCCCAAGCTTGGGATTTTAGGTGTCCTTGGATTATATTGGGGTGCCATGGGCATCCCCAAGCTTAGTCTCTTTCCACTCCTTGTTCCATAATCCATCATATCTTTTATCCAAAACTTGAAAACTTCACAACACAAAACTTAAAATATAAAATCTCGTGAGCTCCGTTAGCGAAAGAAAACAAAACACCACTTCAAGGTACTGTAATGAACTCATTATTTATTATATTGGTGTTAAACCTACTTTATTCCAACTTCTCTATGGTTTATAAACTAGTTTACTAGCCATAGATTCATCAAAATAAGCAAACAACACACGAAAAACGGAATCTGTCAAAAACAGAACAGTCTATAGTAATCTGTGACTAACGCAAACTTATGGAACCCCAAAAATTCTAAAATAAATTGCTGGACGTGAGGAATTTATATATTAATCATCTGAAAAAATAATTAACTAAATATAACTTTCCAAATAAAAATGGCAGCAATTCTCGTGAGCACTAAAGTTTCTGTTTTTTACAGCAAGATCAAAAAGACTTTCCTCAAGTCTTCCCAACGGTTCTACTTGGCACAAACACTAATTAAACACAAAAAAAAACAACCAAAACAGAGGCCAGATAAATTATTTATTACTAAACAGGATCTAAAATCAAGGAATAAAAATAAAATTGGGTTGCCTCCCAACAAGCGCTATCGTTTAACGCCCCTAGCTAGGCATAAAAGCGAAGATAGATCTAGGTATTGCCATCTGTGGTAGGCAATCCATAAGTGGCTCTCATAATAGATTCATATGGTAATTTAATTTTCTTTCTAGGGAAGTGTTCCATGCCTTTCCTTAACAGAAATTGGAATCTAATATTCCTTCCTTCATATCAATAATTGCACCAATCGTTCTAAGGAAATGTCTACCAAGAATAATAGGACATGAAGGATTGCAATCTATGTCAAGAACAATGAAATCTACGGGAACATAATTCCTATTTGCAACAATAAGAACATCATTAATTATTCCCATAGGTTTCTTAATGGTGGAATCTGCAAGGTGCAAGTTTAAAGAGCAATTATCAAAATCACAGAAACCTAGCAAATCACACGAAGTCTTTGGAATCGTGGAAACACTAGCACCCAAATCACACAAAGCATAGCATTCAAGGTCATTAATTTTAATTTTAATAGTAGGTTCCCACTCATCATAAAGTTTTCTAGGGATAGAAACTTCCAACTCAAGTTTTTCTTCATAAGATTGCATCAAAGCATCAACGATATGTTTAGTAAAAGCTTTATTTTGACTATAAGCATGCGGAGAATTTAGCACGGATTGTAACAAGGAAATACAATATATCAAAGAGAAATTATCATAATTAAATTCCTTGAAATACAAAATAGTGGGTTCAATGATATTTAAAGTTTTGACCTCTTCAATCCCACTTTTAACAATTTTAGCATCAAGATCTAAAGACTCTGAATTTTTGGAACGCCTTCTAGGTAAAGGTGGATCATATTCAGTCCCATCATTATCAAGATTCATATTGCAAAACAAAGATTTAATAGGGGACACATCAATAACTTTTAGGTCTTCATCTTTATTTTCCTGGAAACTAGAAGAACACGCTTTCACAAAACTATCTTTCTTAGCACGCATCCTAGCAGTTCTTTCTTTGCACTCATCAATGTAAATTATCATGGCGTTGAGAGACTCATTGATATCATGCTTAGGTGGAATAGATCTAAGTTTCAAAGAATCAACATCAAGAGAAATTCTATCAACGTTCCTAGCTAACTCATCAATCTTAAGCAATTATTCTTCAAGCAAAGCATTGAAATTCATTTGCGAATTCATAAACTCCTTAACACTAGTCTCAAATTAAGAGGGTATCTTATTAAAATTTCCATAAGAATTGTTGTAGGAATTACCATAATTATTAGAGGAATACTAGGATACGGCCTAGGATTAAAATTACCTCTATACGCGTTGTTACCAAAATTGTTCCTACCAACAAAATTCACATCCATAGATTCATTATTATTCTCATTCAAAGTAGACAAAGGCATATCATTAGGATCAGAAGAAACACTTTTATTAGCAAATAATTTCATAAGTTCATCCATCTTTCCACTCAAGACATTAATTTCTTCTATCGCATGCACTTTCTTATTAGTAGATCTTTCAGTGTGCCATTGAGAATAATTAACCATAATGTTATCTAGGAGTTTAGTAGCTTCTACTAAAGTGATTTCCATAAAAGTGCCTCCCGCAGCCGAATCTAAAAGATTTCTAGAAGCAAAATTCAATCTAGCATAAATTTTTTGTATAATCATCCACAAATTCAAACCATGTGTAGGGCAATTACGTATCATTAATTTCATCCTCTCCCAAGCTTGTGCAACATGTTCATGATCAAGTTGCTTAAAATTCATAATATTGTTTCTAAGAGAGATGGTCTTAGCTGGAGGAAAATACTTAGAGGTAAAAGCATCTTTGCGCTTATTCCATGAATCAATACTATTTTTAGGCAAAGACGAAAACCAAGCTTTAGCATGATCTCTAAGCGAAAAAGGAAATAGCTTCAATTTAACAATATCATTGTCCACATCTTTCTTCTTTTGCATATCACACAAATCAACAAAGTTGTTTAGATGGGTAGCGGCATCTTCACTAGGAAGGCCGGAAAACGGATCTTTCGTGACAAGATTCAGCAAAGCAGCATTAATTTCACAAGATTCAGCATCGGCAAGAGGAGCAATCGAAGTGCTAATAAAATCATTGTTGTTGGTATTAGTAAAGTCACACAATTTGGTATTAACTTGAGCTATCATGACATGCAAGAAATCCAACACACAAGCAAACAAGAAACAGGCAAAAAGAGGCAAATAGGGAAAGAGAAGGAGGATAGAGAGAGAGAGAGGGCAAATAAAACGGCAAGGGTGAAGTGGGGGAGAGGAAAATGAGAGGCAAATGGCAAATAATGTAATGCGGGAGATAAGGGTTTGTGATTGGTACTTGATATGTTGACTTTTGCGTAGACTCCCCGGCAACGGCGCCATAAATCCTTCTTGCTACCTGTTGAGCACTGCGTTGGTTTTCCCTTGAAGAGGAAAGGGTGATGCAGCAAAGTAGCATAAGTATTTCCCTCAGTTTTTGAGAACCAAGGTATCAATCCAGTAGGAGGCCACACACGAGTCCCTCGCACCTACACAAACAAATAAAATCCTCGCAACCAACGCAATAAAGGGGTTGTCAATCCCTTCACGGTCACTTACGAAAGTGAGATCAGATAGATATGATAAGATAATATTTTTGGTATTTTTATGATAAAGATGCAAAGTAAATAAAGGGAAATAAAAACGGTGCAAGAAATAGCATGTTGACGGAAGATTAATATGATAGAAAATATACCCGGGGGCCATAGGTTTCACTAGTGGCTTCTCTCGAGAGCATAAGTATTACGGTGTGTAAACAAATTACTGTTGAGCAATTGACAGAATTGAGCATAGTTATGAGAATATCTAGGTATGATCATGTATATAGGCATCACGTCTGAGACAAGTAGTCCGACTCCTACCTGCATCTACTGCTATTACTCCACACATCGACCGCTATCCAGCATGCATCTAGAGTATTAAGTTCAAAAGAACAGAGTAACGCTTTAAGCAAGATGACATGATGTAGTGGGATAAAATCATGCAATATGATATAAACCCCATCTTGTTATCCTCGATGGCAACAATACAATACATGCCTTGCCGCCCCTACTGTCACTGGGAAAGGACACCACAAGATTGAACCCAAAGCTAAGCACTTCTACCATTGCAAGAAAGATCAATCTAGTAGGCCAAAACAAACTGATAATTCGTAGAATTGCAAAGATAACCAATCATACATAAAAGAATTCAGAGAAGATTCAAATATTGTTCATAGATAAACTTGAACATAAACCCACAATTCATCGGTCTCAACAAACGCACCGCAAAAGAAGATTACATCGAATAGATCTCCACAAGAGATGGGGAGAACATTGTATTGAGATCCAAAAAGAGAGAAGAAGCCATCTAGCGAATAACTATGGACCCGAAGGTCTGAGGTAAACTACTCACACATCATCAGAGAGGCTATGGTGTTGATGTAGAAGCCCTCCGTGATCGATGCCCCCTCCGGTGGAGCTCTGGAAAAGGCCCCAAGATGGGATCTCACGGGTACAGAAGGTTGCGGCGTTGGAATTAGGGTTTTGGCTCCGTATCTGGTAGTTTAGGGGTACGTAGGTATATATAGGAGGAAGAAGTACGTCGGTGGAGCAACGTGGGGCCCACGAGGGTGGAGGGTGCACCTGGGGGGGTAGGCGCGCCCCCCTACCTCGTGCCTTCCTTGTTCCTTTCTTGACGTAGGGTCCAAGTCCTCTTGATCACGTTCGTTCCAAAAATCGCGTTCCCGAAGGTTTCATTCCATTTGGACTCCGTTTGATATTCTTTTTCTGCGAAACTCTGAAATAGGCAAAAACAACAATTCTGGGCTGGGCCTCCGGTTAATCGGTTAGTCCCAAAAATAATATAAAAGTGTATAATAAAGCCCAATAATGTCCAAAACAAAATATAATAAAGCATGGAACAATCAAAACTTATGGATACGTTGGAGACGTATCACTAAGCAACCCGGCAACGACATTGATGTGTACCTAAAGCCATTAGTTGAGGAACTCTTACAGCTGTGGAATGGAAACGGTGTATGTGCGTGGGATGAGCTCGATCAGGAAGAATTTGAACTACATGCGTTGCTGTTTGTGACCATCAATGATTGGTCTACTCTCAGTAACCTTTCAGGACAGACAAACATGGGATACCGCGCATGCACGCACTGTTTGGATGATACCGACAATATATATTTGGATAACTGTAAGAAGAATGTGTACCTGGGACATCATCGATTTCTTTCGAGCAGGCATCTCGTAAGAAAGAAAGGCAAGCATTTCAAAGGTGAGGCAAATCACCGGACGAAGCCTCGCCACCGTACTGGTGATGATGTATGTAAATGATATGGTCAAGGATTTAAAGGTAATCTTTGGAAAGGGTCCTGACGGACAATCTGTTCCAAATGATGCTGATGGATGCACACCCATGTGGAAGAAGAAATCTATATATTGGGACCTACCCTATTGGAAAGACCTAGAGGTCCACTCTGCAATTGATGTGATGCACGTGATGAAGAATCTTTGCGTGACCCTGCTTGTCTTCTTGTGCATATATGGGAAGACAAAAGATACAACGGAGGCACGGGAGGACCAACAACGTATGCACGGTACAGACGGCATACATCAGGGTCATGCCAGCTATGCTCTTACCAAAGAAGAGAAGGAAATCTTCTTTGAATGCCTACTCAGTATGAAGGTCCCGTCTGGTTTCTCGTCGAATATAAAGGGAATAATAAATATGGAAGAGAAAAAGTTCCATAACCTAAAGTCTCATGACTGCCATGTGATTATGACGCAACTGCTTCTGGTTGCATTGAGGGGGCTTCTACCAGAAAACATTCGATTAGCCATTGTGAAGCTATGTGCATTCCTTAATGCAATCTCTCAGAAGGTAATCAATCTAGAAATCATACCAAGTTCAGAGAATGATTTGGTGCAATCTCTTGTCAGTTTCGAGTTGGTGTTCCCACCATCCTTCTTCAATATCATGACGCACGTCCTAGTTCACCTATGCGAAGAGATTGCCATTCTGGGTCTTGTATTTCTACACAATATGTTCCCCTTTGAGAGGTTCATGGGAGTCTTAAAGAAATATGTTCATAACCGTGCTAGGCCAGAAGGAAGCATCTCCAAGGGCCATGAAAATGAGGAGGTCATTGGGTTTTGTGTTGACTTTATTCCTAACCTTAAGCCGATTAGTGTTCCTGAATTGCGGCATAAGGGTAGTCTAGTTGGAAATGGCATGCTAGGACCAAAACAAATAATATGTATGGACGAGCATTCTATCACTCAAGAACACTACATAGTTCTACAAAATTCTACCTTGGTGGCTCCGTATATCGAGGAACACAAGAATATTCTATGCTCCAAACACATGGAGCAGTCTGATGAGTGGATTACACGTGAACAAATGGGGACTTTTGCCGGTTGGTTGCAGACACGTGCCATGCATGATGAGGCTGTTGAAGATGACATGTACTTGTTGTCCCAGTTACCATCTTCGAATATAATGACTTTCAAAGGGTACGCGATAAATGGGAATACATTTTACACGATTGCCCAAGATAAAAAGAGCACCACCAAAATAGTGGTGTCCGCTTTGATGCAGCAACCAAGAGGGGAAAGGACACATATTATGGTTACATAGAGGAGATATGGGAACTTGACTATGGACGTGGTTTGAAGGTCCAGTTGTTTCAGAGAAAATGGGTCAATCTGACACGAGGCGGGGTAATGGAAGACCCGCATTACGGAATAACAACAGTGGATCTCAACAATCTTGCGTACTCAGATGAACCATTCATCCTAGCCAATGATTTGGCACATGTTTTCTATGTGAAGGACATGTCTACCAAGCCGAGAAAAGAAAATATAAGGAAGCGAATATATCATACGATGAGCCAAAGCGCCACATAGTTCTTTCAGGGAAAAAAACATCGTCGGAGTGGATGACAAGACAGACATGTCAGAAGATTATGAAAAGTTTCATGAAATTGCTCCCTTCATAGTGAATATTGACCCGAGCATCCAGTTAAATGATGAAGATTGCCCATGGTTACGTTGCAAAGGGACACACGCGAAGAAAAAGTTTTACACCCAAAGATCCCACTCTGGGATGTGACCGGCTTCACCGTCATCTGGAAAGTCCCACTTCGGACAAACCGTAGGGAATCTTTGTAATAGTTAGGGTACTTATGTGTTTTGGCATTTGAAATGCAAAGAAATATTATGTCCAAACAAATTATTTCATGCATTATGTAGGACTTCATTTGCTATTTTTTTTGCTAAATGACCCTGAAATTGAAAAGCACTACAAATGAATGCAAGATAGGACGGTCTATAAAGAATGCAAGAAGATCCATACTTCTATAACTTCAAAAATACCACAATGTAGAAAATTGCTTGTTGCTTACTTTGGAAAAATTTCAGAAATTTATCACCTTCTGACTGATACGTCTCCAAAGTATCTACTTTTCCTAACGCTTTTCCTCTTGTTTTGGACTCTAATTTGCATGATTTCAATGAAACTAACCCCAGACTGACGTTGTTTTCAACAGAACTACCATAGTGTTGTTTTTGTGCAGAAATAAAAGTTCTCGGAATGGAACGAAACTTTCCGAGAATTTTTTATATCAATAATAAGAATTTCTGGAGCCAAGACCTACCAGAGAGGGGCACCTGGGTGGGCACAACCCACGAGGGCATGGCCCCCACTCCTGGCGCGCCCAGGTGGGTTGTCCCCACCTAGTGGCCCCGCAGACCCTGAAACCAACGCTATAAAATTCTGTTTTCCAGAAAAAAATCAGGGAGAAAGAATTATCACGATCGACAAGACGGAGCCGTCGTCACCTCCTGTTCCTCATTGGGAGGCTAGATCTGGAGTTCGTTTGGGGCTCCGGAGAGGGGGATCCTTGTTCTTCGTCATCACCAACCCTTCTCCATCGCCAATTCCATGATGCTCCCCAACGGGAGTGAGTAATTCCTTCATAGGCTCGCTGGTCGGTGAGGAGTTGGATGAGATTCATCATGTAATCGACTTAGTTTTGTTAGGGCTTGATCCCTAGTATCCACTATGTTCTAAGATTGATGTTGCTATGACTTTGCCATGCTTAATGCTTGTCACTTTGGGCCCGAGTGCCATGATTTCAGATCTGAACCGTTTATGTTATCACCATTATATCCATGTTCTAGATCCGATATTGCAAGTTGTAGTCACCTACTATGTGTTATGATCCGGCAACCCCGGAGTGACAGAAACCGGGAATTCTCCCGGTTATGACCGTAGTTTGATGGAGTTCATGTATTCACTATGTGTTAATGCTTTGTTCTGGTTCTCTATTAAAAGGAGGCCTTAATATCCGTTAGTTTCCAATATGGACCCCACTGCCACGAGAGGGTAGGACAAAATATGTCATGCAAGTTCTTTCCATAAGCACGTATGACTACTTACGGAATACATGCATACATTATATTGACGAACTGGAGCTAGTGCCGTATCGCCCTAGGTTATAACTGTCTCATGATGAATATCATCCAACAAGTCACCGATCCAATGCCTACGAATTTATCTTATATTGTTTTTGGTAAGTTACTACTGCTATCATCACTGTTACACTTGCTACAAAACTGTTATCATTATTACCGTTACTGTTACTGCTGTCACTACTATCAAAACTATCATATTACTTTGCTACTGATTACTTGCTGCAGATAATTAATCTCCAGGTGTGGTTGAATTGACAACTCAGTTGCTAATATCTTCAAATATTCTTTGGCTCCCCTTCTATCGAATCTATAAATTTGGGTTGAATACTCTACCCTCGAAAACTATTGCGATCCCCTATACTTGTGGGTTATCACTGACTTCCCAGAAGAATTCAGACAATGATAGAAAACTTTCTGCTTTCAAATAGCAACATGTCTGTAATGATCTCCAAAATTACCATACATCTTTTGCTGCAACAATTCTAAAAAATTAGGACAATGTGGGAAATTTGTATATCAATCGTCTGTAAAAATTCATAAATTTATCGGGTTCTAGTGAATTTAAACAATTCTGTTACTAGAAGCAAAAGTTTTTGTTTTAGCTAAATGACCCTGAAATTTAAAAGCACTACAAATGAACTCTGAAAAGGTTGAAAGTTGGCATGGTATCATCATTTCACCCACATAGCATGTGCTAAAAAGTTGAGAGGGTTACGACAAAAACTGAACGCACTTCATGTACAAAATGGACAATCTCTTTTGAAGTATCAGGGTTTCAAACGAAAACTCATTCGTTACAAAGGCATTTCATTTTTATAACTTATTTCAACTCCAGACTTTTTGTGCGTTGAATATGCACCATTGAAAGCCACGTCATCAATGTTCAACCCTTTCTGACATCATTTGCCTTTTTCATGCATTTACTGATTTTTTGAGCTAAATGACCCTGAAATTGAAAAGCACTACAAATGAACTCTGGAAAGGTTGAAAGTTGGCATGGTATCATCATTTCACCCACATAGCATGTGCTTAAAAGTTGAGAGGGTTACGGCAAAAACTAGATGCACTTCTATCGGTGTTCTGGGAACAGGGGTACCCAGACTTGCCTAGCTGCGGCCCTTGGTGTGGCTTCATCGACATCCTGGTACGGCCCACCTTCGGCGTCGGCAACTCAAGACCCTCGCGAGGGGCCGAGCCTCGTGAGGCGGATGACACCAAGACCTCCAGGAGGAGCGGCCTCCTCCGGCTGGCTCCCAAGGAGTGGAGATTAATATGCAGGCTTCACCTCATGAGGTTCAGATGACATGAGCCATGACGATGAAGACAAGGCAGGCGCCAACGGGTGCATGACAGCAGTTTCCTCTTTGGTGCTACAGAGGCAAGCGCAGGTGCGGAGTCTCGAGGAATCAACCAAAGGTTTCCATTCCGGTACAACAATACCAAGACCGCCAGGATGGCAGATGGAGGTCATCGCCGAGCCCACCGCGGCGTCACGACCAGAGGCTTTTGCAGGCGGAGACTACTTTTGTCAGGATAGCATGTACTAGTTGTCTCCCTTCAAATTTGGTCATTGTGGGAACTCTTCCCGCCTTCATTTTGGGAAGAGGACCAATGCCACTATAAATAGGGCCTATCCACCACCATAGAGCGGGATCCGAACCAGAGAGAGATCATCCTCTCCCCCGCCAGCTCAAGAACACACCTCCTGAGGTTGTTCTCCCACTGTACACTAGTTCATCCTCATCCCCTTGAGGCCAATCCACCACAAAGCAGGAGTAGGGTTTTACACTGCAAGGTGGCCCGAACCTGGGTAAAATGTTGTGTCTCGTTTCCTTCCTGTTCATCGAGCTAGGCAGAGAGATTGGCGAGTAGGCAGAATGGGGAGGTTGAGTTCTTCGCATGCACCACAGACTTTGAACCTCTCAAGGGTCTGCGGAGCCCGAAATCCGAGATTTGGCGCGCCAAGTAGGGGTGTGTCAGAGCCTCTCTTCCTCCCGTCGATTCGCCATCGTTTTGCTATTCCCATGGATGATGCTCATCGAGTTCGTGCTGAGCGCCGGGCCGCCCTCGCTACCCGCGTTGGAGACCACATCCACTGGACGACGATGCTCCCTGTTGTTCCCCATCGCCCGCGGCCAATGCTGCGATCGGCCCTGCGGCCGACGAGCAGCAGGCTTCATCGATGCAGCCCTTCGTGTGGCGCGATGGACGCACCGCCACTCCATTGCTGACCCCGGCGACCGCTTCGTCGTCTCATGCTCATCGTGGGCCGACGAACGCGCAGGCCGCACTGCTCATGGCAAGCTAGTTCCTCCGCTACCGCCCCATCGACGACCTCTACAAAGACTGGCTGGACCGCATCGCCAAGCTCGTCAGCGCTGCTGGAGAGTCTCCTGCACCATCTCGCCCGCTGCCTCACCTGCCGCCTGCCGCAGGTGACATGGCCCACGAAGCACCTCCTCCACCTCCCAGACAGGACGCCATCATGGAGCCAAGGCGCGAGGCTCCATGGTGCGACCCGCCACGCAAGGCGCCGGCGCGCGACGAGGAAAGCTGTCAGGTGGTGCAACGGCGGCAAGGAGAGGCGCATGCGCTCCCAGCACCGCCACATCAAGACCGCGCACCGCCTGCGGTGATGGCGCGCGAGCGCCAAGATTAGGCCCTAGCTCCACGGCGGGCTCCCGGAACCACGGCTGGATGCCGCGCGTTCACCCCGGAGCTGCATAGCATCGTCTGGCCAGGGAAGTTCAAGCCCGACCTGCCTCCACGTTACGAAGGCACCCCCGACCCTCCTGAGTTCCTGCAGCTCTACGAGCTGAGCATCAAGGCGGCCAACTGCGATGAGAAGGTTATGGCGAACTGGTTTCCCATGGCCCTCAAAGACGGCGCACACTCGTGGCTCCTGAACCTCCCTGTGGGATCGATGTCGTCCTGGGACGAGATGAGATAGCGTTTCGTCGCCAACTTCCAGGGCACTTGCGACCGCCCGCCAGCTGCGGTGACCTACGGTGCAACAAGCAACAGCCAGGAGAAACCTTGCAGAAGTACATCCAATGCTTCAACAGTGTTCGCCTCAAGATCCCGAAGGTGTCGGACGAGGCCATCATCTCGGCATTCACTGATGGCGTCCGCGACGTCAAGATGAAGGAGGAGATCGCCATACACGAGGACCTGTGCACGACGCTGGAGATGTTCAACATCGCAACCAAGTGTGTGAGAGTTGAGGAGGGACACCTCTCCCTCCTTGAGCTCCCTGAGGCTGGCCTAGAAGACAAGGATACCAAGGCCAAGCACGTGAAGCGCAAGGGGTCGGCCCTACTCGCGGCTGAGCCAGAAATGAAGCAAGGCTGCGACCACCCAGAGTCATCCAAGGAAAGCCGCCCGTTCTGCGTCTTCAACAACGTGCAGAACCACAATACCCACTTAGTTTCTTTTCGAGCTTTCATACACTTATAGCTCTAGTGCATCCATTGCATGGCAATCCCTACTCACTCACATTGATATCTATTGATGGGCATCTCCATAGCCCGTTGATACGCCTAGTTGATGTGAGACTATCTTCTCCATTTTGTCTTCTCCACAACCACCATTCTATTCCACCTATAGTGCTATGTCCATGGCTCACACTCATATATTGCGTGAAGATTGAAAAAGTTTGAGAACACCAAAAGTATGAAACAATTGCTTGGCTTGTCATCGGGGTTGTGCATGATTTAAATACTTTGTGTGGTGAAGATAGAGCATAGCCAGACCATATTATTTTGTAGGGATAACTTTCTTTGGCCATGTTATTTTGAGAAGACATGATTGCTTTGTTAGTATGCTTGAAGTATTATTATTCTTATGTCAATATTAAACTTTTGTCTTTGATGTCTACTACACAACCTTCTTCTTGTAGACGTTGCTGGGCCTCCAAGTGCAGAGGTTTGTAGGACAGTAGCAAATTTCCCTCAAGTGGATGACCTAAGGTTTATCAATCGTAGGAGGCGTAGGATGAATATGGTCTCTCTCAAGCAACCCTGCAACCAAATAACAAAGAGTCTCTTGTGTCCCCAACACACCCAATACAATGGTAGATTGTATAGGTGCACTAGTTCGGCGAAGAGATGGTGATGCAAGTGGTATATCGATAGTAGATATGGGTATTTGTAATCTGAAATTATAAAAACAGCAAGGTAACAAGTGATAAAAGTGAGCGTAAACGGTATTGCAATGATAGTAAACAAGGCGTAGGGTTCATATTTTCACTAGTGTAAGTCCTCTCAACAATACTAACATAATTGGATCATAAAACTATCCCTCAACATGCAACAAAGAGTCACCCCAAAGTCACTAATAGCGGAGAACGAATGAAGAGATTATGGTAGGGTACGAAACCACCTCAAAGTTATTCTTTCCAATCAATCCGTTGGGTTATTCCTATAAGTGTCACAAATAGCCCTAGAGTTCGTACTAGAATAACACCTTAAGACACACATCAACCAAAACCCTAATGTCACCTAGATACTCCAATGTCACCTCAAGTATCCGTGGGTATGATTATACGATATGCATCACACAATCTCAGATTCATCTATTCAACCAACACAAAGGACCTCAAAGAGTGCCCCAAAGTTCTACCAGAGAATCACGACAAAAATGTGTGACAACCTCTATGCATAGGTTCATGGGCGGAACCCGCAAGTTGATCACCAAAACATACATCAAGTGAATCACGTGATATCCCATTGTCACCATAGATATCCATGGCAAGACATACATCAAGTGTTCTCAAATCTATAAAGACTCGATCCGATAAGATAACTTCAAAGGGGAAACTCAATTCATTACAAGAGAGTAGAGGGGGGAAGAAACATCATAGGATCCAAATATAATAGCAAAGCTCGCGATACATCAAGATCGTATCACCTCAAGAACACGAGAGAGAGAGAGAGAGAGATCAAACACATAGCTACTAGTACATACCCTCAGCCCCGAGGGAGAACTACTCCCTCCTCGTCATGGAGAGCACCGGGATGATAAATATGGCCACTGGAGAAGGATTGCCCCCTCCGGCAGGGTGCCGGAACGGGTCTAGATTGGTTTTCGGTAGCTACGGAGGCTTCTGGCGGCGGAACTCCCGATCTAATCTCTGTTCTGGAAGTTTTACGATACGACGATATATATGGGTGTAGGAAGTACGTCAGAGGAGCTACGGGGGCCCCACGAGGCAGGGGGCGCGCCCCCCACCCTCGTGAGCACCTCCTGTATCTCCTGACGTGGAGTCCAAGTCTATCCGGTGGCTTTCGTTCCAAAAACAACTTCTCCAGTTGATTTCGTTCCGTTTCGACTCTGTTTGATATTCCTTTTCTTCGAAACACTGAAATAGGCATAAAACAGCAAATCTGGGCTGGGCCTCTGGTTAATAGGTTAGTCCCAAAAATAATATAAAAGTGGATAATAAAACCCAATATTGCCAAAAACAGTAGATAATATAGCATGGAGCAATCAAAAATTATAGATACGTTGGAGACGTCTCAGTCTTGAATCTTTCGGATCTGAACATTCATGCCACAATAAAGAAAATTACATTAAGAATTATGCTAGGTAGCATTCCACATCAAAAATTCTGTTCTATCATTTACCTACTCGAGGACGAGCAGGAATTAAGCTTGGGGATGCTTGATACGTCTCCAAGGTATCAATAATTTTTGATTGTTCCATGCTATTATATTATCTATTTTGGATGTTTAATGGGCTTTAATATACCTTTTTATATTATTTTGGGACTAACCTATTAACCAAAGGCCCAGTGCAAATTGCTGTTTTTTTTGCCTATTTCAGTGTTTCTCAGAAAAGGAATATCAAACAGAATCCAAACGGAATGAAACCTCGGGAGAGTTATTTTTGGAACAAACGTGATCCGGGAGACTTGGAGTGGATGCCAAGAAAGAAGAAAGGAGGCCACGAGGAAAGAGGGCGCACCCAGGGGGTAGGCACGCCCCCCACCCTCGTGGGCCCCTCGCAGCTCCACCGACGTACTTCCTCCTCCTATATATACCCATATACCCCGAAAACATCCAGGAGCACCACGAAACCCTATTTCCACCGCCGCAACCTTCTGTACCTGTGAGATCCCATCTTGGGGCCTTTTCCGGGGCTCTGCCGGAGGGGGAATTGATCACGAAGGGCTTCTACATCAACACCATAGCCTCTCCGATGATGTGTGAGTAGTTTACCATAGACCTTTGAGTCCATAGTTATTAGCTAGATGGCTTCTTCTCTCTCTTTGGGTCTCAATACAAAGTTCTCCTAGATTCTCTTGGAGATCTATTCGATGTAATTCTTTTGGCGGTGTGTTTGTCGAGATCCGATGAATTGTGGGTTTATGATCAAGATTATCTATGAACAATATTTGATTCTTCTCTGAAATCTTTTATGCATGATTTAAATATCTTTGCAAGTATCTTCGAATTATCAGTTTAGTTTGGCCTACTAGATTGATCTTTCTTGCAATGAGAGAAGTGCTTAGCTTTGGGTTCAATCTTGCGGTGTCCTTTCCCAGTGACAGCAGGGGCAGCAAGGCACGTATTGTATTGTTGCCATCAAGGATAAAAATATGGGGTTTATATCAAATTGCTTGAGTTTATCCCTCTACATCATGTCATCTTGCCTAATGCATTACTCTGTTCTTATGAACTTAATACTCTAGATGCATGCTGGATAGCGGTTGATGTGTGGAGTAATAGTAGTAGATGCAGAATCGTTTCGGTCTACTTGACGCGTACGTGATGCCTATATACATGATCATGCCTAGATATTCTCATAAGTATTCGCTTTTCTATCAATTGCTCGACAGTAATTTGTTCACCCACCGTCGAATTTGCTATCTTGAGAGAAGCCACTAGTGAAAGCTATGGCCCCCGGGTCTATCTTCCATCATATTATTTTCCTATCAACTTGCTATTTCTATTTTGCAATATTTATTTTCCAATCTATATCATAAAAATACCAAAAATATTTATCTTATTATCTCTATCAGATCTCACTTTCGTAAGTGACCGTGAAGGGATTGACAACCCCTTTATCACGTTGGTTGCGAGGTTCTTGTTTGTTTGTGCAGGTACTAGGTGACTTATGTGTTACCTCCTACTGGATTGATACCTTGGTTCTCAAAAACTGAGGGAAATACTTACGCTACTGTGCTGCATCACCCTTTCCTCTTCAAGGGAAAACCAAGGCATGCTCAAGAGGTAACAAGAAGGATTTCTAGCGCCGTTACCGGGGAGGTTGCATCAAGTCAAGACATACCAAGTACCCATCACAAACTCTTATCCCTCGCATTACATTATTTTCCATTTGCCTCTCATTTGCCTCTCCCCCACTTCACCTTTGCCTTTTCTTCGCCCCTATTCCGTTCGATCTTTCGTTTGCTTGTGTTACTATGTGCCTTATTTTTGCTTGCATCTTTGCTTGCTAAAAGTTTATGGATCCTCATCCACTTGCTAATCTCTTTAAGAGATCCAATTATGATGAACCTATTGCTAGTGAGTTGAGTGCACTAGATTATCTTTATGAGGTTTTGCTTGAAATTCACGAATCTGAAAAGTGTGATGAATCACTTTATGAAGTGATTCACAATAGATCTTTGAATAAAAAGCATGATTGCAATGATTTTATTATAAATTCTATGAATGTCAATTGTTCTAATAATATGCAAAACCCTAAGCTTGGGGATGCTAGTTTTTCTATGACCACTATTTGTTGCAATGATCATGATTGGGGTGATTCTTCTTTTGATCTTGAAAATTTATTTATGCCCCATGATGAATATGAGATTGATAATAGTATTTGCAATATTATTGAACGTGGGTTTGGAAGAGTGTCAACTTTAGATCCCACATATTTAGAGAATGTTCAATCTGATGGAATTTTTGATAAAAGTGGATTTCGAGAGGTCATGACTTTAGTTAATGTTAATCCCACTATTTTGGAGGAGTGTCAACTTTGCATGCATGTGGATCGTGTTGAAAATATTTTATGTGATAAATATTTTGTTGAATTTTCTTGTGATCCCACATGTAATTATTATGAGAAAGGAAAATATGATTGTAGAAATTTTCATGTTACTAAATTACCTCTCGTTATGTTGAGATTGCTATTGTTTCTTTCCGCTTCCTTGCATATGCTAGTTTTTGCTTGCTATGATAATTTGTTTTCCTATAAGATGCCTATGCATAGGAAGTATGTTAGACTTAGATGTGTTTGTCATGTGTTTTATGATGCTCTCTTTGTGCTTCAATTCTTGTCTTTCATGTGAGCATCATTGAAATTATCAACACCTAGATCTATTCTTGCTTTTATGCCTAGCAAGGGGCGTTAAACGATAGCGCTTGTTGGGAGGCAACCCAATTTTATTTTTGTTCTTTACTTTTTGTTCCTGTTTAGTAATAAATAATCATCAATCCTTTGTTATGATTGTGTTTTTTATGTTTTAGTTAGTATTTGTGCCAAGTAGAACCTTTGGGAAGGCTTGGGGGAAGTCTTTGCGATCTGGCTGTAAAAAACAGAAACTTTAGCACTCATGAGATTAGCTGCCATTTTTACTGGAGAGTGCGATTAGGTTGATTCTTTTTGAATTTTATTAATAGACAAATTCCTCACGTCCACCAATTTATTTCAGAATTTTTGGGGTTACAGAAGTATTCCAAACCTACAGATTACTACAGACGGTTCTGTTTTTGACAGATTTTGTTTTTAGTGTGTTGTTTGCTTATTTTGATGAATCTATGGCTAGTATCGGGGGGTATGAACCATAGAGAAGATAGAATACAGTAGGTTTAACACCAATATAAATAAGTTCATTATAGTACTTTGAAGTGGTGGTTTGTTTTCTTATACTAATGGAGCTCATAAGATTTTCTGTTGAGTTTTGTGTTGTGAAGTTTTCAAGTTTTGGGTAAAGATTTGATGGATTTTGGAATAAGGAGTGGCAAGAGCCTAAGCTTGGAGATGCCCAAGGAACCCCAAGGTAAAATTCAGGGACAACCAAAAGCCTAAGCTTGGGGATGCCCCATAAGGCATCCTGTCTTTCATCTTCGTCTATCGGTAACTTTACTTGAGGCTATATTTTTATTCACCACATGGTATGTGTTTTGCTTGGAGCGTCTTGTATGATTTGAGTCTTTTCTTTTTAGTTTACCACAATCATATTTTCTGTAAACACCTTTTGGAGAGACACACATGAATCGGAATTTATTAGAATACTCTATGTGCTTCACTTATATCTTTTGAGCTAGATAATTTTGCTCTAGTGCTTCACTTATATCTTTAAAGAGCACGGTGGTGGTTTTATTTCATAGAAATTATTGATCTCCCATGCTTCACTTATATTATTTTGAGAGTCCTTTAGAATAGCATGGTAATTTTCTTTGGCTATAAAATTAGTCCTAATATGATAGGCATCCTATGAGAAGTTTGATACTTGATGATTTTTTTGAGATATGAAGATGGTAATATTAGAGTCATGCTAGTTGAGTAGTTGTGAATTTGAGAAATACTTGTGTTAAAGTTTGTGATTTCTGTAGCATGCACATATGGTGAACCGTTATGTGATGAAGTTGGAGCATGATTTATTTATTGATTGTCTTCCTTATGAGTGGCGGTCGGGGACGAGCGATGGCCTTTTCCTACCAATCTATCCCCCCAGGAGCATGCGCGTAGTACTTTGTTTCGATAACTAATAGATTTTTTGCAATACGTATGTGAGTTCTCATGACTAATGTTGAGTCCATGGATTATACACACTCTCACCCTTCCACCATTGCTAGCCTCTCTAGTGATGTGCAACTTTCGCCGGGACCATAAACCCACCATATACCTTCCTCAAAACAGCCACCATACCTACCTATTATGGCATTTCCATAGCCATTCCGAGATATATTGCCATGCAACTTACCACCATTCCGTTTGTTATGACACGTTACATCATTGTCAAATTGCTTTGCATGATCATGTAGTTGACATCGTATTTGTGGCAAAGCCACCTTTCATAATTCTTTCATACATGTCACTCTTGATTCATTGCACATCCTGGTACACCGCCGGAGGCATTCACGTAGAGTCATATTTTGTTCTAGTATCGAGTAGAATTTTTGAGTTGTAAGTAAATAAAAGTGTGATGATCATCATTATTAGAGCATTGTCCCAAGTGAGGAAAGGATGATGGAGACTAAGATTCCCCCACAAGTCGGGATAAGAATCTGGATGAAAAATAAAAAAAGGAAAAAAAAGAGGCCATAAAAAAGAGAAAAGGCCCAAATAAAAAAATGAGAGAAAAAGAGAGAAGGGACAATGCTACTATCCTTTTACCACACTTGTGCTTCAAAGTAGCACCATGATCTTCATGATAGAGAGTCTCCTGTGTTGTCACTTTCATATACTAGAGGGAATTTTACATTATAGAACTTGTCTTGTATATTCCAATGATGGGCTTCCTCAAAATGCCCTAGGTCTTCGTGAGCAAGCGAGTTGGATGCACACCCACTTAGTTTCTTTTCGAGCTTTCATACACTTATAGCTCTAGTGCATCCGTTGCATGGCAATCCCTACTCACACTACAAAAAATACACTTCCGTGATGATACGTGTTTGTCACAGTACGTCGCGTTTTTTGTCATGCATGTACATCCATGAAAAATTTATGACAGAATCAAGATAGTCATACCTGTGCTGTCGTAGAAGTGTTCCATGACATTACCAAAATTATCATCACGGAAGTGTCCACTTCCATGACGATAAATCGCGCGTCACAGAAGTGCTTTCGTTAAGGGTGACCGACACCTGGCATCCATCGTAACGAAACGCCGTTAAGCTATCGGGTCGGGTTTTGGATCCGATAACCCGTTAACAGCCCCGACCAATGGGGATTTTCCACGTGTAAAATCATCATTGGCTGGAGGAGACACGTTTCAGGTCCGTGTTGGCACAGGTGTCACTCATCCAGTGGGCGAGACGTGCCTATGATATGTTGACACGTGGACCGGCCCATCAAGTTTAAATGTGTCGGCCCAATTGAAGGCCCACAAGATTTTGCGGACCATAATGGGCCGGCCCAGCTAAAGGCCCACGAGATTTTGCAGACCATAATGGGCTGGCCCAGCTAAAGGCCCACAAGATTTTGCGGGCCATAATGGGCCGGACCAGGTATAGGCCCACAAGATTTTTGTGTGCCATAATGGGCCAGCCCAGGTAAAGGCCCACAAGATTCTTGTGGATCATAATGGGCCGGCCCAGCTAAAGGCCCACGAAATTTCGCCGACATTCATGGGCCGGCCCAGCTGTAGGCCCACAAGATTTTGAGGACCCTAGTAGGCCGACCCATTAACTGGCTGCCATGTTTTGGGCCAAATGCCGACCCATATTTGATCCGGTCCATTAATGGCCTGCCACGCTCCGGGCCTAATAGTGGCCCATATGAGATCCGGCCCGTTAAAAGCCTACCACGTTCTGGGCCAAATTACGGCCCAGATCAGGTCCGACCCTTTAAGAGGCTTTGGGCTCAATTATGGCCCATATCAGATTCGGCATGTCAACTAGACACAATGCTTTTGGGCCCACTTGCTAAAGTCCCACTTGGTAATTCGGCCTGATATTAGTTTTGGCCTATTAAGGGCCCGTTTAACATTTCGGCCCTATATTAATTTCGGCATGTTAAAAGCCCGTCATATAGTTGGGCCTAACTACGGCCTGGTTTGCATCCGGCCTACTCGCAGCCGATATCTGATTGGGCCAAACAAGGACCGAGACAATTTTGGCCTGTTAAAAGCCCGTGATTTGATTCGCACAATCATGGGCCGGGGTTCATTTTGGGCTGCTGCCGGCCCGTGAGATTTTCGTCACGTTTCAGGCCCAACCTACATCGTGATTGCATGACGGCCCGATTATGTACCGTAATTTTATGGTTTGGCTGGTTTACTGCGAAGACAGGATATATATACAGTAAAATAACTGCAACATCATCAATAAGAAAAAACCTAGACTATACAATAAAGAAATTACGGCATATTACATCCACTGGGCATCAAAGTTTGCCACTATGATAATAAAGCACAAGCAGACAGCAGATTACATACACTGGGCATCAAAGATCGCCACCAGCGCAAATAAACACGCCGATAAAATAATATACAAAATCGACAGCACTTCAATAGAGTTCAAGAAAGGTTAGCCCTGTTGGGGAGCTGCAGCGCAAGCAGCTGAGCAAGATGATGAGACTGCGCTTGTTCAACACTTATATCTTCCTCACTCTGAAAGATAAACAAGCAGATAGATGACAAGTTTTGCACATAAAAGTATAAGTGCTGACAATTCATCACATTTCTTACTGACGAATAAAGTGACACAGTTTAAAATTGCATTAACACAATATGGTATTGTTCAGGTCAAGACATGGCATGAAATGACATTGTGAAGGAGTTGGCAGCTTCACGACACCACTGGATTACAGATCAAGAACTCATAAGTATCAATGGTTAGTGTGCTGTCAATTTATACCATTTCAGATTGGCAAACAAAGAGATGGTTCAAATAATAGTAGAATGATATGACATTGTTCATAGTTAAGACATTGCAGAATATGACATTGTGTTATAGTGGGTAGGTTCACCACACCACTGGATTACGGATGAAGAACAGAAGCATACATGCAGTGCAAAATAAGATCACTTGCTCTGTATAGTTTAATTTACATGGTATGAAGAAGGAACTTGGTTGTACAACTGAAAACTCAAATTGAGAAAGGACAACCTTTTGTTTATGAACTACATAATAAACTTTAAACAAGCAATTTGATGCAAACACCAAAAATAAATAGCTGTTGCAGTCATGCCTAACCAAATATATACAACAAAGTTTGAAGGCTTGAGATGGACAAACTTACATTATTGGTGAAGACAGGCTCTATAAAGGCCTTGTCCATGCTGATGGGGGGGCAATTTGAAAGCACAAGTGCTCCCTAGGTGGTTTTGGTAATTGATGACAACATATCTCTTGTTGGACTAATGTTTCTATCTAGTATGTTTCAGATAAGTTCAACAATGGAGTGGCATGGACTAAAGGTTGTGGGAACTCCTTCAAGATGCTAAGGACAAAGGATTGGCTAAAGCTTCAAGCTCAAGACTCTTCATTTTACATTTTAGTGATCCAAGATCACATTGAGTCCATAGGAAAAGCCAATACTATCAAGGAGGGATGAGGTGTTGCTTAATGAGCCTCTTGCTTCATGTGCTTAATGATATGCTCCAAAATCCTCAGCTACTTCCCACTTCCACATATGACCTAAACCCAAAGCCAAACTCGGACCTACCGATTCTTTCTATCCGGCGCCACCGAGTTTTCACTTGTCATAAGCCACTTCCAAAACCCTAGCAATTCGGTTCTACCGATAGGGATCTCGGTCTCACCGAGATGGGGTTGCAAACTCTCTGTTTCCCTTTCGTAACTTTTCAGTCTCACTGAAAAAGCGAATCGGTCCCACCGAGATTGCAATGTAAATTCAGTGTTTCCTTTTAGTAACTTTTCGGTCTCACCGAAAGAGCAAATCGGTCCCACCGAGTTTGCCTGACCAACTCTCTGGTTAGCTAATTACCAAAATCGGTCTCACCGAGTTTGTGTAATCGGTCTCACCGAGATTACGTTATGCCCAAACCCTAACCATATCGGTCCTACCGAGTTGCATGTCAGTCCCACCGAAAATCTCTAACGGTCACTAGGTTTACCTTTTCGGTCCGACCGAGTTTGTTGATTCGGCCCCACCGAGATTGGAAAACTGTGAGTAATGGTTGGATTTTGTGTGGAGGCTATATATACCCCTCCACCTCCTCTTCATTCCTAGAGAGAGCCATCAGAACACTTCTACACTTCCAACTCATATGTTCTGAGAGAGAACCACCTACTCATGTGTTGAGACCAAGATATTCCATTCCTACCATATGAATCTTGATCTCTAGCCTTCCCTAAGTTGCTTTCCACTCAAATCTTCTTTCCACCAAATCGAAATCCTATGAGAGAGAGTTGAGTGTTGGGGAGACTATCATTTGAAGCACAAGAGCAAGGAGTTCATTACCTACACACCATTTGTTACTTCTTGGAGAGTGGTGTCTCCTAGATTGGCTAGGTGTCACTTGGGAGCCTCTGACAAGATTGTGGAGTTGAACCAAGGAGTTTGTAAGGGCAAGGAAATCGCCTACTTCGTGAAGATCTACCGCTAGTGAGGCAAGTCCTTCATGGGCGATGGCCATGGTGGGATAGACAAGGTTGCTACTTCGTGGACCCTTTGTGGGTGGTTGCTTCTTCGTGGACCCTTCGTGGGTGGAGCCCTCCGTGGACTCGCGCAACCGTTACCCTTTGTGGGTGGAGCCCTCCGTGGACTCGCGCAACCGTTACCCTTCGTGGGTTGAAGTCTCCATCAACGTGGATGTAGGATAGCACCACCTATCCGAACCACGGGAAAAACATCCGTGTCTCCAATTGTGTTTGAATTCTCCAAACCCTTCTCCTTACATTCTTGCAAGTTGCATGCTTTACATTCCGCTGCTCATATACTCTTTGCATGCTTGCTTGATATGTATTGTGTATGTTGAAATTGTGCCTAAAACTCCACTCAAACCAAAGAGGCCTAAAAATTGCAACTTTAGCACTAAGTGTCTAATCACCCCCCCTCTAGACACATCTACTTCTAGATCCTACACAATTCAAGAAGTTTACCACAGAATCTTCTTCAAAAGCATTGCCTTTATTCTACATTTTGTTAAGAGTAAATATAGATGTGATAATATACGAAAAAATGGAGAATATTTAAGATAAGATGAAGAGTGATGCTACATACCCAAGTAGCTATAAATGTAAGTGCGGCGATACAGGTAAAAGGTACATCCAAGATCAATGCACAGCTAAACTTCTTCAGTACCAACCTTATGGTAATAGTATATATAGATCTGATGTGTAGAAAATGGAGGGCAAAGGAAAATAAGCTGCAGAGTGATGGTACATGAACAACTACCTGTTGTTATAAGTACACTGATAAAGGACAGCATGTACTTACAAGAACAATGCAGAGCTAAAAAAACATTGGCATTGGATATATTCTACACTACTGTAACCATTCATACAGATCAGATAATTTGGAGCGAACAATTGATAAGCAAGCTATATATCATGCATACTGCTGTCACATAATGAACCAGGTATGTATGCAAGTACAGTGATACAGGACAACAGGTACTAACAAGAGCAAAGCAGCGGGCAGCATATTTGTGATATCCTATCGTTCTTGTCAAACCGGAATTCTTCATTAAGCAGATTTCCTGCAAAAAAGATCCGTAAGGCACATGCGGAAAAGTAGAAGTTCAAATTGTCATGTGATTTCATAGACAGTACCTCATCCTGGGAACGAGACCAGTGCATAACAAGGTTTTTCCATTCAATGTCTTCTAAATTTAGCATAGGAGACTTCGCCAGAAATTCGTTTATAGACTTGCCATCAAGGTGTGATTTCCTCAGGTAACACCGATACTGCTGCAATGCTTCCTTGAAAAGCACAAGCAAGCTTTGCTCGTCATGACTATCCAGATTGACCCTCGCCTAGTTACAACAATGTAATGTAAATCATTAATGTGTTCAATCAGCAGAAAACAGGAAAATAATAACCATGAATAATAGCACTTACACGTAAGTTGGATAGGAAGATGTGAAAATGGTGTTAGTCTTCACAATAATCTTCCCATGGTGGGAATATATGCATGTAGTCCCTAACGACATTGAAAACATTGTCTTTTAAACTGGGAATAAATGGAATAGGGTTCCAATCTACAGGAATTGGCTGTCTCTGCAGATGGGATAGGTCTTCGGCCAGTGGACTTGCTGTACTTTTTGTTGGAGTGGGATTTTTCTGTGGTACAGCTGGTGCTATGGCAAATGAAATCGGTATACCTTTTGCTAGAGTGTAGGTCCTGTATGGTGGGGCTAGTGGTGTGGCCAGTGAAGTATCGGTACAGTCTGCTGGAGTCGGTCCTACGTTTTGTGTCACTGGTTGTACAACCAATATAAATGGGGTGCTGTCTGATTTCTCCGGCACCACCATGTTTTTCAAGGACTTTGCTGGTGCTCCTTCAGGTTCGGCAATCACCCTCTTCCTTTTTGATGTCTGATGCACAAGAACAGCATTTGAGTGGAAAAACATGGTATGATGACAGATGGAATATGTATTGATAATGGATGGGCATGGCATCTCGACATATATGATGAGTAAACTAAGTAGATGGCGGTGCAACAAAGTAGAAGAAATGCAAGACACCATATGCAAGATACCCGAAATCAATAAAACATTGCCAAATTAGAACAGGCACCTTGATGGGTGAACAGGACAGGCCATCTGCCTTTGACTCCTCGAGGTTAGAATAGTCATTAGGATCATATTCTGAACAAGAATCAACAGGTGGGGAGCGTATGAGTTTCATTGCATCCAGAATGGCACTCAATGCCTTGGTGCCAATTTTGTAAGTCATTGCAGTGTTTAGCTTCAAGACTGGACTACTGCTAGTGCAACACAAAGCAGCTACACAGATCATAGTGTAGATATAACGGGAAAACCTTAAGCATCAGAGTAAAATCAGCAAAGTGGAACTTGCTGGAATATATGTGCTAGTATTGCCGATACGGCTAGAAAGGCTTCGGATACCAGCTCTCTTCAAGTGAAGGTGCGGTACTGTTAATATCAGTGTAACTCTCAAAGGCGACACAGCTCCCGCATTTCCTTGCTATTCTTATAGGATTCAAGTGGGCAGGCCACTACAAATCCTATTCCTATGTTTACAAGATCCTACGAATCAAAGAGGCTCAAAGTGTCCATCACAACCGACCGTATAGACCTCTACACTGCAAATGTCCCTGCTCATCTTCAGTACAAGGAACATATTGTACTACTATCATACTCCCTCTGTTCCAAAATATAAGTCTTGGTAGAGATTTCCACTATGGATCACATACAGATGTATCCAGATACATTTTAGAGTGTAGATTCACTCATTTTGCTCCATATGTAATCCATGGTGGAATCTATACAAAGACTTGTATTTAGGAATGGAGAGAGTACATATTAAAGAAGAACGGAAGAGGAACATGGTAAAGAAGAGCAAGCAGATTTTGGATAATAAAATGTTGGTTGCACAGTGCCCACACATGATGAACTAGAGCGCATTAAGAATGCAACTCCCAGCTGTCTCTCGACCATTTCAGGCGGTTGGATGAAGATCCTACGTCTCCTTACCCTTCTTCTTCCTCGTCTCTGATTCTTCCCATACAGAACACCGCACGGGCCGCCGGCCGGACCACCGGCCCCCACCGCCTGTGTTCCTCCGGCACCCACCCCCACCCCCGCCCCAACCCCCACCCGCATCGAGTTTTCTTCATTCGACAAGGCCCCACAACCACCCGAGCCCCTTCGATCGCACCGGCGAACTCCGGCGAGCTCTAAAAAATCGACTGACCCAATTTTGAAATTTAGTCTACTTTGATTTAACTAGTGTGGAATATAGAAGGGGAAACCCATAAGCATTGGGAGTATAGTGTTGAGCGTGCCATGGCGGATCTAAAGGTGCAAACTGGATAAAGGCAACTTCGCAACCAAGACAAGAAATCAGAGTAAAGTTGTGGCGATCTATTTTCTTGCTGCGATAAATAAGTTGAGAAGATACGAAAGAGTACCGCCTCTGTTGCGGCGCCGTGTACGCATCTGCTAAGAATTTGACTATGCTGTGGTAGCGATGGCTGTCGGCGGCGTGGAAGCAGATTTAGGAGGGTAGACAGTGGCGGCGGGGCACGGTGGACGAGACGGTCGTAGGAGCGGCGCCGGCAAGGTGGACGACGGCGGGGATGAAGCGAGAGGACGGGATGCAAGGATCCCGGTCCGAAGCCGTGGATGAGAGAGGTCGATCTCTTGTAATGCACGGCGGCGTCGGGGTATCAGCTCTGGCATGGTGGAGGAGGACGGCGGTGGATGGGGTGGCGGACGGCGGCGGACGGAGGAGGGTGGGGTGGAGAGGGTGTTTTGGCACCCACAAAGTACGAATGGGGAAAAGGGAGGTAGAGAGGAAGGGGGAACCATGTATTCAGGGCGCGCTTGTCTCAAATGCGAGGAAATTTACAAACTTAGCCCCCGTTTCAAATTTCTACTACATCACAACAACATTAGTCGGTTGGGGATAGGACGGTAATCTCACATACACCGAATATTTGCCGACGAGAGTTTGTTTTTGGCACCCACCGTGTATGAATATGAATCGGGGAGGGAGTCGATTTCGGCCGAGGACACACTGTGTTTTGGCGCCCACCATGTATGAATCCGGGTGAGAGGCGGTTACGTCACGTTTGGGTGAAATTACAAACCTACCCCTATCGAAACCTATAGAAATCCAGCAGATAGGCTTTGCGTGGCAGGGATAGGCAGTAGTGATTTCCATCTCGCGGATTTTGGTTTCGGGCAGTTACTGCGACTTTCCCCGCTTCGTTCAAATTTTGCAGAGTGCACGTTTACCGTGCCAACTCAATTCGAATCCCGTATGTATTCTATTTTTTTCGGGCGGGATCCATTTTCAATTGGAATTACATTCTGCATACATCATTTTTTATATATACTTTCAAAAGCACAACAAAGAATTCTGCTCCTTTATATGTATAATATGATTTACAAATACAACGATCTCGAAATCTTAAGGTTGAATTAGAAAAAAATTAACCAAATTATGTTCTACTAAAATGTATGGATCAGTAATATCTACATATTAAATAACATAGATGTGCGTGAATTCATATGAGTATGCATGTTTGATAGATCAATTTTGGTTCGAGTATGGATTACATGTATCATCATCTCGAATTCAAATATTTGAATCCCTTTTTTGTTCACTCCTTTCATGCCCATCTCTCTCGCATGCATGCTCCTTCAGGTAGCTATCACTCCCTTTTCTCCAGCTCACCCGCACACTCACTTCATGTTTCTCCTATCCTCGCAAACATGGTCTCTCGATGTCTCCCTTGTGAAGTGTCACACTCTCCCTATCATTATACATTACATGGTTTTCATTATCTCTCACGTCTCTACTGTTCTCTGGTATCACTCGGCACCTAAGCTTTCTTTTTCACCGCCACACACATAGTCTCCACTCATCTTTCACTTTGTCTTTCTCTCTATGGGATTCTCTCACACACCCTATATGTCTCTACATATGACTCATACCACTAAAATTACTCTCTCTCTCTCCTGTAGACACAACAATTGTTGCGGTCTCCTTTTCGTCTCCATCCCAGACTAACATTATTCATTTGTTTACCAATCAAACAACCCCGACTACCGTCTCCTCTCTCTCTCTCTCTCTCTCTCTCACAGACACACACACAACTCCTGCTTCCACTCCTCTTCCCGACTACCGTCTCTCTCTCACACACACAAAACTCTCGCTTTCGCACCCCGACTCGTATTTCTCTCACAAACATTTATCGACTAGCTAGCCTCTAGATAGGTTTATACACCTGCACACTCGTGCTTCCACCATCGCATACATGTCTCTCTCCCGCTCCTTGTATCTATGTAGAATTTTCTTTCCTTCTTGAGACACGCCCTCTCGATCGTGCACACACACACACACTATCGCCTCATTTTAAGCTGATACCTATCGCCCACACACTCCTTGTGTCTTTGTCACACATGCACTCCGTCCTCCTCCACTCTCCCTCTCTCTCACACACACATAGGCTTTTTGCAACAACTAGCAAGATGCCCATGCGTTACACGGAACATCAAGATGCATTTGTATGAGTAGTTTATCTTGTGGGGGAAAAGGATGAACGAGGGAAGGCCTTATTTGTAAATGTGGAGAGGGGTGTGGGTATCTTTTTGCAAAATTGCCATAGTTTCCTTCCTATCCGTCAGATATAGATCGGACGGCTTGCAAGATGGCAGGCACACGATCATCACCGACAATTCTTTTTATAAGAGTAGGGATAAAAAATAGAGTTGGTGATGATGGTGGGCCTACCATCCTGCAATGTAGGTCATCCGATTTATATCTAACGGATAGGAAGGAAAATATGGCAATTTACCCGCACTCTTCACCACATTTGCAGATAAGGCCTTCCCTCGTTCATCCTTTTCTCCCACAAGATCTTGATGTTCCGTGCAACACACGGGCATCTTGCTAGTAAGAGTAGAAATTACACATATACCACTTCTCGAATCTTGAAACCAACAACATTCCTCCCTTATCTCATCAAAACCGCCAAAGGAATATATTTTGAGTGAAACATAACATATTTTTAGTGATATACGTATTTCAAAACTAGACTTTTTTTTCTATTAAATCGATGAATATGTATTAATCTACTTTGATCGTGTGGCAACGCATTGACACATTGCTAGTAGTTATTATAATTTTTTGGACACCAGACAAACGGTGGAGTACATATATGAAGAGAAGAGGCACACGCACGCAGTCGGCCTCTCGTTGTCTTGCACACATGAGTGTTACATAAAGGCGACATTAACAAATAAACCCTAAAACCCTAGGTGCACGATTGCTGCATTCACGGGTACCGGGTACGTGGTGGAGCACCTTTGTAGGAATAGTCAGCTGAGCATGCCTCCTCGCCGCATAATTGCTCTGACACGGACGCGACCTCTCATAGCGCAGGCATTGAACCGGGGCGCCGGCCAAGAGGGCCGCACCCGCTGCAGGCCCGGCTGAGTACGCCTCCTCGCCGCGTGCCCGCGTGCAACCAGCTTAAGACTGCCCCGCCTGCCTTCATTGAATCCGCGTGTGTGCCGGCAACATGTCCTTCCGCGAGCCGGCAGGCATTTTAGAACACAAAAAATGACTAAAATATAATTAATTTACGCATGGTCTTGACTTGTTGTGCTCGCACTGGTAGCAGGAACTAGTAGAGGATTTTCTTTGTTTACAACTCTCCTCACATTTTTTTGGCTTTGAAGTGAATCATGGTTGTGGACATTATGTATGAATGTGCAGATATATGTGAACATGAGTTTGATGTGCAAGTTGAACTTGGAATGTCGGGCTTGCGCGTGAACTATACCATGTCCAATGCTTCATCTGTTATTGTTTGGAAAGTAATTGTTGTTATTACATGACCCGAAAAAATACATTTTGTGCCACATCAGTAGAAGCAGGGACATCACAACAGGCATGCTGACTGGATAAACATTTGAACCTAGCTATTATGAAGGAAATTTTGTATTGACAACAGTTTTAGATAGCAGGAGACGCCTAGCCTACTCTGCCTTTGCTAGCTTATTTTTGGCTTCTTCCATCTCTTCTTTGGCTTGGGTGAAGAGAGCATCTGATTGCTCTTTTTGCTTCTTCAGGAACTCAGCTACATTCTCAAGGGTTGCTACACGCTTTCTTTCAGCCTTTACTAATGCCACGAGGACACGAACAGCTGACGACTCCACCTGGCTTGTGTGTAATCCAGCATCATCTGGGAATATGCACCTTGTGTCTAATCCAGCATCATTAGGGAACTGGCACCTTGTGTGTAATCCAGCCTCATTTTGGAAACATGATCTCGAGGTTGACCATACCTCCCTCCTCGCAGGAACTGCATACTGACATGAAGTTACTTCTTTTTTAGATCAATACTCAGAGCAACCCAGATCCATTTAGTATAAGCCAGATAAACATAACTCGGAGAAGTGAATTCAAAAGGAAAATAAAAATAAAAATAGACTACAAGGTGAGAACACCCACTTCCTACATCAAGCTAAAAACGAAAGCATTAGGATGATTAAGACTCTTCTTATTACACATCGAAGAACACCACGCTTAAGAGAAACAGAAACTACAACATATACACATTGAAGAACACGAGGCTACACGAAAGTAATTTAAAGGGTGTTACTTACCAAAGCTCGTTTTACAGGTTCGGTGCAGCTCCTCTTTAACTTGCCACGCTCCTTGAAGATGTCCCGAATATCCCGTGTTTGGTCTTCATTGCTCCTCTGCATGTTCGCACTCGTGGTTTTAAAATCTCAACATGGCAAGAAAAATATAGTACTAGTAATACTCGCGCATCTTGTGGGCAACATTAAAGCACTCGTCTGTCATGTTAGAGCATCTCCAACAAAATCGCAACGCGCGGGGCTTTAAAAATATCAACATGATATTTCTACTCTCTTCTCTACTGATATATTTATTTTATATTTAATATTTAATATTTATCTCTACTTCCTTTATTGTCTACTTTTTTTCTCTATACTTTTTTTCTTGCAATATAGGTCGTCCGATTTATATCTAACAGATAGGAAGGAAACAAATGGTAATTTTGCAAAAAGATACCCATACCCCTCTCCAGATTTGCAAATAAGGCCTTCCCTCGTTCATCCTTTTCACCCACAAGATAAACTACTCATACCAATGCATCTTGATGCGTGCAACGCATGGGCATCTTGCTAGTTCTAAAAACCTTTCCATCATTTGCCACACTACTGGTTGCAGATGAAAAACCTACCCAAGCACAACGCGATACAGGAGCGACACACAATTACAAGCTGATATTCTGTTGGACAATGGAGGCTATAACCAATTACTTTTACGGGAACAATAGCACCCAGGAAATTTGAAGGGTAGGTATGAACAAAATTGGAACTACACATGTACTGCTAAGTGATTCAATACACACATTACCAATCGAGGAGGAGAACGATGGTCGCGGCGGCCTCTGTGAGTCATGGTCGGCAAGGGGAGTCAGTTCATTGTCCACGACGGTGGTACTTCTGCGCTTGGCGTCGGCTTTCGAGAAGCAGATCCGAGACCGTGGAAGACGATGCCGGGGAAGAGTCTTCGTGTACGACGACGACGGTGGACCGGCTCCAGTGCAGCATACGAGTTCGTCGATGAGGCAAATGTGCTGTAGTGGACGAGTGCGCTGATGTAAAGGGGAGGAGCACGAAGGCTGCGGTGCCGTGGAGAAGTCTATTTTGCGGTGGGGATAGAAAATGGGGAGTATTCAGGTGTACTACTCTGGGTGCTGGGGTGGGGTTGGCTGGGTAGGGTGAACCTGAAGTTATGAAAACAACCCCCTACCAAGCGTCATACGTAGGCCTGTTCCGAAGGCTATGATGGTAACTTCCCACTGCTCGAATCAGGGTCGCGGGAGATTTTCCCGCCGACCTCAAAATTTTGTGACACTGGACTCCCCGTGTGGCGTGTTGAGTGATTCGGCTAAGCAACTAGCGAGTAGTAGTAGTAAACTCTGCATATTAGGTTTGACCGAAGTCAAACTTCCTAAAGTTTGACCAAGTTTACAGAAAAATATAAATATTTACCATAACAAATATGTATGATGTGAAAGTACATTCAATAATGAATCTAATGGTATTTATTTGTTATTGTATATGTTAATATTTTTTGTTATAAGCTTTCTGAGAGTTTACAAAACTTGACTTTGACCAATGCTAATACACGGACTTAAATAAAAACAGAGGGAGTACAAATTTGTTTTCTTAGTTTGTAGTGAACTAATCATTTGTTGAAATTGTGAAATAAATATATTAGGCTATTGACTTCGGATGTAATGGTCTATACAATTCAATAGTTACAATCATTGTCGAATCCCAAGATGTATACAAGGTCTATAGTACTTCACAACATGCTCAAACTCACATAATCCCAGTCAAATGAGAATCTAAATGCATTTCATAGTTATTACTTTGTAGGATGCAACAAAAACAACCATAACTCTACATCAGGCATTATAGAAGCAACATTTTGACATATCCCAATGTGTGAATGAAACGTGCAGAGAGAGCTTTTGAACATGGAGCAGATAGGGCGGGAAAGATTGTATGTATGTGGACGAGAGAGTAGGAGACAAACCTAACGAGACAGAGAGAGAGAGATAGAGAGAGAAAGAGAGAGGAAGAAGTTAGGTTTGTGAGAAAGATGGATACATGTAATATACATGAGATGCGTGTGCATCTGGATTCTGTATACGTGGAAGGAGAAGAGACAGCATGTTTGATGAGAGAGTTGGAAAAACATGGACGAGAGGGGAAGGATCTCGTGGGTTGAGGGATTGACAATTTTGTGCGGGGGAGAGAGGGATTGGTAATTTTGTGTAAGAGAGAGAAAGAGGGTGGGGGAGGAGTCAGTCAGCCATCGTCACATCACCCTGCTTCCAAATGACCCCGCATTCTCTAGCGCGGTGTGGTCGCCGTCTTCGATCTGCTCGATGCACTCTTTGAAGATTGAGGTGTTGTGCATGTTGGGGTGTAAAGAAGCACAAGCGAGAGTGGTCGCCGTATAACCTTGGATGGGAATGAATTGTGTGCTCGGGGGAGTGTGTGTGTGTGTGTGTGTTGTGCTGCGTGTGTCTGTGTGTGTGTGTGTCAGATATTGAGAGAAAACAAACCTAAGGAGAGAAATGGGTATTCACGAAGAGATTGTGCGGGCCTTGAGGTGGGCAGGGGCCGGGTGAGGGTGTCAAACTGTGCGCGTTGATGCATGTGTTGCATGCGACCGTGCGAGGGACGGACGAATCGAGAGAGATGGTTGTTTTGTTACGGATGCTCCTCTCTCTGTCTCTCTCTCTCCCTCACACACACACACATACAAGTAAGGCCCTGTTTGGTTCCAAATAAGTCACCAACTTATAAGTCGAAAAGTGTAAAAAGTGACTTATTTTGCCAAACGGACCCAACTTATAAGTCACCCCAACTTATAAGTCATAAGTTGCTCCACCCCAACTTAAAACTTATAAGTGACCCCTTTTTACGTGGGTCCCAACACCTTTACATTAAAAACAAGGTGGGAAGGTGTGGTCAGGTGACTTATAAGTCAGATGACAACCAAACAGGCGTGACTTATAAGTCACTGATTTTAAGTCACCTGACTTATAAGTCAGGTGACTTATTGGAACCAAACATGCCCTAAACTAGAAGACCGTTCTCTCATGTATACACAACATATCGGCATCTGTCTATGTCTCACTCATGCATGATCATTTGCACATTCACACCTCTCTATGTCTGTATCACATGCACACCATATCCACATTGCCCTTCCGCCACAACACACATATGGACACATACACACGTTCTCTCTCAGTCACACACACAAAATCATTATTAAAAAAACTAGGGCGCACCTAAAACGTCCAAATCCAAATAAACACAAACTGGAGCTAAATTCAAATATATGGAAATATTGCAGCGTCAAGAACTTTCACAGGAAAAAAAGTTGAGTAATATTCGAGGATTGTTTTCACACACACAAAAAGGTTCGATGGATGTCCTTCGAGCACGACATGGTGACGCACCGTTTGATCGACCGCGCGACCGTGGTTCACGCGCTTGCACAGGATTCCGTATCCTGGCTATGGTACTAACTAATAAAAGCGCTACCTAAGTCTAATGTTTACGTGTACTAGTATGGTTTTCTTTTAAGTTTGACCAACCTTATATATATATAACTAAAGTAAGCTCCCACACGCGCACTCATCAATATGCCGCCGCCGCTGTTGCGCATGCCGGCGCCTGCGTGCTCCGGCCAACAATTTATCGCCCATCACCGCCGTGTCGCCGCCATCCCTGTGCCATGAAGCCGAAGGCTCACCCGCTCACGCCGTCTGCAGTCCCTCCTCGTGATGCCGCCGCGCTGCCAAGCACGCGAGTAGCTGGTGGAGACGCGTCTATGCACGCAGCATACGAAGAGGAGGACGGGTGCATGCTCCAGCACACCGGCGAGGAGGAACTACCATGTCATTGTCGTCTCCGGCCGCGCGGAGGAGGCGCGCATGGTGGCTGTCGCGGCGTGATACGTCTCCATCGTATCTACTTTTCCAAACGCTTTTGCCCTTGTTTTGGACTCTAACTTGTATGATTTGAATGGAACTAACCCGGACTGACGCTGTTTTCAGCAGAATTGCCATGATGTTGTTTTATGTGCAGAAAACAAAAGTTCTCGGAATGACCTAAAACTCCACGGAATATCTTACAATAAATAATAAAAAATCCTCGCCAAAGATGAAGACCAGGGGGCCCACACCCTTCTCACGAGGGTGGGGGTGCCCCCCTAGGGCGCGCCCCCTACCTCGTGGGCCCCCTGGAGACCTCTCGACTCCAACTCCAACTCTATATAACTGCTTTCGAGGAGAAAAAAATAAGGGAGAAGAAATCATCGCGTTTTACGATATGGAGCCGCCTCCAAGCCCTAAAACCTCTTCAGAGGGCTGATCTGGAGTCCGTTCGGGGCTCCGGAGAGGGGGATTCGTCGCCGTCGTCATCATCAACCATCCTCCATCACCAATTTCATGATGCTCACCGCCGTGCGTGAGTAATTCCATCGTAGGCTTGCTGGACAGTGATGGGTTGGATGATATTCACCATGTAATCGAGTTAGTTTTGTTAGGGTTTGATCCCTAGTATCCACTATGTTCTGAGATTGATGTTGCTATGACTTTGCTATGCTTAATGCTTGTCACTAGGGCCCGAGTGCCATGATTTCATATCTGAACCTATTATGTTTTCATCAATATATGAGAGTTTTTGATCCTATCTTGCAAGTCTAAAGTCACCTATTACGTGTTATGATCCGTTAACCCTGAAGTGACAATAATCGGGATACTTACCGGTGATGACCGTAGTTTGAGGAGTTCATGTATTCACTGCTAATGCTTTGTTCCGGTTCTCTATTAAAAGGAGGCCTTAATATCCCTTAGTTTCCATTAGGACCCCGCTGCCATGGGAGGGTAGGACAAAAGATGTCATGCAAGTTCTTTTCCATAAGCACGTATGACTATATTCGGAATACATGCCTACATTACATTGACGAATTGGAGCTAGTTCTGTGTCACCCTATGTTATGATTGTTACATGATGAACCACATCCGACATAATTATCCATCATTGATCCAATGCCTATGAGCTTTCCATATACTGGTTTACGCTTATTTACTTTCCCGTTGCTATTGTTACAATCACTACAAAATACCAAAAACATTACTTTGCTTTCATTACTCTTTTGTTACCGTTACCATCACTATCATATTACTTTGCTACTAAACACTCTGCTGCAGATACTAAGTTTCCAGGTGTGGTTGAATTGACAACTCAGCTTCTAATACTTGAGAATATTCTTTGGCTCCCCTTGTGTCGAATCAATAAATTTGGGTTGAATACTCTACCCTCGAAAGCTGATGCGATCCCCTATACTTGTGGGTTATCACGGAGGAAGCCGGTCGCACGCGCGTCGAGCCTGCAAACCGGGTGCGGACGTGGAATCTACCTTCGAGACCTTGAATGCCACGTGGATCCTACAATCTGAAGGAGCAATTTGGGTCAGTCGACTCATGTGAGCCGTTTGATGCAACATGGATGGCTAGAAGGGCTTCTTCCACCTCTTCTGTCGTCTTCTTCCTTCCTCCATCGAACTTCTTTCACAAATTGACTGACCCAAATTATACTACTAGTATGAACGTATTAAGTACAGTAGGAACACGAAGATACGATCAGTAGTACCAACTGCAAGAAGAACAGTAGTAAGACATAGTACTAGTACTACTATACGTACTAAAGAGTTCAAATAACGAGAAAGAACATGAACATAGTTCTGCTGGGGCCTCAGCACAACACACCCTTGAAAATAAACTAACCAACTAGTCTGCTTGACACTGCAGTAGAACTAGCATGAGCGACGGCACTGCCACCTACTCGGAGTCCGAGTCCACGTCCTCGACTTCGTCCTCGTCCCTCTTCCTCTTCCTCTTCGTCGATGCTTCTTTGCTTGAACCGGACACTGGGCTCTGCTTCTTCATCCAACCCTTGTAGATATTTAAACAAAGGTAGGCATCCATTGCTGCGTACAGGATGTGATCTTCATCTAATGTCTTCGACTCCCATGCATGATGAAACTCGTGATGAGGTTTCTTCAGTTTAGCGTACGAAGGATCAATCATGGCTGCTGCCAGGGTCAGCATTGAAGGTTGAGAGGAGGACACCAGGCTTGCCTTCTGGAGATCGAAGGGCTGGCTTACAACGAGACCTATCCGACGCAGGACATCTCTGTCGTTCTTAAATCCTACAGTAACGAATTTCACTCTTTTGTCCTTGAGGAAGTTCTTAAAATCCTGGCACTCAACATCGGCATGGCATATGTGGTAGACCAAGCAAACGTTATGTACGCAAACCTGGATCATAGCGGGCTTCTTCCTTTCTTCGTCCTTTAGATCCTTCTCTCATCCCAGGAATGTGGTGTACTCAACATCTAGCCCAGTGACCCACTCATCCGTTGAACTGTTGAACATGCATAGGAAGCGAGCAAGCCATGCTTTCACCGTCTCGGATCCACGTGTGTAGATGATGATGAACTGATCGCCGGTGATGGCTCTAACCTGGTACTTAGCGGCGACCATGGAGATTTGGGAGGCCATGGATTTTGGAGGAGTGTTAGGAGAAGTTGAACCGTTGTAGCCCGCAAAAAAAACTGGGAGCGAACTAATGTGAAAGGACGGGACGACTGGGAGCAAACTGTTGTAAGGTAGAAGATGGGGACGAGTAGGACGTGCGAACGGCGTGGGGTTGCTGGCTTGCCCGGTGGATAAATGGCTGCAAGCCCCAAAGAGTTCTCTAGAACTATGCGGGACCCACTAGATGTCATGTCTACTAGACCCATATCGTAGGCCTGACGGTATAGCTTCTGCCTATTCGCACGCCATGCCGGCGCGTGGATGTAACTTCACTTAATTCCGTCAAACGTCGCGCCTCCCACGACCTTCGCCTCCCTCGCGCGGCCGCGCCCTTTGAGACTTCGACCGGCTATAAATGAGCAATTTTTTTGCCTTTTTTTAGACAAGCAATTTTTTTGCCTACTCCGCATGCATGATACTCCCTCTGGTCCTTTTTACTCCCGTCAACCGTTTGCAAAGTGTTTGACCAAATTTATACTTTTTTTGAACACCACCTTATATTAATTAACCAGCCACACTAGTACACTCATTCAATACAATATTCACCACACAGGGCGGTACGTTATTTACAAGAATACCATCTAATCTATTGCCAAAGCTATACTTAGCGATTAAGTGTGCCACCTTATTGGCCGAACGGCTAATCTTTGACAATTGAAGATTGTTGATCAACTTCGAGATGCTCAACGCTTTCATCTTCAGGTCATGCATAGCAGACCTGTCATAGTACCCGATGCAAGAGACGCTACCACAAAAGCGCAATCAGTCTCTAAATTTACAGGTTATGAAGAGAAATACCTATGTAGAGACCGGCAATGCAAGCCCTAAGCTCTGCTTCCTCCACACTTTGACAGGCATCAATGAAATCCCACGACCAAAATTATACTAAAAATATCAATATCTACAATACTGATTATAATGAGTATAAGAACTACGTTTTATAATGAGTGTAAAAATATTGATTTGACATTGTGAATGTTGACACATTTTTCTATAAGTCCGGTGAAAGTAGAGGTACATTGACTTCAGACAAAACTTAAATGCACAATGCAGACTAGTTCCTCCGTCCAGGTGCGTGCCATGTCCTATCTTGTCATCACAACAAGGTTAGCTATTAGAGTACCACTACCTCCCTTCTAGTTTAAAGGGCTCGATTCAAAAATTTCACCTACTCTTAGCAAGATAGTAGAGGCAGTGGAATAGTTTTTGAAGTCTACAAAAGTACTCAACTAGTGCTGTCGTTCTTCACAAAAAAATTTGTTTACCAATGCATGCATGAACACTAGTTACTCTAACCCCCCTATCTTCTTTAATTCTTTGCCACATCAGCATGTTCGCTATTTCCGTGTGCATGATACCAGCTAAGATACCACCATTATGGCCAGCCTTAATCATCGCATGCAATAATTTAGTGCACCTTGAAATATGAACATGTGTGTGGTGTGTATGTTTTTAATGACTTGAGACTATACCTAGCCCGACATGCAAGATGACTTATTATGCACTGTTCCCCATACCTGCAGGAAGCCCGTTCGTCTCCAAATCTTTTCCTCTCCATGTGTGGAAACAATATGCCTACCAAACTCTCCTTCTCCCTCCGGCAGTCCCACCACTCCACCCCATGTGAAAAAATTGGCATGCATGACTCTCCTCCTCCCACGCTCGTCCAATCCGTTGTGACCAACAATATTTCCACCCCTTCGCTCCCCCGTAATTTACTCCAACAAATATGCCCACGTAGCTGTTACTTAACTACAGGTGCATACGGTCACTCACATGTGGGCCCAACAGGGGTCTGGCCCACATGTCAGTGATGCAACTGGACCTGCAGTTAAGTCAGTGCAACTCAGTCCATATCTTACGTAGGTGTGCCATTGCTCACTATAAATACTGCACCTCCCACGACATTGCTATCTCCTCCCCCTCACGTTCACGTTCATCGCTATCTCCTCCCCCTCTCTCTCGCGTCGATCCTCCAGCGACTCCGACATGGTGAACGGGTAGCACGTCTCGTGCTTGATGTTCTCCACCAAGGGCCAGCAGTGACCGCTGCACGCATCCATGAGGTGATGCACCATGTTCGCTGGTGAGCCACAAAACGGCATTGGGCACTCATAGCAATGGACGAAGGGCTCCTTGGAGGCATCGACCAAGCCGTCCATGAAACGGGAGTGGTTGTAGGGGACATTGCGCCAGTTGAATATATGAGCAAGTTACTACGAGATTTAATCCGAATAAGCACAAAATAAATCATGAATTCTACCACAATTTCGAACAGGAAGGACAGAAACACATACGGTGCAACGGGAGCAGTACCGTTGGCGTTAAGGTTGTCGCCCATGTTCAAACACCACGTAGACATGGTCTTTGAGCACGGTTTGTAGTCGTTCCACGCTCGGCATTGAAGTTTGTAACTATTTTAGATAAGAATATACTACTCCTCTGGTGCTAGTAGTAGAGCAGAGTCCTACTCTACCACTCTACTCAAGCAAGTTAGGGCATAGCACTGTAGGGAGTACCAGTACTATGATCACTCAAGCAAGTTGTCTGGCATCGACATGACCCTACGCTGCTGGTATGTGTCTCGTAAATCAAGCGGCATGCTGTAGTCATCATCACCTGTCCACTTCCCACGGCACATATTCGCTTCTCCATCTTTGTGTGCACATAATCTCGTCCAATCTTCCATCCCTGCTAAGGCACCTCCCCTCCTCGTCTGAAACCCAAGCACTAACAATGGCAGAACTGAGCAGCGTCCGCTGAAAGAGTATAGTGGCAGGCTGACTTGTGGGCCTACTAAGTTGACGGGGACGGAGAGCTTTGTAAACTTAGTCAATATGCACGATTCTAGCTCCAGTGACCGTACGATGTCCATCCAACGGCCATAGTGCTTCTTCAACCTCTAGTCTTCTTGCTCCAGCCACCCAAACCAGCGCCGGTCGTGCCTCGTGCTCCTGCCTCCCGTGGCCAACTGCGATGCGGCGGAGGCCTCACCGCCCCCTACTACTCCCACCGCTGGCCAGGCCATCCCTCTACTCACCCACACCCCCTGTTATTCTGCGGCGACGGCAACCTCACACCGCAGCGAACCAGTGAACCCTCATACTCCTCTACGTGTGGGCATCCACTACCGCGTCTTCCTCGGCTCCGCTTCGTCCCCTTCCTAGGCCTCGCCGTCGTCCACCGCACTGGTGCTCTCGGCGCGGCATGGTCAACGTGGTCAGGGAACGGCTTCCATCGGAAGTGAACTCTACGTGGAGAGGCTGACAACTGGGTCCATGGCCGCAGTAAGGAAGTGCCTCCTTATTACGTGCAAAATAATTATTCCTCCACCTGACAGCGGGGACCCACTGGATGGGCCACCGTGTTTTGCAAAAAGAACGGTTCCCCCCTGACTGCTGGGACCCACCAACTACACCTTTGCACGCAAGGAAGTGCGTCCGGGCAAAAAAAAACAAAACGATTCACCCCCTGACTGCTGGGACCCACCAGCTACATCTTCACACGCAAAGAAGTGCCTGACAGTCGGGACCCGCATGGTTGAAGCGTATGTAGCGTTGTCATTCTGGTCACGAATGTGTACGTACATACTGGTCGATGTAGAGGCGCGCACATGTCGTAGTAGAGGCTCGCACGTGTCGTAGTAGAGGCGCGCACGTAGTATGTACACGTACGTACAACGGCCAGGGTGCAAGAAGGAAAATACGGCCACGTATGTGTACATACGGGTGGGGTCTCGAACGCCTACTCGCGCATACGTACGACCAGGGCTCGTGTACAAGGCTAGGTCGGAACGGAGAAACAGCGTCGTCGTCGTGTTCATGGGGAGGCAACAGAATGCGTCGTGTTCATGGGGAGGCAACGGAATGCGTCGTGTTCATGGGGAGGCAACGGAATGCGTCGTGTTCATCGGGAGGCAACGGAACACGTGGGAGCCAACCGGCTGGGTCAGAACGGAATGCGTGGTCGTGTTCATCGGGAGGGCTTGGACGGAACAGGCGATGGAAACGAGGCCTGGCGTACCGCAGAACGGAGGAAACGGACCTCCTACGGTCGAAACGGGGGTCATGTTGATCGGGAGGGGTGTGGCGTACGGCAAAACGGAGGAAACGGACCTCTTACGGTCGAAACGGGGGTCCTGTTGATCGGGAGGGGTGTGGCGTATGGCAAAACGGAGGAAACGGACCTCCTACGGTCGAAACGGGGGTCCTGTTTATCGGGAGGGGTGTGGCGTACTGCAAAACGGGACTCCACGGGATATTGTTCATCTCCACCGTCGACCTCCTCCAGCCTCCACGGGCTCCTGTTCATCCAGCCTCCACCGCACGCTACTCCACCGGCTACTGTTCAACCACCCCTCCACGAGCACCCCTCCACTGTCTACTATTCATCCAGCCCTCCACCACACCACGGGGTCCTGTTCATCCAGAGGCAATGCCACCGCTCACTATTCATCCACCCCCCCCCCCCGCAACGCTCACTGTTCATCCAATCGATCGGCTTCAGTTAGCAGTAGTAGCGAAGGAATCGCTCGATCGGGTTCAGTTAACAGCCATCGATCGATCGCTCGGGTTCAGTAATGCGTAGCCTGGAGCGCAATCGCTCGGGTTCAGTTAGAGCCCAACGCCTCGCTCGGGTTCAGTTAGAGCCAACGCCTCGCACACACGCGCGCACGTGTACAAGAGAAACGCGCATCGCTCGGCCCCCGACCTCCCACCGTAACTGGGAACTCCCCGAAATTTTCCTCGCCCTCGCTTCTACCACGGTTTTTTCCGTCATGGACGGCCCAAAGATTGTCATGCAGCTGTGTCTCCGGCCCGCCCAGGACAAAAATCCCATTTTCTGTCATGATTTTTTGTCATAGAAGTAGGAGCCCACCACATCTATGATGATACCAGGTTTTGTCACAATTATCGTCATAGAAGTGTCATATGTATGACAGAAAAAAAATCCGTTCGGCCCAAAATGTCACGGATTTTTTGTCATGATTTTTTTGTCATACATAGAAGTGTCATATGTATGATTTTTTGTCATGATTTTTTTGTAGTGTCACTCACATTGATATCTATTGATGGGCATCTCCCTAGCCCGTTGATACACCTAATTGATGTGAGACTATCTTCTCCATTTTGTCTTCTCCACAACCACCATTCTATTCCACCTATAGTGCTATGTCCATGGCTCACGCTCATATATTGCGTGAAGATTGAAAAAGTTTGAGAACACCAAAAGTATGAAACAATTGCTTGGCTTGTCATCGGGATTGTGCATGATTGAAATACTTTGCGTGGTGAAGATAGAGCATAGCCAGACCATATTATTTTGTAGGGATAACTTTCTTTGGCCATGTTATTTTGAGAATACATGATTACTTTGTTAGTATGCTTGAAGTATTATTATTCTTATGTCAATGTTAAACTTTTGTCTTGAATCTTTCGGATCTGAACATTCATGCCACAATAAAGAAAATTACATTAAGAATTATGCTAGGTAGCATTCCATATCAAAAATTCTGTTTTTATCATTTACCTACTCGAGGACGAGCAGGAATTAAGCTTGCGGATGCTTGATACGTCTCCAACGTATCAATAATTTTTTAATTGTTCCATGCTATTATATTATCTATTTTGGGTGTTTAATGGGCTTTAATATACCTTTTTATATTATTTTTGGGACTAACCTATTAACCAAAGGCCCAGTGCAAATTGCTGTTTTTTTCCTATTTCAGTGTTTCGCAGAAAAGGAATATCAAACGGAATCCAAACGGAATGAAACCTTCAGAAGAGTTACTTTTGGAACAAACGTGATCCGGGAGACTTGGAGTGGATGTCAAGAAAGAAGCAAGGAGGCCACGAGGCAAGAGGGCGTGCCCATGGGGGGTAGGCACGCCCCCCACCCTCGTGGGCCCCTCGCAGCTCCACTGACGTACTTCTTCCTCCTATATATACCCATATACCCCGAAAACATCTAGGAGCACCACGAAACCCTATTTCCACCACCGCAACCTTTTGTACCTGTGAGATCCCATCTTGGGGCCTTTTCCGGCACTCTGCCGGAGGGGGAATCGATCATGGAGGGCTTCTACATCAACAACATAGCCTCTCCGATGATGTGTGAGTAGTTTACCACAGACCTTCGGGTCCATAGTTATTAGCTAGATGGCTTCTTCTCTCTCTTTGGATCTCAATACAAAGTTCTCCTAGATTCTCTTGGAGATCTATTCGATGTAATTCTTTTGGCGGTGTGTTTGTCGAGATCCGATGAATTGTGGGTTTAAGATCAAGATTATCTATGAACAATACTTGATTCTTCTCTTAAATCTTTTATGCATGATTTAAATATCTTTGCAAGTATCTTCGAATTATCAGTTTGGTTTGGCCTACTAGATTGATCTTTCTTGCAATGGGAGAAGTGCTTACCTTTGGGTTCAATCTTGCGGTGTCCTTTCCCAGTGACAGCAGGGGCAGCAAGGCACGTATTGTATTGTTGCCATCGAGGATAAAAAGATGGGGTTTATATCAGATTGTTTGAGTTTATCCCTCTACATCATGTCATCTTGCCTAATGCATTACTCTGTTCTTATGAACTTAATACTCTAGATGCATGTTGGATAGCGGTCGATGTGTGGAGTAATAGTAGTAGATGCAGAATCGTTTCGGTCTACTTGTCGCGTACGTGATGCCTATATACATGATCATGCCTAGATATTCTCATAAGTATTCGCTTTTCTATCAATTGCTCGACAGTAATTTGTTCACCCACCGTCGAATTTGCTATCTTGAGAGAAGCCACTAGTGAAACCTATGGCCCCCGGGTCTATCTTCCATCATATTATTTTCCTATCAACTTGCTATTTCTATTTTGCAATCTTTATTTTCCAATATATATCATAAAATACCAAAAATATTTATCTTATTATCTCTATCAGATCTCACTTTCGTAAGTGATCGTGAAGGGATTGACAACCCCTTTATCGTGTTGGTTGCGAGGTTCTTGTTTGTTTGTGCAGGTACTAGGTGACTTGTGTGTTACCTCCTACTGGATTGATACCTTGGTTCTCAAAAACTGAGGGAAATACTTACGCTACTGTGCTGCATCACCCTTTCCTCTTTAAGGGAAAACCAACGCATGCTCAAGAGGTAGCAAGCCTCGTGAGGATCGCTGGCAGGGCCAGCCTCGTGAGGGTGCCTAGAGAGATCGGCCTCGCAAGGACCGTCCTCAGGGCAACGCTGGCCTTCCTCCGCTGCCGCCACCACCAAGAAGGAACGACGACTGAGGGAGTCCTGGATTAGGGGTGTCCGGATGGCCGGACTATACCTTCGGCCGGACTCCTGGACTATGAAGATACAAGATTGAAAACTTCGTCCCGTGTCCGGAAGGGACTTTCCTTGGTGTGGAAGGCAAGCTTGGCGATACGGATATGTAGATCTCCTACCATTGTAACCGACTCTGTGTAACCCTAGCCCTCTCTGGTGTCTATATAAACCGAAGAGTTTTAGTCCGTAGGACGAAGAACAATCATACCATAGGCTAGCTTCTAGGGTTTAGCCTCTCTAATCTCGTGGTAGATCTACTCTTGTACTACCCATATCATCAATATTAATCAAGCAGGACGTAGGGTTTTACCTCCATCAAGAGGGCCTGAACCTGGGTAAAACATCGTGTCCCCTCCCTCCTGTTACCATCCGGCTTAGATGCACAGTTTGGGACCCCCTACCCGAGATCCGCCAGTTTTGACACCGACATTGGTGCTTTCATTGAGAGTTCCTCTGTGTCGTCACTTTTAGTCCCGATGGCTTCTCCGATCATCAACAGTGATGCGATCCAGGGTGAGACTTTTCTCCCCGGACAGATCTTCGTATTCGGCGGCTTTGCACTGCGGGCCAATTCGCTTGGTCATCTGGAGCAGATCGAAAGCTACGCCCCTAGCCATCAGGTCAGATTTGGAAGTTTCAACTACACGGCCGACATCCGCGGAGACTTGATTCGAGCCACAGCCGAGCGCGCCGCACTGTCACGATGGGCATGATTTAGCTCTGCCGCCGAACAGTGCCCTGGAGGCTGCACCTGTGTCCGCTCCGACCCCTAGCTCTGAGCTGATCACACCAATCGAGGATGGGTGGTTAGACACCGCCTCGGGGGCTGCAATCTCTACGGCGATCGAGCCGAACACCAGCCCTATTCTCTGCGAAGCCCGTGACTCCAAGGAGCCAGACTCCTCTCCACACTCCGAGCCCTCCGCACCCCGACCGATCGAACCCGATTGGGCGCTGATCATGGAGTTCACCGCCGCGGACATCTTTCAGCACTCGCCCTTCGGCGATATTCTGAATTCACTAAAGTCTCTCTCTTTGTCAAGAGAGCCCTGGCTGGACTATGGTCGGCAAGGTTGGGATGCGGATGATGAAGAAATTCATAGCCCACCCACCACCCACTTCGTAGCCACTGTCGATGATTTAACCGACATGCTCGACTTCGACTCTGAAGACATCGGCGGTATGGACGCCGATGCAGGAGACGATCAAGAACCAGCGCCTATAGGGCACTAGAAAGCCACCTCGTCGTATGATATATACATGGTGGACACCCCAAAAGAAGGCAATGGCGATGGAACAACGGAGGATGACCCCTCCAAGAAGCAGCCTAAGCGCCGGCGTCAGCGGCACCGCTCTAAATCCCGCCAAAATAAAAATGGTGATTCCGGCATGGGGGATAATAACACCCCGAACAGTGCCGAAGGCAACCACCTCCAGCAAGATTCAGCACAGGAGGATAGAGAAGCCAGCCCTCATGAGAGAGCGGTAGACAGAGAGGTCGAGGACGATAATTATATGCCTCCCTCTAAAGACGAGGCAAGCCTCGACGACGACGAATTTGTCATGCCAGAGGATCCCGTCGAACAAGAGCGTTTCAAACGCAGGCTTATGGCCACGGCGAGCAGCCTCAAGAAAAAACAGCAACAGCTTAGAGCTGATCAAGATTTGCTAGCCGACAGATGGACTGAAGTCCTTGCGGCCGAAGAGTATGAACTCGAACGCCCCTCCAAGAGCTACCCAAAGCGCAGGTTGCTACCCAAATTAGAGGAGGAAGCACCTAAACCTACATCACCAACGCATGATGCGGCCGACCGGCCACCCCGTGGCCGCGACAGAGAGGCCTCTCGGCCCTCCACTCAAGCCGCACCCCGGCGCCGCTCAAAAACTACCAAGGCATGGGAAAAATGCGCCAGACCTGCAAGATATATTGGAGGACAAGGCAACGCAAACAAGATCGATCTACGGATCACGTGGGCGCCCCACGGCACGAGACGGTACTCATCACACCGGATACAGTAAATCCGGCCAGGCCGAACACAGTAGACAAAGCTGGTTTGAGCTGCGTCGTGATGTAGCCCAATACAGAGGCGCCGCACACCCTCTATGCTTCACAGATGAATTAATGGATCATCAAATCCCCGAGGGCTTCAACCCCGTGAACATCGAATCATACGATGGCACAACAGATCCTGCGGTATGGATCGAGGACTATCTCCTTCATATCCACATGGCCCGCGGTGATGACCTACACGCCATCAAATACCTCCCACTCAAGCTTAAAGGACCAGCCCGGAATTGGCTTAACAGCTTGCCAGCAGAATCAATTGGTTGTTGGGAGGACCTGGAAGCCGCATTCCTCGACAATTTCCAGGGCACTTATGTGCGAACACCAGACACCGATGACCTAAGCCACATAATTCAGCAGCCAAAGGAATCGGCCAGACAATTCTGGACACGGTTCCTAACCAAGAAAAATCAAATCGTCGACTGTCCGAACGCAGAGGCCCTAGCAGCCTTCAAGCATAACATCCACGACGAGTGGCTTGCACGGCACCTAGGACAGGAAAAGTCGAAATCTATGGCAGCCCTCACGACACTTATGACCCGCTTTTGCGCGGGAGAAGACAGCTGGCTTGCTCGTAGCAATAACATGACCGAGAGCCCTGGTAATTCGGATACCAAGGACAGCAGTGGCAGGTCGCGTCGAAACAAGCAAAAGCGCCACATTAACGGCGACAATGCTGAGGATACGACAGTTAATGCCGGATTCAAAGGCTCTAAACCCGGTCAGCGGAAAAAGCCATTCAAACGAAATACTCCGGGCCCGTCCAGTTTGGACCGAATACTTGACCGCTCATGCCAGATACATGGCACCCCCGAAAAACCAGCCAATCACACCAACAGGGATTGTTGGGTGTTCAAGCGGGCAGGCAAGTTAAATGCCGAAAGTAGAGACAAGGGGATGCATAGCGATGACGAGGAGGAGCCCTGGCCGCCGAACAACAGTGGACAGAAAGGTTTTCCCCCACAAGTGCGGACGGTGAACATGATATACGCAACCCACGTCCCCAAGAGGGAGCTGAAGCGTGTGCTAAGGGACGTATACGCGACGGAGCCAGTCGCCCCAAAGTTCAACCCATGGTCTTCCTGCCCGATCACTTTTGATCGAAGGGACCACCCCACTAGCATCCGTCATGGCAGATTCGCCGCATTGGTTCTAGATCCAATTATTGATGGATTTCACCTCACTAGAGTCCTTATGGACGGCAGTAGCAGCCTGAACCTGCTTTATCAGGATACAGTGCGGAAAATGGGCATCGATCCCTCGAGGATTAAACCCACCAGAACATCCTTTAAAGGCGTCATACCAGGTGTAGAAGCCAACTGTACAGGCTCAGTTACACTTGAAGTGGTCTTCGGATCTCCGGATAATTTCCGAAGCGAGGAGTTAATCTTCGACATAGTCCCATTCCGCAGTGGCTATCACACACTTCTCGGGCGAACCGCATTTGCCAAGTTCAATGCGGTGTCGCACTACGCATACCTCAAGCTCAAGATGCTAGGCCCTCGAGGCGTCATCACGGTCAATGGAAACACCAAACGCTCTCTCCCAACGGAGGAGCATACGTCGGCTATCGCAGCGGAAGTACAAAGCAACCTCTCAAGGCAAGTCTCCAGTCCGGCCATTAAACGTTCGGACACCGTCAAGCGCGCCTAGAGTAACCTACAACAAGACCGCCTGGCACGTTTCGAGCAAGTGTAGCAATGCGGCCCCAACCCCAGCCCTTGCGAACTTGCAAAACCAGTGTTGCGCGTACATAACTACGCTCTAGAAATACCATGGGCACAGGGGGAGGGGCACCATCACGGCACGCCCGAAACGTGGCTTAAATGGCACTAGGGGCTGCCGATTTCTTAAATTTTCTCTTATTTTTAGGACTCCATTCTTAGGAAGGCTTGTCCGGCAGTACAATTGCCGCTCAAACGATACAACCAGGGAAGCAGAAAGCTACGCTGCACTACGGAACTCTAAGGTGGTCTCTATAACGAGCAGTATACCTGTTTCACATAACATTCCGCAGCTCGCCCCTGGAAAGGACATATTTGATAGTCCCATCTTTTGCTTATCGCACTATTTGTATCGTCCTGCTTTGATCGCAGCCTTTTTAAATAAACAATGCATAGCTTCCGTCTATTATTGCATTACCTTTTTTATGAATATATGTTCATTAATGACATGTTGCACCCGTACACTTTGGTACGGTCAATACGCCAGGGGCTCAAGTACCCCACAATACGGCGTGAGAAGTCCGAACACTTTCACAAGTGCGGCACCCCGAACTTATAGCATTATATGCATCGGCTCCGAATCATGTCTTGGGTCAAATGTTGGGTTTGCCCGGCTCCTATGTTTTGGTACCTTATGTTCCGTTATATCGGCTAAGGTAGCACTAGGAGAACTACTGCGATTGTGCCCCAGTTGAGCTGGGCTAAGCACCTCAGTAGAGAAAGCTAAAACTGACCGTCATGATAAGGCGAGAGCTGGTCGCTGTTCGAGAGGTTTTCGAGTCCCTAAAGACTTATGCCGCTTAGAGCGAGGAGTCGGCTTTGTCCGGCCTAGGCGTGGATAGCGCCCCGAACTCGGTCTTCCGAACACTAGGGGCTTCGCTGAAATTTAAAATTATAGAATTCTATGGCTAAGTCAGAGTGTTCAAGCATTATAGTCCGATTGCCTTGTTCGTTGTGTTGAGCGCCTCCCTCGAAGGACCCAAGAATGGGAAAAAGAGCGCTCATGTTTATCCCGAACACCCCAGCACTCGTGGCATGGGGGCAGAAGCCGACGACTCGCCATCTCTCAAATTTGATAAACGGCCGCACAAAAGGTAATATTTTAAATTCAAAAGCCTTGCTTAGCGCATATGAACAAGTTTTGAGCGTACAGGATCACAAATGCGAGTTTACTCAAAAATTACATCTTTGGAGCATTCATCCGCTATAAGACGGGCACCCTTCAGGACGCCCTCATAATACGCTTTCGGGACGCAATGCTCCTTGCCCGGTGGCAGCCTGTCCTTCACCAGCTTCTCCGCATCCATCTTGCCCCAGTGCACTTTAGCACGGGCAAGCGCCCTACGGGCACCTTCGATGCAGACGGAGCGCTTGATTACTTTAAGCCGTGGACAGGCATCCACCAGCCGCCTCACCAGCCCGAAGTAGCTCCCAGGCAAAGCCTCTTGAGGCCACAGCCGAACTATGAGGCCCTTTATGGCCTGTTCGGCAACCTTGTGGAGCTCGACCATTTGCTTCAGCTGGTCTCTCAAAGGCACCAGGTGTCCGGCCTCAGCATACTGAGACCAGAACATCTTCTCCGTCGAGCTCCCCTCTTCGGCTCGGTAGTAGGCGGCGGCATCCGACGCACTGCGAGGCAAATCTGCGAATGCTCCTGGAGAGCTCCGGACTCGGGTAAGTAACAAGTAATTCACTTTCACGTGCTTGCTTTGCATAATGAATGCCTTACCCGCCGCTATCTTCTTCATCGCTTCAATTTCTTTGAGGGCCTTCTGGGCTTCAGCCTTGGCAGACTTCACGCTTTTAAGGGCTGCCGCAAGCTCGGACGCTTGCGTCCTTGAGTTAAGCTCCAAAATCTCGTGTTTTTTCACGAGAGCCTGGAGCTCTTTCTGCACCTCCTCCACCCGCGCCTCCTGCTTCCCCCTCTCCGTGCGCTCCGCGGCCGCTCTATTTTTGGCCTCGGACAACACTTGCTTAAGGGTTGCCACCTCGGTCATGGCCCCTATAATAGCATGTTGATCCTGTCATTTTTTGCAACCACATCTTCTCTATATACTTGCGCAAGGTATTACTTACCTTCCTTCTCCTCGAGTTGCCTCTTGGCATGGCCGAGCTCGTTCTCGGACCGTGCAAGGTTTTGCTTCAGCATCTCCACCTCCGCAGTTAGTGCAGCGGAGGCCAGCAGCGAAGCCTGCATACGCATATTGACTTGATTATGTTAGACTCCTACGAATGTTATTAGATCCTCTATTTGGCTTTTCTTTCCGAACACCGAACAGAGCATCAGGGGCTACTGTCTATGCGGTAATATTTTTTATTCTTTACTTACCTCAAAGCCTGTTAGAAGGCTGGCATAGGCTTCAGTCAGTCCGCTCTTGGGGGACTGAACCTTCTGGATCACCGCGCTCATAATAGTGTGGTGCTCCTCGTCGATGGAGGCGCCATTAAGCGTCTCCAGCAAATTGTCTGGTGCCTCCGGTTGGACGAAGGTCACCGGCTCGGTAGACTTGCTCCTCTTGGAAGGAGGCTGCCTATCGGAGTCCGGAACCATTGAAGGTGCCAGCGCGGTGTCCGGCTCAAAGCCAGACTTAGAGCCCTTGGGGGTTCTACCCCCTTCACGCCTGGAGTCCGGGAGGTCGCCTTGCGGCGCCTCCAGGGCCACCTCCTCCTGGCTTGGAACCTGCTGGGACAGCACCTCGGCGTCGTCCGTAGGGTGGGGGGAGGTAGCCGTCGGAAGCGAATTCACATCCGACGAATCCAGGGAACCGCTCGACGACACGTCGAGCCGGTCTTTGGGTGGACTGCATAAACATGTTCGACATAAGGAAAAGTTGTGCAATGGAGGAATACTATGAATCACTCTGGTATCCGGACACTTACGATCTCGCCAGGGGCTTGGCCCTATGCGGCCACTCCTCTTCGCCGTCGTCGGTGTTGGTGGAGCCGTCCGGAGGAAGGGTTTTCCCCTTCTTGGACCCTTCGGCCTCCCCAGTTGGGGCGGCCTTCCTTCTCTTCTCTCCCCCCGCTGGAGGGGGAGAGGTCTCTTCTTCCTCCTCCTCCTCTTCATGGGAGGAGTCCGTCTTGGAGTCGTGGATGATGAATCCGACACCCCCAGGCGCCGGGCACTCTTTTGAGTCCCCGTGGCCTTCTTCTTGGCCTTCTTCTCCGGCACCACATAGGGTGCCGGAACCAGCAGCTTCGCCAAGCGAGCGTCCGCTGGGCCTTCGGGCGAAGGAGCCGGATAGTTGATCTGTCCGGATGTCTCCTGCCAATCCTGTCAAAGGTGAGGGAGCTTAGATCCCGCATGGAGTCAAACTATGAAAAACTAATACCCTGTAAAAGGTAAAAACAGCTTACCGCACGAGCGCGACGCTGCGTGCTGAATCCGCGATCCTCGGTAGCGGATGCGGGGGCCTCGGCGCCCTTGAAAAGCACCTTCCAGGCATCTTCGTACGTCATGTCGAAGATCCTGCTCAGAGTTCGGTGCTGCGCCGGGTCGAATTCCCACAGGTTGAAAGCCCGTTGTTGACACGGGAGGATCCGGCGGATGAGCATAACCTGGACTACGTTGACAAGTTTGAGCTTCTTGTCCACCAGGGTTTGGACGCATGTTTGGAGTCCGGTCAGCTCTCCTTCTTTACCCCACGACAGGCCCGTCTCTTTCCAGGAGGTGAGCCGCGTAGGGGGTCCGGATCGGAACTCGGGGGCTGCGACCCATTCAGGGTCGCGCGGCTCGGTGATGTAAAACCACCCCGATTGCCACCCCTTTAGGGACTCCACGAAGGAGCCCTCGGGCCATAGGACGTTGGGCATCTTGCCCACCATGGCGCCTCCGCACTCCGTCTGGGTGCCGCGCACCACCTTCGGCTTGACGTTGAAAGTCTCGAGCCATAAGCCGAAATGGGGGCGGATGCAGAAGAAAGCCTCGCACACGACGATAAACACCAAGATGTTGAGGACAAAGTTTGGGGCCAGATCGTGGAAATCCAGGCCATAGTAGAACATGAGCCCCCGGACAAATGGGTGGAGAGGGAAGCCCAGTCCGTGGAGGAAATGGGGGAGGAACACCACCCTCTCATGGGGCCTAGGGGTGGGGATGAGCTGCCCCTCCTCGGGAAGCCGGTGCCCAATGTCGTTAGACAAGTATCCGGCCTTCCTCAGTCTTTTGATGTGTCCCTCCGTGACGGAGGAGACCATCCACTTGCCTCCCGCTCCGGACACGGCTGGAGAAGGTTGAGGTGGGGTGTGCGGACTTGGGCGTTGGAGCTCGAGTACGCGGAAATGGATAGGCAAAGGAGGAAGAAGGCGTGGATGAAAAGGTGGATCCTTATCCCCTTATATGGGCGGACACGACTATGCGCCCCCACCAGCCTGGTAAAACTCGCTTATCTCCCAAGCGCCGTAGTCAATGGCGCGGTTGGGTTACCCACACCTGTATTGATGAGAATCCCGGAATAAGTGGACACGATTTCTGCTTTAACAAGACGTGCCAAGGAAACCGCCTCGCTAAACGCGCTGAGGTGGGACAGTAAAACGATTCGAATAAAGACTTGGTCGTGGTGTGATGTCAAGCTATAGAATACATCAGCAGATTAGATTTGTGTAAATATTATTCTCTCTATGGCAATATGTGGGAACTTATTTTGCAGAGCCGGACACTACCTTTGTGTTCAAAATCTTCTATGAAGTACTTGGAGGAGGAACCCGCCTTGCAATGCCGAAGACAATCTACGCGCCGGACTCGTCGTCATTGAAGCCTGGTTCAGGGGCTACTGAGGGAGTCCTGGATTAGGGGGTGTCCGGATGGCCAGACTATACCTTCGGCCGGATTCCTGGACTATGAAGATACGAGATTGAAAACTTCGTCCCGTGTCCGGAAGGGACTTTCCTTGGCGTAGAAGGCAAGCTTGGCGATACAGATATGTAGATCTCCTACCATTGTAACCGACTCTGTGTAACCCTAGCCCTCTCCAGTGTCTATATAAACCGGAGAGTTTTAGTCTGTAGGACGAAGAACAATCATACCATAGGCTAGCTTCTAGGGTTTAGCCTCTCTGATCTCGTGGTAGATCTACTCTTGTACTACCCATATCATCAATATTAATCAAGAAGGACGTAGGGTTTTACCTCCATCAAGAGGGCCCGAACCTGGGTAAAACATCGTGGTAGATCCGCCGGTTTTGACACCGACAACGACCATCACCAGGATGATGGGGCTAGGGGCTTCCAGGAGCCTCGCACCATCGCTTGCATCCTAGGCGGCGCTCAGGCCCCAGCCTCCCATCGCATCTTCAAGCAGTTCGCGCGTGAGGTGAACGCGGCCCTCCCCAAGCTTGAGGCAACACGTCCACTCAGGTGGTCCAAGTACACCATCACCTTTAGCTCTTCCGACCAGCTCAAGTGTGCGGCAACTGCCGGTGCCCTTCCAATGCTCTGCTCGACTACCATTAGCAATGTGCTCGTCACCAAGACACTCATCGATGGTGATGCGGGGCTCAATGTCCTTTCCATCGAGACGTTCGACCGTCTCCAAGTGCCTATGACCAGCTGCAGCCCACCAAGCCTTTCTCAGGAGTAACCGACGGCTCTACCACCCCGATAGGGCAGATCCGCCTCCCTGTCACCTTCGGCACCCGCCACAACTACCGCATTGAGCTCATCGACTTCGACGCCGCCCACATTCGCCTCCTGTACAACGCCATCCTCGGGTATCCGACCCTGGCCAAGTTCATGCCAGTGACCCACCATGGCTACAATGTCCTCAAGATGCCAAGAAGCTGCGGCGTCATCATGGTCGCCTGCGAAGAGAATAATGTGGTGTGCTCTCTTGAGCGTGCCTACCAGGCTGGGGCGGTCGAGGACCTGGACAACAAGGGTGTTGTCTACCTTCCTGAGGCTGTCCCCAAGAAGAAGAAGTAGCTACTCCGCCAAGGACTTCAGGAGGGCAGGGCGCCCGGTGGTGCTGCCTCAAGCTCTCCGCCCACTGACGAGGCGCCTTCCCCTCTCGCATAGGAAGGCGCGCCCGGGGCCCCTCTCAAGATGGGATTGGGGGCTCTCCTCTGGAGGGCCTTCGACCTGACTAGCATCATGAGGGAGGCATTCGGGCACCATGTGGAGGCATGCTTCAACGCGTGCTTCTGTGAGGAAAGCGCATGGCGCGAGGCGCCAGGCGCTCAGGAGTTCATGACCAAGGCAACCGAGGAGCTTCAGGTGGCAAGAGCCATGCGAGGTGACCCTCGCCTGCCACCCTGCGCAGCTCCCTGCCCCGGCGAGGACAGTGAGCTGCGCGCCTGCATCAACATCCCTGGGCTCAACAGGGCCGCGTCTCAGGAGCTCTTCTGGCCATCCCACATTGGCCGGTGCAAGGGCCCACCTCACAGCTATGTCTGCATGCCCTTCGGCTTGTCGAACAGGGGTGCTGTGCATCAGCGCCACATGCGGGGCGTCCTGGCAGCTCATGAGGCCGGGCACCAGGAGATCCTGACAGAGATGGCGATAGATCCTCGCGAGCCCCCGAGCCTCCAGAGCCTCCCGAGGTTCAGGACCTGGGCGGCTCATGAGGGGCGACTTCTGCAACACGCGTCTTCGGCTACTCCAACATCTACTCAGCAACGGTGTCAGGTGACATCTTTTGGTTTGTCCGACTGGGGGCACCCCTCGGGCTGCATCATCCCCAAGCCGCGTGGGTCTGCCCCTACAGCATGTATCCTTCTTGCATCTATCAGAACTTGCTTTACCTTCAATCATTAGTTGCTTTATGATTATCACCTACTTTCCTGGTGTTCTATCGCCCTTTGCGGCCTTCCCGCGCTGCTGACCTACCTCTTGCTCGTCCTGCAACGGGGGCTACACATGCTGGCACGGCGCCTGTGCTCGGGTCCGGCCCTGCAGCGCTGACAAATCTGAGAGATCGAGCTCTGGCTCACGGTCTGCCCCGCGCACGTCACCTCACCAGGTCCTCAGTGCCTTCATCTTCTTATGGAATGATCAGCGGCAGGACAGCAAGCGTGGTCATGTGTCATGTTCTCCTCCTTGGACTAACTCGCAGAAACCTCCGGAGCCTAACTTCAGCGGGTCCGCCGGCCACCCCTTTTTCACGCAATTCACTTGCACGTTAAAGGGGGAGCTCCCGAGCATAGCGCCTCAGGAGCTCCTACTGGCTCTCGAGCCCTCACCCCCTGGCCTTGACCATGGCAGCACGACCTCGCATACCAGTAGAGGTTGAGCCTCGCTCAAGGGCCGGGACCCGAGGATGTAGAGCACCTGGATGAGTGAGGAAAGGGGCAGGCCAGCATGAGCCCTACCTAGAAGCATCACCACTAAGGCACGATCAGGCACTGCGCAAGAAAATCGTTGCAGGCTCACTGAGATAAGTCATTCTCACGTATTGGCGTGAACTTCACGACCCGATCCCTCGACTCACACAACCTCGCTCGGGCAATGTCGCTTTCCTTTTCAGCCTTCAGGGAGCTACTTGCACGCCAAAGGGGGCCTCTTGAGCATCGCTCCTCAGGAGCTCTCACCGAACATCGGGCCACTCACCTCCTGACCTTGACCACGGCATCGCGACCTGGCATACCAGTGACGGCTAAAGCCTGCCTAGGGACTGGGTCCTGACGGCGTAGAGCGCTAAGCTACCGCGAGAACGAAAAGGGGGAACGTGTCGGAGCGAGATACAAAGTTTTTGACATTGCACTAGGAAAGATAGCATTTAAGCAAAAGTTCTATAGTTTTTTACATGCCCCCACGGGGCCTATCACAATTCTGCGCAGGGAAACAAAAGCAGACCTCGAAGGACCCCGGCCGCTGGGTATCACCGACGACACCGGGCGAACGCCGCAACCGTGCCCCTGGAGCGGCGAGAGCTCGGTGGCACGCAGCTGTCGTCACTGGACTCCGGAGATGATGTAATCATGCCTAGTTATGTACCCAATATTATTGCACCGTCGAAAAAGGTCACGCCTGAGAAGGAGGTATGGGAGTCCGGTTCTAGAAAATATGTCATACCAGCACAACGTGGAGAAGCAGCTGGCATGTGGAGAAGAGGTGCACGTATACTTGGACCTGGGCCGCATGCAAATCGACAGAAGATACACTGTTCAGTTAAATATCAATCAACAGTGACACCACCAAAGCAAGATATCATGCCAAACTTTCGGACTCCCCCGCGTTGGAATTAATCATCTTCGCGGTGGTAGTAGGAAACCATGCACGTGAAGGTTTCCTAGTTACATGGAAAGTCTACTAGTTTGATTCTAGCCGAGTCCTAGTTTATTTAGTTTCGTCAAGTACGGTTTGTGTTCTTGTGAGTTTTGGGCTTAGCCTAGGTTGCCTGTGTGCCGGGGTACTGATCCACGAACACCTATGGGACCGGCGGACCGGGTCCCTTTCGGTTCGGCGGGGGCGGAGGTGTTCGTGGATCAGTACCCCGGCATCTTTGCCGCGCGAGGTAGGGGGTGTCGAGGTTGTGTGAACCAGATCCGGCGTTCTCGCGAGCTAGATCTTCATCATCTTCATCAACATGCCGCCAAAGAAGAAGGTTTCGGAGGCGGCTGCTCCGTCCGCGTCGAACCCACCATCGCCGGAGCAAACGGCTGGTGGGGCGGGCGCCGGCGGAAGAACGCGCGTCGACGAGGGAGCTCACGGTGTTGCCAGGTCCAAGGACAAGGCCGCGCTGCCCATCGGCGGCGTAGCCGGCTCCCACAACGACCGGGCGCACTCCAAGACCTCGGCGTCCGTGCATGCACCGCGCCCATCTCAGGAGGCGCGGGACCGGCAGCGTCATGGTACTCACAGTACCATGCGTTCGCTAGACCAAGATCGAGCTGGTGGATCTCGGAGCGCTCAGGATCACCATGCACGTCAACTTGCTGGCGCGAGCGAGACACGGTCGCCTGGACGGGGTACTGCTCCTTCTAACGTAGTTAGAAGTCTGAGCATATCCCGCTCCTCGCACCGTTCGCCACCGCCACCCGCCACTGCAGCAGAAGCTTTGGCGCGAGCTCAGCTGCTCCTAGACTACCCTCCAGCAGCGGACAAGATCGACGACTGGAGGGCCACCATCCAGACTCATCGGCTTTGCCAACGGCGACAATCCACGGCAGCCGAGCACGTCGCAGCCGCGGCAAGCCAGCCAGGCACGAGCCAGAGACGACAAGACTGGTGGGGGTGCAACTACTGTGCACTCTCCGCCCCGAAGGCCAAGATCGCCGACTCGCTGGATCCACCTCGACAGCGACTCCACCGTGTCGTCAGATCCGCGAGCTCATCGCGATCAGCGCCAAGTTCTTCAAGAACGAAAACAAGAAGACGCTCATACTCGCATCGAGCGCCAAAGAGAAGCGCGACGTCAATCAAACCAGCGCGCTGGGCCCTCTGTTGACATGCATGCGCCAGGGGAACCAGGCGACTTGCCGTACGCAGTAGGTTGCCCCGCGTTCACTCATGAGCTGCGGCAAGTCTAGTGGCCCAGCACGAAGAATTTCAAACTAGATGTACCGGAGAAGTACGACGGCAAGTCGCATCCGTCGGAGTTCCTCAGCATCTACACCATCGCGGTGCAGGCTTCCGGGGGGCGAGACGACAAGATCCTTGCCAACTACTTCCCGTTGGTCCTCAAGCCCAACATCAGGTCCTGGCTCATGCACTTGCCGGACAACTCCATATCCTCCTGGGCTGATTTATGCCATCAGTTTGTCGGCGCCTTTACAGGCGGCCACAAACCTCATGGCCAAGAGAGTGATCTTCATCTGCTCGTCCAGAAGGAAGGAGAGCCTCTGCGCAAGTACATTCAGAGGTTCAACCGTGTACATTATAACATCCCAGACGTCCACCCCGCCGCGGTCATCAGCGCGTTCCATCAGAACGTGCGTAACCGCAGGATGCGGGAGGAGATGGCGATGTGCAGGATCAGAGACGTCAGCGAGCTATACGCCCTGGCCGACAAGTGTGCACGCATTGAGGAAGGAAGGAGACTCCCCGGAGAGAATGCAGGAGCGGGAGGATCTGACAGCGAAGATGCTGCCCCGACAAAGAAAAACTAGCGGCGCAACAGGAAGAAGAAAGGCAAAGAGGTGCTAGTCGTTGAGCAGTCCGGCAATGAAGGTGGCACCAAGAAGGCTATAGTTGGTATCTCCGGCAAGGAAGTTGCCACGTGCACCAACTGTCAGGCTATGACAGTCGCCGACAAGCAGGACGGCTCCGACAAGCAATACTGCAAGATTCACCGTACCAAGGGTCATGACCTCCAGAGTTGCAAGAAGGTCGAGCAGCTTGTCCAGCAGCAAAAGGCTGAGTACGAGCGGCGAGACAAGGAGAGGGCCCAAGGTGGTGCTGCAGAATCCGGCAAGAAGCGTGCCGGCCGGGGAGGACGCCGCGGCAAAGCCAAGCAGCGGCAAGGAGACAGACCTCCCCGCGGCCGCGACAACGATGAAGACGACGACGACGACGAAGACGTGGATAATGTCGAGACCAGTGAGCAGGAGTTTCAGAAAGCCACAGAGGTCTTGTGCGTTGACGGTGGTGCCTCTCTGCATACTTCACACCGCCAACTCAAGCAATGGGTGCGGGAAGTCAACGCAGCAGAGCCACCTGTCGAATCACGCAAACTTCTGAAATGGTCCAGCACGCCTATCATCTTCGACATTGAGGACCACCCTGATCGCACAACTGTGGTCGGGTGTTTGCCGATGTTGGTTTCACCAACTATCCGCAACCTCAAGGTCACCAAGATGCTAGTTGACGGCGGGGCCGGCTTGAACCTGATCTCCTCCGCTGTACTCCAGAAACTCCAGATCCCCGACAGCGAGCTCGAAGAAACCGGCACATTCCAAGGAATCAATCCGGGAAGGAGCAAGCCGAAGGGAAAAGTCACGCTGCCAGTAACGTTTGGCAGCGAGCTGAACTTCAGGACTGACAGGGTCACTTTTGACGTTGCCGATATTCCATTGCCTTACAATGGGATACTTGGCCGTCCAGCACTCGCCAAGTTCATGGCAGCCTCTTATTATGCATACAACATGCTGAAGATGCCAGGTTCGATAAGCGTCATTTCTGTCCCCGGCGACAAGAAGGATGCTCTTATCTGTGCCGACAAGATCTACCGGGAAGCAGCAGCCGCAGCAAATCGCAAGCCACTTGCCGCTGAAGCTCCCGGGGGGAAGAAGACCAAGTCCGGCAAGAGTTCTGATGCCCACTCCGGCAAGCGCACCTCTTCAGAGTGTTGCGCTGCCATCGAGGACGCACCATCGAGCTCCACCGGCAAGTGTAAGAAGACGATGGCAGCTCCGCCAGAGACGAAGAAGGTGTCCGCCAAGGAGGACGGCACTGATGGTACCTTCACCATCAGTGCCACTCTCGACCTTAAATAGGAAAGCGCGCTCGTTGCTTTCCTGCGGGCGAATGTCAACGTGTTTGCGTGGCAACCGTCCGACATCCCCGGTGTTCCCAGGAAAGTGATTGAGCACCACCTTGCCGTTTGTCCTCATGCGCGGCCCGTCAAGCAGAAGGTCAGGAAACAGGCAGTGGAGCGCCAAGAGTTCATTGCAGAAGAAATCAAGAAATTGGAAGCATCAGGCCTTGTTAGAGGAGTGCTCCATCCCACGTGGTTAGCCAATCCTGTAGTCGTGCGCAAGGCAAACGGGAAATGGAGACTCTGTATCGATTTTACCGATGTTAACAAAGCTTGTCCCAAAGACCCATTTCCTTTGCCGCGCATTGACCAAATTTGTTGACTCCACAGCAGGATGTGATTTGCTTTCATTTCTTGACGCATACTCAGGATACCATCAGATCTTCATGGCAGAAGAGGATGAGGAGAAGACCGCATTTATTACTCCATGTGGCACGTATTGTTTCGTACGGATGCCTTTCGCATTAAAAAATGCTAGTTCAACATTTGCAAGGGTAGTTCATGTCGCTCTTGAGCCGCAAATACACAGAAATGTAGAAGCTTACATGGATGATATAGTGGTCAAGAGCAAGGACAGAGCAACTTTGATTCAAGATTTAGACGAGACCTTTGCAAATCTGCGCAAAATCAGCCTCAAGCTCAACCCAGAGAAGTGTGTGTTTGGAGTTCCTTCCGGCAAGCTTCTCGGGTTCTTTGTGTCTCAGCGGGGAATTGAAGCCAATCCCGACAAGATCAAAGCCATTGAGCAGATTGGAGCACCCAAGCGCGTCAAGGATGTACAAAGACTTGCCGGTTGTGTGGCTGCTCTCAGCAGGTTTATCTCTCGGTCAACTGAGCGTGCCCTGCCGTTTTTCAAATTATTGAAAAAGGCAGGTCCAATGAGATGGACTCCGGAAGCGGAGGCTGCGCTGCAAGACTTGAAGAGGTACCTGTCCTCCCCCCCCCCCCAATACTTGTCGCACCTAAGCCACAAGAGAAGTTGCTGCTCTATATAGCGGCAACCAATCAAGTGGTTAGTGCTGCGTTAGTAGCGGAGAGGGAGGCAGGTGATGAGCCTGCAACCACGGCAAGCACATCCAGCGACAAGCAGGGGGCTTCCCCGACAAGCTCTGGTCCCAACAAAGATTGCGCAGATGCACGACGAGATACAGAAGAAGATGGTGCAGCGCCCAGTTTACTTTGTCAGCTCCCTTCTGCAGGGGGCTAGGTCAAGGTACTCTGGTGTGCAGAAATTGCTTTTCGGCCTTCTCATGGCCTCAAGAAAGCTGCGCCATTACTTCCAAGCACATGAGATCACAGTTGTCACTCGCTTTCCGCTGAAGAGGATACTGCAGAATCCAGAAGCGACAGGCAGGATTGTTGAGTGGGCACTGGAACTGTCAAGCTTTGGCCTCAAATTTGAAAGTACTTCAACTATACAGAGCAGAGCATTGGCAGAATTTATAGCAGAATGGACGCCAACACCAGATGAAGAAATTCCAGAAATGAGCATCCCCGACAAGGAAGCAAACAAAGAGTGGCTGATGTACTTTGATGGTGTCTTTTCGCTGCAAGGCGCCATCGCTGGTGTGCTGCTTGTCGCACCCACCGGAGAGCACCTCAAGTACGTAGTCCAAATGCACTTTCCCAAGGAGCAAGCAACAAATAATACTGCAGAGTATGAAGGCTTGCTTGCCGGTCTCCGGATCGCGGCAGACCTTGGGATCAAGAAGCTCATTGTCAGGGGTGACTCGCAGCTTGTCTTCCGTCAAGTAAACAAGAATTATCAGAGTCCGTTGATGGAAGTTTACATCGATGAAGTGAGAAAGCTAGAAGAGCATTTTGACGGCCTGCAGATGGAACATGTTCCAAGAGCTCAAAACGCCATTGCAGATGGCCTGTCAAAGTGCGCCGCACTTAAGTTACCTGTGGAACCAGGGATCTTTGTGCTCAAGCTGACTCAACTGTCCATAACACCATCAACTGGACAGAGCAAAAAGAGGAAGTTGATTTCTGGTGACTATTTGCCGGCAGAGCTTCCCGAAGCCGCCGCCAAGAAGGTCCCCAAGATCAACACCAAGAGCACTGCGGAGCAGTCTGCTCCGGCAAGCCCTAGGGTTTGTTCCGATGAAGCAGAAGCTCCCGACAAGTTTTGCTCCGGCAAGCTTGCCGGGGAACGTCACGCTCCGGCAGAGCCGCAGGTTCTTGTCGTAGAAGCGGATGTTCCTGCAGCAGTCGCCAAGATCAACACCAAGAGCGCTGAGGAGCAATCTGCTCCGGCAAGCCCTAGGGTTTGCTCCATTGTAGCAGAAGCTCCCGACAAGTTTTGCTCCGGCAAGCGTGCCGGGGAACGTCAAGCTCCGGTAGAGACCCAGGTTCTCGCCGTAGAAGCGGACGTTCCCACAGCCGCATATTCGCCTTTAGTCCTTGTTGTCGAGCCACAAGCTCCAGCATGGGCGCAGCAGATTGTCCATTTCCTTCAGACAGGAGAACTTCCCGAAGAGCAAGAAGAAGCGGAAAGAGTAGCCCGGCAATCAAGTATGTACCAGTTTTTTGACAAGACACTGTACAGAAGAAGATTCAACGGTGTGAAATTGAAGTGTATTCACCGGGAAGACGGACAGAAGCTGTTGGCAGAGATACATGGAGGCATATGTGGTCACCACATTGGCGCAAGAGCACTTGTCGGCAAAGTGTTCCGGCAAGGTTTCTTCTGGCCAACAGCCCTCCAGGATGCAACTGCACAAGTAACCAAGTGTGAAGCGTGCCAGTTTCATTCCAAGCAGATACATCAACCAGCTCAAGCTCTCCAGACGATCCCTTTATCCTGGCCGTTTTCGGTCTGGGGGCTCGACATCCTCGGCCCCTTTCCCCGAGCTGTCGGGGGCTTTGAGTACTTGTATGTTGCAATCGACAAGTTCACAAAGTGGCCGGAAGTGGAACCAGTGAGGAAGGATCCCTAACAGGATAATCACCGACAACGGTACACAATTTACGAGCCGCACCTTCATGCAGTACGTCCAAGATCTTGGCGCCAAGGTCTGCTTCACTTCTGTTGCTCACCCGAGAAGCAACGGTCAAGCGGAGAGGGCAAATGCTGAAGTGCTGCGCGGGCTCAAGTCCAGAACTTTCGACAGGCTGCACAAGTGCGGAAGAAACTGGATCGAGGAGCTGCCGGTGGTTCTTTGGTCGATCAGGACGACGCCAAATCGAGCCACTGGTCAGACACCTTTCGCTCTAGTCTATGGAGCAGAGGCAGTTATCCCCACGGAACTCGTATACGGGTCACCTCGAGTGCTCGCTTATGATGAGCTTGAGCAAGAGCAGCTGCGACAAGATGACGCGCTGCTCCTTGAGGAAGATCGTCTTCAGGCTGTTGTGCGAGCTGCTTGCTACCAGCAAGCTTTGCGCCGCTACCATAGCCGCAAAGTTAACGCCAGAAGTCTCGAGGAAGGCGACCTTGTTCTTCGGCGAGTTCAGTCCGCCAAGAATTCCAACAAGTTGACGCCAAAGTGGGAAGGCCCTTACCGGGTGAAACGAGTCACTAGGCCTGGCGCTGTCCGCCTTGAGACCCAAGATGGCATTCCGGTGAGAAACTCCTGGAACATTGAGCATCTTCGTAAGTTTTACCCGTAAGGCGCGGTTGTCGGAACCTGTTCCGGCAACCACCTTTTGTACAAGTCTTGCCGCTGTTGCATGTAATCCTTTGTACAAAGCCGGGCGCAGACCCCGTGCATAAGTAAACCTCATGTGCTCCGCACATTTTGTTGATTTTATGCTTTCTACTTTTTGGCATATATGATCTGACACTTTGTGCAGCACCTACTCCACGGTAAGCAGTAACGAGCCGTAAGGCTCCATACCTTTATTTTCTCTTCTTTCTTTTTTCTCAAGGAAGAGAAGGTTCTCTCGCACACAAGTTTGCCGGGGAGAAAAGAGGAGATAATGGTGTGGACCAGGCGTCGTTCAAGAAAGTTTCGCCTTGCCGGGAAGCAAACAACAGAAAAGCTAAGTTGCCAAAGTTTGAGCAATCAAATTTTTTAAATTTTAAGTTATCTCCCTTGAACAACCACGCTTTGTATGGAAAACCTGTGCACGGAGGAACCAACTCGTAGCTAGTCGCGCCTTTACTTTGCTTCGAGTCCGCTCAACGACTTAAGTGAGCTGCTAGCGCCCTTACTTTGCTTCGAGTCCGCTCAGCAACTTAAGTGAGCTGCTAGCGCCCTTACTTTGTTTTCGAGTTCGCTCAGCAACTTAAGTGAGCTGCAACTAGTTGCGACAAGGTTTCTTGCCGGTAGCGGCACCGCCAGCAGGCTGCTGACGTCCCGCACTCAGCGCTCGCAGCCCAGGTGCCTGCGCCGGCAAGTTCCCTAAAAGCGTAGGGTAAAAGCATACAAAGCAAGGAGTCAAGTAAAGGGAATAACATTGCAATTAATACCCAGAACAAAGCTATATTACAAAGATAACTTTTCGCAGCTCTAATAGATCGTTTTCATAACATGCCAAACAGCGAAAGAAGAAATGGGCGGCCTAATCCACGCGATCGCCTTCGACCCTCTTGATCCCGCTCACCTTGTCGACAATGGGTGTGACAAGGGCCTTGAGCTCCTCCAGATCGGCCTCCGGTGGCAAGGTCCTGAGGATGTTGGTGAGGCGGAGGCCCGGATTGCGGAAGGCCACCTTCATCAACACATTCTCGAGAGCTCCTGCGCAGATCTTGCGCGATTCATCGGCCAGCTGCTTGGGGATCCTCTCCCGGAGTCGCTGGAGGGCTATCGCCACACCCTTGAAGAACAGGACGAGCTTGGCGCTGGGCTGGAGGTTGTCGTCGAAGGAATACCCAAGATCTTCCATCCCCAGCTGCGCCAGCTCCTTGTCGATATCTGTGGCGGCGTTCACCAGACTCTCCGTCCAGTGCGTCACAGTCTCCCTGAAGGTGTTCTGGGCGGCGGCAGCGCTCTCCAGCAGCGCCTTGTCGGCCTTGATTTCCTCCTTCAAGGCTGCCTCCCGCTTCGTGGCGCTGTCCAGAGTCTTGGTCAAAGTGGTTAGCTTCAACTCAAGATCCACGTTGGAGACCTTGGCGGCGCTGAGCTCTCTGCCCTTCTCGGTGAGATCGGCTTCTAGCTGCGCCACCTTTGTCTTCAACTCCTCCTTGGCGGCTTCGGCGGCGGCGGCGGCGTCCTCTGCTTGTTTAAGGGCTTCGCCGAGCTTTCCCTCACGCGCGGCAAGCTCCTCCTCGTGGGCGTCAAGATTGGCCTTCCGCTGCGCCAGCTCGCCCTCTTTCGTGGCTAGCTTCACAGCGGCAAGTCGTTGCCGCTCTTCGGCTTCGGCCTTCTCGAGGAGAAAGGCCTTCCACGCTTCACCGAGCTGCTCCCGCTCCTCCGCCAGGGATCGGAGGGCTTCCCGGTGGAAACCCCCGAGCTCTTCCGCACGCTTTTCGATGTCAGCTCCCGCCTTCGCGACAAGTGCCTCGCAGGACTCCATCTTGGCTTGCCGCGCGCGGTAGAGCGACATCAACTTCCGCAGCAGCCGCCCTTCTTCGGGCTCGTTGCTGCTGCTGCTTGGCGCGTCGACCAGCTTCAACCCCGCGGAGGCAAGAACTTCTCCGTCGAAGATCTCCCCCTCGACCGGCGCCCTGGAGCTTGACGCCCAGGGGAGGTTGATGAAGAAGCCTTCGCCGGCCTTCAAGTAAACGTCCGGCTGGGGCCCCTCGGTGCTTGGCGCTGCGGCTTCGGCGGACGGGTCGGCGGTCGGTGTAGCGCCTGGCGCTCCTGCAGCCTCTGGGCCGTCAGTACGATCGCCAGATCCCTCGCCAGTCTCTGCGGCGCCAGCCTTGGCGGCCTCGGCGCCGGCGGGATCACCTGCGCCGGCTACGTCCTCGGCGGCGACCTCGGTCTCCATCCGCTCCGTAGCAGATGGGTCTGACAGCCGGCAAGGGAAGAAGAGTCAAGCAAAATCCAGGAAAAACCCAAGAAGATCAAAAGAAGAAGAACCCAAGGGAAGTTTTGAGGCAAGAGGGGTACCTGCACCAGGCTCTGCAGTAGTGGTCTCCACCGTCGGGGGGCCGCTGGTGCTGTCCCTTGCCGGGGAACCCTCCCTTGCCGGAGATTTCTCCCTTACCGGGAAGCCTTCCCTTGCCGGAGAATTCTCCCTTGTCGGGGAATTCTCCCTTGGCTCCTGGTGGGGCTTCTCGGCTCCTACGCAAGTCAGCAAGCAGATATCAGCAAAGACAAGTACCCATGCGCGCCTCGCCACGGAAAGTAATTCATACACTTACGCTGGGGGCTGCCCTGGAGGAAAGTCGCCGGGTCCGGCAAGGTTGTCTCGGGCGCGCCACCTGCTGTCGCAGTGGGCTCGTCCTCGATGATGATCACCGGGGCCTTGGCTCTCTTTGCCGCTCTCTGGGCCAGAGTCCTAAAAAGGAACAGGTTCAGGGAAAAGCAAGTGAGAAACAAGACAAACAACAAGAGTTGAAGAACTACAAGCACAGCAAGAGAAGCTTACTCTTCTTCTTCTTCCTCGTTGGAGCTTAACGCGGAGAAGTCAAAGCCCGGCGCGCGCCCGGCGGGAGGAGGCGGAGGAGAAGCTTCCCTTGGCCGCTTGGCGGGAGCAGTGGCGGCGGTCTAAGACGACCCCGCTCCGGCTACTGGCGTGGCGTGAGCAGCGGCAGGAACTGAAGCGGTGGTCCGGCTTGACTCCGCTCCAGTTGCCGTCGCCGCATGAGGCGCTCCCGCGGCAACGGTAATTGCCGCGGTGGAGCGCGTCACGCGGTGTGGCGACTGTTGACCCGCTTGCCGCTCCGCCACGTCACCGGCCTTGCGGAGACGCCTTCTTGGTGGGGATGGAGGCTCTGCTTGCGGCGAGCTGCCTGAAGATGAGGAGGAAGAAGAGTTGATGTCCAGCGAGCCGCTCGTATCCTTGGTGGGCTCGCTTGGCTCGGTGTCACGCCCGGCAAGCTCCTTCTTGCCGGCGGTCTCCCCTCGCTCGGCACGGCTTGCCGCCTCTGCTGCATCTGCCTCCTCCATGGTGAATCCAAAGTCACCCGCGGCAGCGGCTGTCGCCGCCTCTTCTACCCTAGTGGCGATGAGTGCAAGCTCCGCATCGGTGGTGTCGCGGGTGAGGCCCTTCTTCTCGTCGGCGCGGATCGGCACTTCCACCAAGTCGTCGAAGAACTGCTGCACGACCTTGTCTGCAGGCTCCTGCCAAGTTGCCACAATCCCGTGCGAGTCGCACTCCGGCATCATGGCATGGATGCGGTCGAGCGCGGAATTGTTGCACAACGGCACCACGCCCCCCGGCAACCTGAACACCTTGGGATGTTGGGGGTCATACTTGAACAGTTCCTGCAGCATCGCGTTGAGCTCCAGGACTGTGAAGTTGTAGTTGAGGCCCGGCCGCAGCCTCATGATATCTGCCGCGTTCTTGAACTCCCAAGTTGGCCTCCCCCGTTCCTGCAGGGAGGCGATGCGGCGGCGAAGGAAGTCTGCACCAACAGCACCAACAGTAAGCCCGGCAAGCCTCAGGCGCAGGATCCTGGTGACGGCAATCTTCAGCCTGGCGTCCTCCGGGGCCATGTCGCTCCAATCGCTGCCGCGTGCTACTGGGGTTCGGCGTCGGGTGGTAAATGGCTGCGGGCTCTCCTCGTCAATCCAGCACCAATCAGCTCTCCACTCCTCCCATTTGCCGCAGAATTCTCCCTCCAGATACGTTTCTTTCTTGCCGGCCCTTGAGATCCAGGCGATTCCGCCGGATAGAGGCTCTCCTCTCTCTACTCGGGGTATGAAGAAGTGGCGGAAGAGGGCAACGTTGGGAAGGACTCCGACAAAGTTTTCGCAGAGATGTGCGAAAACTCCCATTGTCAGGACGGCATTGGGGGTGAAGTCAAGGAGGTGGAACCCGTAGGTATTCATGATGTCGCAGAAGAAATCGGAGAAAGGCGGGCAGAGCCCGCAATAGAAGAACAGAGCAAAAAAGGGGTATCCATTCGGAGCCTTCTTCCAAGCGGCGGCGGGGAGTACCTTAGTGCGCGGATGCGCGCGCGTCTCCGCCGACCAGAACAAGTAATAGTTCTCCCTCAGCTCTTTCGCGCCAAGCTTGGGGGGGGGGGAAGACGGACCGCTCCTTCTGCAGCGCCGCGAGCCGCTGCGCCTCGGTCGACTTCACGGCTTTCCCCTTGTCGGCTTTTGGGGCCATGGCGGAAATAGTGGAGGAGGTCGACGGTGTTGGTGGTGTTGATGGCGATGTGGGGGCGGAGCGCTGCTCTCTCTCTCTCTCTCAGTTTTGGGAAGGTGAGGGAGCGGCGGAGATTTCTGAGATTGGGAACGACAACGGGCAAGTGGGCGAACTGCCCCTGCTTCCCCTGCTTATAAAGAGGGAGGGGGCGGATGTTCCGCATTTCCAAATAAAGTAACCCCCACGATCTCTCCCACGACGCCGCATTCAACACGTGCCGTTCGGGGAGGGCGCGGTGGATACGGAGTAAGATACGGCGCAACCTAGGCCGCGCGTGCCCGTGCCCTATTTTGGGCCTGGCCCAACAGCGCGTGCCCGTGCCCTATTTTATATAAATTGTTTTCTTATTTACAAATCATATTTTTTCTAAGAAGCTTAAATTAAAATTACACAGAAGTTCGAAGTTTCTAAAAAAACTCATTTTTTTCTCCTTACTAAAAAAATAAATGAAGAAGTTCAAATTAAAACAAAAGGAACAAACCAAAAAAAGTTTTTTTAAAAAATTCCTGTTTTTTAAAAAACTAGAAGTTCAAACAAAAATAATGAAGTGATTACATGTTTATTAGAAAATTCTAGGATTTCAACATTTAAAAAATCAAAAATGAATTTTCCTATTACTGAAGGCCGTCAATAAAAAATAACAATTCGATTTTTATCAACTATCGAAATATTCTCGTTACTAAAGATAAAAAATAAGAAGTTGAAATTACAAAAACAGAGTAGTTCAAAAATTATTAAAAAAGAAATGAATTATTCCAAAACAAAAAAGGTCAAATTAAAAAAAATCGAGCAATTTAAAAGGTTGGTAAACATGGAAGCCCTTGTATTTTTTAAGATATGGAAGTCCAAATTTAAATAAATGAGCGATGCATTGTTTATTACATATCTTAGAGTTTGCCCGATACTAAAGATTAAAACCACAAAGTTCAATTTTTAAAAACGGAGTAGTTCAAAGCATATAAAAAACTCAGTTTTTTCTTGTTACTAAAATAATAAAACCAAGAAGTTCAATTTTTAAAAGTAGACAGTTTGATATTTATTTGAAAACTCAGTTTTTCCTGGTTACTAAAGAATAAGAGTAATAAGTTCTATTTGAAATAACGAAAATGTTTGATGTTTCGAACAAAACTCCACTTTTCATATTTCTAAAAAACACACAAAGAAGTTCAAAAAAAAATTAGAGGGCTTCGATGTCTATAAAAACTAAGATTTTTTCCTTTACTAAAGTGAAACAGAGAGAAGTTCAAAAGTGATAACAGCCGGTAGTTCATGTACTGCTTGGTGTGTGTTTCATACGAGAAAAAAGAGTAAACACATGAAGTCCAAAAATTTTGTTGCTAGAAGTTCAAGTGCTCTTCACTCGGAAGTTCAAAAATTCTTGTTAGAGGGGTTCAGCGTGTGTTTACATGTTCAAAAAACACAAAAAAGATGTTGTGTCTCATGCTTTAAAATAATTCTCTCAATCCATTTGAAATTTGGAACAAAAATACTCTACATGGAAAAAGTCTTTTCTATTCAACAACTTTCCTAGGGGTATATTGTATGCTCTATTCAAAAAATAAATTGGTTTTCAAAAACGCGACAGAAGTTCATAGTGAAAACAACAAGAAGTTCAAGTACTGCAAGGAATGCATTTCAGGTGAAAACTAAAAGTATAGAAAAATAAAAGCTTAAAGGTTTGTTGAAAGAAGTTCAAGTGGTTTGTCCGAGGAAGTTCAAAAATTCTTGCGAGAGAGGTTCACCTTGTATTTTCATGTTCGATTTTTTCCATATAAAAATCGAATACAATTCTTTACTCAAAATATAAAATGTGAAGTTTAAATTTAAATAACATAGAAGTTCGGAGTTTATTAAAACCTAGGATTTACCTATTCAAAAAATAATAAACACAACGCCATTTTTTGCCCTTTTGTAAACAATCTCATAAACGTAAAAATGGTTGCTAGAAGTTCAAGTGCTCGGCGAGGGAAAGTTAAAAAATTCTTGTGAGAGAGGTTCACCGTGTATTTAGATATCCAAAATACATAAAAAAATATGTTGTTTTTTGTGTTTTAAAATAATTCTCTCAAACCAGAGAGAATTTCAAAGTGATGACAAACTGGAAGTTCATGTACTACATGTGTATATTTCATATAGGAAAAATACAAATAAAGTGAAATAGAGTAAAGTTCAAACAGACACGCCCCAGAAGTTCAACTATTGCACGTAGTGCAAAAAACAGAACGTCAAAAAATAGCACGTCAAAAATAGAGTGAAGTTCAAACAGACATACCTGATAAGTTCAACTACTTCACACAGTGCATTTCCATTCACGATGAAGGCAGAAATCATTATCTCGTCGTTTTCTAATTTACTTCAAAACGCCCCGAATATCATTTGTGTAAGTTCAAGTCCTCGGTCGGAGAAAGTTAAAAAACATATTGTGAGAGAGATTTGTACAAAAAGAATATCATTTGTGTAACACTAACGAATGGATTAGAAAATTACAAATGAAAATACGTCACAGAAGTTCAACGTGAAAACAACAGGAAGTTCAACTACTACGTTGAATGAATTTCACAAGAAAAACTCTTAAAACCGTCGCGAGTATGAAAAAATGATCAACACGGGAAAGTTGCATGTCTATAGCAGCTTTCCATCGGTATATCACTTGCTCAATGCCGGTGAGTGCACGGAGAGCTACGAGCAAAAAAACACGTGAAAAAAAGTGAAGTTCAAGTAGACATGCCGAGAAGTTCAAGTCTTCACGCAGTGCATTTTGGAAGAATCTGTTTTGCGATAAAGGCAGAACGAATGATCCCACCGTTTTCGAAATTACTTGAAAACGGCTTGGAATCAGAGAAAACCATCGATACGAAAAAGTTTTGCATTTTCCGTAGCTTTTCAACGGTTTATTATTTGCCCCATTCCGATAAAGTTCGTAGAAATTACAGTGAAAATACACTTTTAGAAATTTTCAAAATTTATTTAAAACAGTAAGGAATTGGGAGAAACAATATATACCAAAAAGTTTTGCATTTCCCCATGCTTTCCAATGCCATATCACTTGTTGCATTCGAACGTACGGTTAAAAAACTAGCTCAAAAAAACGAATTCAGTGGGACTTGTACCGTTTTCTAAATTACTTTTAAACCATTCATAATTAGAAAAAACTTTCAACATGAGAAAGTAGCGCATTTTCATAAGCTTTCCAATGCCATGCCTCAATTGGATTAGCCATTTAGAAATGACATCGAAAATACGAACTCGGCTGTTCGGTTTACGAAATTTTACAATTTTCCAAATTACTATTTAACCATAGGGAATTAGAAAAAACTTTCAACATGTGAAAGGAGCGGTTTTTCAGCAGTTTTCCAACGCCATATTATTTGCCTCATTCCGATAAACGGTTTAGAAATGCGGTCAAAAATATGATTCACGTTTTTTGTATGGAAAAAACGGTTTTCCAAACTGCTCTTAAACGGCTTACATTTTGCCAAAAATTTAAACTGGGTCATGATACTGATTTCCATAGCTTTCCAATGGTATATAGCAAGCCCAATTTGGGCAAAGTTGGCGGAAGTTCAACCTAACACAAAGGGAAGTTCAGGTTGAACAACTCAGGCAGTAAAATTGCAAAAAACGCGAGTTCATCACGACCTGAGTGCAAAATCCGCCAATGAGCGAGATTCCTATTTAAAATGGGTTGTTCGACCTGAACTTCTGCCTATTTAAAACTGCTCTTAATCCGCCTATGAGTTGTTCGACCTGAACTTCTGCCAGTGCTAGGTTGAACTTCCGCCAACATTGCCCAAATGGGGCTTGCGATATACCATTGGAAAGCTATGGACACCAGCATCATGAGCCAAGTTAAATTTTTGGCAAAATGTAAGCAGTTTAAGAGCAGTTTTGAAAACCGTTTTTCTTCATACAAAAAACATGAATCGTAATTTCGATCGCATTTCTAAACCGTTTGTCAAAATGGGGCAAATAATATGGCGTTGGAAAGCTGCTGCAAAACCGCTCCTTCCACATGTTGAAAGTTTTCTCTAATTCACTACGGTTAAAGAGTAATTTGGAAAATCGTAAAATTTCGCAAACCGAATAGCCGATTCATATTTTGATGTCATTTCTAAACGGCTAATGTAATTGAGGCAAATGATATGGCGTTGGAAAGCTTATGAAAATGCGCTACTTTTTCATGTAAAAAGTTTTTTCTAATTTTGAACGGTTTAAGAGTAGTTTAGAAAACGGTACAAAGTTCCACCAAGTTCGTATTTTCGATCTATTTTTTTAACTGTATGTGTGAATGTAGGAAATAATATGGCGTTGGAAAGCTTGAGGAAATGCGAAACTTTTTGGTATATATTGCTTCTCCCAATTTCTTACTGTTTTAAGTCAATTTTGAAAATGGCTAAAAACGAATTTTTGCCGTAATTTCTATAAACTTTATTGGAATGGGGCAAATAATATACCATTGAAAAGCTAAGGAAAATGCAAAAGTTTTTCACGTTGATGGTTTTCTGTTATTCCTAGTTGTGTTCAAGTCATTTGGAAAATGGCAAGATCATTCATTCTACCTTTATCGCGAAACAGATTTTTCGAAAATGCACCACGTGAGGAACCTGAACTTCTCGGCATGTCTACTTGAACTTCACTCTGTTTTGCACGTGCTTTTTTGCTCGTAGATCTCCACCCACTACTCGTATCTCTCCATCCACTCACCGAAATTGAGCAAGTGATATACTGATGGAAAGTTGTTGTAAACACGCAAATTTCGTGTATTGATCATTTTTTCATACTCGCGATGATTTTAAAAGTTTTTCATCTGATATTCATTCAGTGTAGTAGGTGAACTTCCTGCAGTTCTCATGTTGAACTTCTATTACGTATTTTTCATTTGTAATTTTCTCATCCATTCGTCAAGTGTTATACAAATGGTATTTCTTTTGTATAAACCTCTCTCACAATATTTTTCTAACTTTCTCCGATGGAGGACTTGAACTTATATCAACAAACTTTTAGTCTTTGCTTTTCTATTTCTTTTTAATAAAAAATGCACACCGTGTAGTACGTGAACTTTTGGCAGTTATCAATCTGAATTTCTCTCGGTTACGTGAAAATATCTGAGTTTTTTATGAATTTTTAATGTGATATTCTTAATCCTTTTTTATGAATTTTGAAGCGCTCTATTTTCAAAAGTTGAAATTCTTGCTATTTTATTTTTTAACTTCTTTTTTTATTCTTTAATAACGAGGAAAATCAGAGTTTTTTATAATCATCAAACTTCTCCATCTTTTAAATATGGACTTCCTGGTTTTATTTCTTAATCCTTTTTATGAAATTTTGAAGTGCTCTATTTTTAAAAGTTGAACTTCTAGTTATTTTAATTTTGAACTTCTTGTTTCCATTCTTTAATAACGTGGAAAATCTGAGTTTTCTATAATGATCGAACTTCTCCAACTTTTTAATATGGACTTCCTGTTTTTATTTCTTAATTTTTTTATGAAATTTTGAAGCGCTCTATTTTTAAAGTTGAACTTCGGGCTATTTAATTTTTGAACTTCTTGTTTCCATTTTTCAATAACAAGGAAAATCTAAGTTTTCTATAATCATCGAATTTCTCCATATGTTTTACAAAATTGAAACGCTTTATTATTTTAATAGCACCAAACCACTTTCATTATCCTAGTTTCAACTTCTAGTTTTATAAGAAATGTGAAATTCTTTGAGAACTTTTTTAAGTTGTTCCTTTATTTTCATTTGAACTTATTCGTATTATTCTTTAGTAATGCGATAAATATGTGTTTTTTATAAACTTCAAAGTTCTCTATTATTTCAATTTGAACTTCTTAGTTTTATTTTTAGAAAAAATATAGTTGATAAATAAGCATCAAACATTTTTTTTCTAAAATTGAACTTCATACTTTTATTTCTCCTAGAAACAAAAATAACTTTTGGTTTTCCATATACATAGAATTACTTTCTTTTTTAATTTAACTTCTTCATTTTATTTCTTTGGTAACAAGGAAAATCTAAGGTTTTTATAAATATCAAACTACTTTTCTTTTGTAATTTGGACTTCCTGGTTTATTTTTTTAGTAACGGAAATATCCTAGCTTGTACTAAATATTGAATTAGTTCGTTATTTAAATTTGAACTTCTAGATTTTTTTTATTTAGTAACGGTGAAAATCTTTTTTATGAATTTTGAACTGCTCTATATTTAAAATTTGGACTTCTTATTTTTTAGTCTGAAATTCTTGTTTTCATTCTTTAATAATGAGGAAACATATGAAATTTTGTATAACCATCGAACTCCTTTTTATTTAAATTTGGACTTCTTATTTTTGTTTCTTTTACTAAGAAAATATCCAAGTTTTAAATAAACATCGAGCCGCTCCATTTTTTAGATTTGAATTTCTAAGGTTTTTGAACGGAGAAAAACGTGTATGAGTGTACTAACAAAAATCTTTGAATATTTTATCCACATCACACTGAACTTCAGCCCTCCTCAAACTGGCATGATCCGCTGCTGGAAAATAGAATAGTTTCTCCTTCTGGTGGTACCACAGGAATGACAGATAATCGAGCTCGAGTCCATGAATTTAGTAAAGGGAGAAATCTAAGTTTTGTAAAAAAACATCAAACCACTCTACTATTATAAATTGAAATTCTTAGGTTTATTGTTTTAGTAATAAGGAAAATCTGAATTTTTTATATACATTGAACTACTTCATTATTTTAGTTAGAACATCTTGGTTTTATTCTTTTAATAACGAGAAAAAAATCAAGATTATAATATACATCAAACTATTCTATTATTTAAAATTGAACTTCTAGTTTTATTTTTCTCTTAGAGTATTTTTAATGAACATCCAACTGTTGTGCTATTTAAACCTGAACATTTTATTTTATTTTTTAGAAACAAACAAAATTTGTTTTCTTTTTTAATAAACTTCAGACTTCTTTATTTTTTTTAAATTTGAACTTCAGGGATTTCTTTGTGTCCGCCTCTTTGTTCTTAGATATCCAATTTGTGTGTTTTGTCATAAGCGAACATTCTGAACTATCCGTGGCAGAGAATATGAACTTTGCATCAATGTTTTTTTTAAGTTAGTTGAAGCTTTTTTGTTACTGGACTCCCCTGTTATCAGTGATTGAACTGCACTCCTTTATATGTTTTATTCTCTTTTTGTTATGTTGAAACATTTTTTAGATGGACAAGAAAGCTTTCATATCTAGAAATATTGTTATTGTCATGCATGATGGAGCAAAACTCTCCAGCACCAGAATTTTGAACTTCCAAAACTCAAAATATCTTACACAAATCAACAGCACAAAAAATAAAAATCCTATACATTAAGTGCAAGCAGCATCCTATAGTGCGAACACCCATTTTCATCTAGTAACTCACAGTGTACATCGACATGCAGCCAAAGCTTTAGTAAGTACATCACGCATACATGTAGTGGTTATTGAAAAATTACACAAAGATCCACACTCTCAGAAATGACATCTCCCCACCTAGATATCATCATAGCTGGTCTTTTTGATCATCCTGGCAAATTCGCCAAAATCTATCTCGCCATCAACTGTGACAGAACAGAAATCAAGCTGAGTCAATTGATTCTCCACTAGGATAAAGTTTTAGAAAATTGAAGCTCTTCCATTCTCAGCAAAGAGAGAGAAAATGACTAACCATTTTTTCATCTGCCTCTTGAAAATATTTCTTGGATGTCTTTTGGAGAGTGATTTTTTTCACCGAACTCTTTTGGTAATATGCTGAATATCAACATCTGAAATCTTCCCCTACAAAATATAATAGAGTTCACAACAATGTTCATCTTTGTGATATATTAAAAATAATAGGCACATCCTGGGAGGGTTGAATTTATCAACCACGAATTTGATGGACCTTGTCCAATGCAACAGTTGGACTTCAGTCATCTTGAGGTTCCGTCTCCAGTAGTATTATTGCTTCCCAAGTTGCTCGCATCATGCATGGTAGCTGCTCGAAGGCACACCGTACACACTCAGGGCTTGTGCGCCACTGCGCAAAGATTCTGTCTGCTCCATTTTAGCTTCGCCCCCTTTGCTCGTTGACCTCCAGCTGCTCCGCGCCCCTTGTTTGAACTTCTTCAGCCGCACATTTGCCTGGTTTTGGACCAAAAACACGAGTGTTTTGTAGCTTCAGATACATCTGAACTTCAGACCCAAAAACATGAATGTTTTGCAGCTGCAGATACATCTGAACTTCAGACATCAATGAAAATCACTTAGAGAACAAATACAAGACTGGCCAGGGGGAGGAATCGACGCTTTGATATGGATTCGGTTTTAGGACAGGGGGGAGGAAGTAGCTTCATACATCAACGAGGTCACCTGCCATCTCGAAGTGGAGAAGCTGCGGAGGAGTGACGCACGCTCACACGGGCGGAGTTGCACGGCCTGAGGCGGCGAAGTTGAACGGCCTGGACGACTGTGGCGCCGGATGTAGGTGGTGGCACTGGCTGTAGGGGAAGGAATCCGGCGAGCTCACGGTCCCGTGCCATGGCGTCCATCACGCGTAGAGGAGGGTGGAGGGAGATGGGGGACGACGGCACTCGGTGGATGGGGCGGGGCCGATGCTGATGGAGGGGAGTGGTGAAGGCCGGTAGGTGGTGGAGCAGCCCGCACCGGTGGTTGCTCCCGTTGTGAGCGGCAGTGCTTGGGGGATGATGGCGCGGGATCCAGGGAGGAGGTGAGGCGACATCTCCAGTTGGGGTCAGGGGTGCGGCGCAGCGCTGGTTGGTGGCGAGGTGGGGAGGGAGGCGGTGGTGGCAGCACGGGAGGGAGGACGCGGCGGCGGCGCGGTTGAAGGTCGGGGCAAGGCGGCGGTGCGATTCGTGGCCGGGGCCCGGCGGCGGCGCGAGGTAGGGAGGGAGGCGGTGGTTGCGGCGTCATGCAGTTCGAAGGTTAGGGGAGGGGATCATGGTACCAGGTGGGCTGGGCTTCTTTTCCTCGTACCGGCGGGGTGGGTTGCTCGGGATCTCAGGAACATCCATCGGGCCCTATATAGGGTGGATCGTGATCAGAATAACTATTCTAATCCCAGGATTAGAATAGTGCTACTCTTTCTCTATACACACACACACACACATAAACACTATTCTGATCACGGGGTCAGAATAATATTCTGATCACAACATGAACTTCCCGAGTAACGCGCCTGACCTTCCCCGAATACTAGGTTCAACTTCAGCTAAAAGGTGTCGACATGGAGCTTGCGATATACCGTTGGAAAGCTAAGGACATCAGTATTATGACGCAAGTTAAATTTTTGGCAAAATGTAAGCGGTTTAAGAGCAGTTTTGAAAACCGTTTTTTCTTCATACAAAAAAACGTGAATCGTATTTTTGATCGCATTTTCAAACCGTTTATCGGAATGAGGCAAATAATATGGCGTTAGAAAGCTGCTGCAAAATCGCTCCTTCCACATGTTGAAAGTTTTCTCTAATTCCCTACGGTTAAATAGTAATTCGGAAAATCGTAGAATTTTGCAAACGAAACACCCGAGTTTGTATTTTCGATGCCATTTCTAAACGGCTAATCCAATTGAGGCAAATAATATGGCGTTGGAAAGCTTATGAAAATGCACTGCTTTTTCATGTTATTTTTTTTCTAATTTTGAACGGTTTAAAAGTAATTTAGAAAACGGTACAAGTTCACCGAGTTCGTATTTTCGAGCTAATTTTTTAACCGTACGTCCAAATGCAGCAAATGATATGGCGTTGGAAAGCTTGAAGAAATGCGAAACTTTTTGTATATATTGTTTCTCCTAATTCATTACGGTTTTATGTCAGTTTTGAAAATGGCTAAAAACGTATTTTTGCCATAATTTCTACAAACTTTATCGGAATGGGGCAAATAATATACCGCTCAAAAGCTACGGAAAATTCGAAACCTTTTCATGTTGATGGTTTTCTCTGAATCCTGGCCATTTACAAGTAATTTCGAAAACGGCGAGATCATGTGTTCTGCCTTTATCGCGAAACAGATTCTTCAAATATGCACCACGTGAAGAACTTGAACTTCTTAGTGTGTGCGCTTGAACTTCACTCTGTTTTTCACGTGTTTTTTTCTCGTAGATATCCATCCACTGCAAGTAGATCTCCATCCATTCACCGGAATTGAGCAGGTGATATACCAATGGAAAGCTGTTGTAAACACGCAAGTTTCCCGTGTTGATCGTCTTTTCATACTCGCGACGATTTTAAAAGTTTTTCATCTAAAATTCATTCAGTGTAGTAGTTAAACTTCCTACTTTTTTCACGTTGAACTTCTGTCACATATTTTTGTCTATAACTTTCTCATCCATTCGTCAGTGTTACACAAATAATAATCCTTTTGTACAAACGTCTCTCACAATAATTTTTTTAACTTTCTTCGACCAAGGACTTGAACTTACACAAATGATATTCCTGCCATTTTGAGGTAAATTAGAAAATGGCGAGATCATGATTTATGCATTCATCGCGAACGGAAATGCATTGGTAAAGTAGTTGAACTTCTGGGGCATGTCTGTTTGAACTTCACTCTGTTTTTGACTTGCTGTTTTTTGCCCGTAACTCCCAAACCACTTACTGGAATTGAGCAAATGATATACCGATGGAAAGCTATTAAAAAATCGCAACTTTCCTGTGTCGATCAGTTTTTCATACTCGTGATGGTTCAAAAGAATTTTTTGAATACACAAAAATGTGTTTTAAACGGTATACATAAAACCTTTAAACCATTCATTGGAACATAGCATATAATATACTGTTGGAAAGCTTATGAATAGGAGCATCTTTTTCATGTAGACAGACGTTACAAATTCGTTGTCGTTTGGGAGCAGTTTTAAAAATGGCAAAAACAACATCGTTTTTGTTTGTTTTTTTACATTTAATTGAAGGCCGGATGTCTCGCACTAGAGTACTTGAACTTCACTGGGAGGATCACGTGAACTTCTTGCAACAAACGTTTTAGGCTTTTAGTTTTACATTCTTTTTATTCTCACCTGAAACGCATTCCGTGTAGTAGTTGAACTTCCCGTTGTTTTCCCCTTGAACTTTTGTCACGTATTTTTGTTCAACCTCTCTCACAAGAATTTTTGAACTTTCTCGGTCCGAGCACTTGAACTTCTAGCAACAAAATTTTTAGCCTTTGCTTTTTCATTCTTTTTTTCCATACAAAATGCACATAGTGTAGTACTTGAACTTCTCGCAGTTATCAATCCGAACTTCTCTCAATTACATGAAAATATCTAATTTTTTTATAGACATCGAACCACTCTACCTTTTTTATTTGCACTTCATTGTGCATTATTTAGAAATGTGAAAATTGGAGGTTCTTTAGAAACATCGAACTTCTTCGTTATTTGGAATTGAACTTCTTGGTTTTATTCTCTAGTAACTAGAAAACCTGAGTTTTTTTACATACATTTAACTACTCCGTTTTTTGGAATTGAACTTCTTGATTTTAATCTTTAGTATTGGGGAAAAATGCCCAAAATGGCATTGTTTTTTGTTTTTGTTTTTTGAGCTTATAAATCCTAGGGTTTAATGTACTTTGAACTTCTCAATTATTTTAATTTCAACTTCACATATTTTATTTTTCAAGTAAAGAATTGTGTTTGATTTTAAAATAAACATCGAATTTGTCTCTTTTTTTATTTTTTGAACTTAATGGTTTAATCTTTACTATCGGGGAAAATCCTAGTTTCCATTGATGAATTTCTTCAGTATGCGATACACGTGAACTTCGGAATTTCTTAAATATGAACTTCGCATGCTATTAAAATTCAATAAATTACACATAACATTACAAATACACTTCGTGTGCTACATGCACAACAAATACATCATCTGATACATAAACTCCATGTGTTACATGAACTTCTAGTGTTTTGTAGAAAAAATTGAAACGATGAAAGTCTTTTTTATGATTTTTGAACTACTCTATATTTAAAAATGTAACTTCTTGTTTTCTATTTAGAAACGGTGAAATAACTGCTTCAAAGTGGTCTGTCATTTTTCCGAACTATTGTGTTATTTTATTTGAACTTCTTATGATCTCCCCATCAGAAGATTTGGATTTTCCAATTTTGATGCATCGAACTACTTGGTTATTTCATTTTGAACTTCTTATTTCCATTCTTTAATAACGAGAAAAAACTAATTTTTGTATAAACATCAAATTGCTCCTTTTTATTCAATTTGGACTTCTTAGTTTTTAAAATTCAAACTTCTGATTTTTTTTCCATTAGTAGTCTGAAAAATACGAGTTTTACTATAATTATAAAATTGCTTTGTTATTTTAATTTGAACTTCTAGGGTTTCTTTCAAAGTAGGAAATACATTTTTAATAGAAATTTTGATCTGCTCTTTTTTTAATATGAACTTCTTTGTTTTATTTTTCTTTAGTAGTGGTTAGAAATCCGAGGTTTTAGTAAATATTGAATCGCTCCGTTATATTAATTTGAACTTCTAGTTTTTTAAAAATTGGGCAAATCATTTTTTAAAAACATTTTTGAATGGTTATGTTATTTTAATTTGAACTTCTTTGTTTTATTTTTTAGTAACATGACAAATACGAGTTCTGTAATATAACATCAAACTGTTCCGTCGTCTATGATCATGTGATTTTTTCTGAATGATAGTTTGTGAACACATTTGATGGATGGATTGTGTGTCGAACTAGTAAACATTTTTTCTTAACATGCAAACCTTTTTGTGTGGTGAATTTGTGACGGGTTCTTTATAGAACTAGTAAACATTCTGGTAGTTTTTTGTTTTTCCTATGAGACAGAGTTGCAGAACACACAACAAAACAAGCGTTTAGTTACTTTTCTGGCTGCACACAACAACATCTGGAGAGTAAGAAAGAAGGTCCACTTATGTTTTTCTATGGGGGATTATAACAAGCTAAGCACACGGATACATGAAGGGAGCAACAAGCTCTATTAGAGGTGATGTAGTGTTAATTAAAAAAATGCACTGTTTTTGTGTCCCCTTGTCGTGGCTATGTTGGGCAGCAGCGATGCTCCTTCTTGACGTTGATCCACGAGTGATTCAACTAACACGGTCAGGTTGAACTCCATGTTTTTTCAAGTCTGAACTTCATAGGAATTGGGAATGACCCTGGTGGTTGGAGTTACAGTCTTTTTGCTAGCCATATGGTTGAGGAAAGAGAGCAACCCCAGTTGCCGAGAGAGCCCGGATCGTGCCAACATCTGATCCATTTCACCAACACAAAAGTGAGATTCTGATCCATTTCACCAACACAAAAATGAGATGAGCTGAGAGCACGGAAGATGCTGAAACTACCAAGTGATGTTCTTGATCCATTCAGCAGGCAAAACAAAGAAGAAACTGAATCAAAAGACAATTTGAACCCTCCAAAAATTGAAGCCAGGACTTCACCAGAGCATGGTGGAAGTGTGGATCTTGGCACTGCAGTGGCGACAGTCCTGGCGGTCAGGTGGTGTGTCGTTGAACGGCCCAATGTGGCGACGGTGAACTGCTTGGGCGCTTCGGTTACAGAGCCCCACCGAGAAGAGGAGGTGGAGGAGGGGCGTGGATCCAGGGACGGTGACCCGTCGACGGGCAGGGGATGGCTCGGGGGTGGCCCGCGTGTGACCCTACTCGAGACGGTGGCCGCCGATCCGCGTGTGATCCTGCTCGAGAGGGTGGCCGCCGATCCGCGGGTGCGTCGGTGGCCGGCGAGGTTGGATCTTGGCGGCGAGGAATGGCGGCAGCGACACCCTGGGGGAGATGGCGCCGGCGGCGCGCCGGGGCAGTTGGCAGCGTTGGCCGTGGGAGCAGGCCTGGACCCGACCGCGGGATAGGAGCGCGCTGGCCAGGGGGAGGGGGAGGCGCGCCGGCCGTTGGGGGAGGTGGCCCGCCGGCCGTGGGGGAGGAGGCCTGCCAGCCGTGAGGTAGGCGGGAAGCGGGGGACGGTGGTGCCGGAAGGTAGGGAAGCGGGGAGAGACGCAAGGGGCTGTACCAGCGAGATTGGGGGAGGTTGGGGATCGAGGGGAAGTGGTGGAAGAGTGGGTGGGTTTTTTTTTGGACGGGTTCGAGGAGTTCAGGAACAAGTCCATCGGGCCCTATATAGAGGCTCGGTGTGATTCAAATAGTTATTGTAATTCAGGATTATAATAGTACCACTCTCTTTATATATATATAGAACAACACTATTTTAATACCAAAATTAGAATAACTATTTGGATCAAAGTCAACTTCCCTGTTCCCACTCGTATCCAACCTCCCCGATTCCAGTCGGCCCGTGCTTCCCTCACCGCCGCAGCGTTTCCTCCCCCGCCGCCCCGCGCTTCCTTCCCCGCCGCTGCGGCCCTTCCTCCCCCGCACCCCCACCATCGCCGGCATCCTCGCTCCCCTGCTCCACCACCGTCGCGGCAACCTCCCCAGATCCCCGCCACTGCGCGACCTCCCAGACCTCCCCACCGCCGCGCCACAACCGGACCCCCGACCTCCCTACCACCGCCACGGCCGCACCCCGCCTCCTCCACCGTCGTCGGAGTTCCTCCTCCCCCGTCGCCAGAGAGCCACCTCCCAAGGCACCTCCCTCCTCCAGCCCCGACACGCGTGACCCATCGGACGTCGCACCTGCCTCTCGCTGCTCCGCTCCCTGGCTGCCGGCGAGCCATCCGCCATGCTCCCCGGACACCGGCGAGGCATCCGCCCCGTCCCGCTCCCCAGCCGAAACCCAGGACCCCCCGTTTCTCCTACCTCTATCCGACCTTCCATCTGCTCGTGGTCGGGCGCCTCTATCCTCCTATCCGGCTGCTATAGGTGAACAAAACGGGGTTATCTTCTCATCTCCTCCCCGACGGCTGTAGACAAGCAGAGAAACACATTCTTTCTATCTTCTTCTCTTGATTTTCTTGGGACGTTCGGATAGTACTCATCGGCCAGGTCGAACAAAATTCTCGTGCAAGGTCGAACAAGATTGTTGGAATTCCTCTTGCTTTTTTAGAATAGCTTCAATTCGATGTGTGCATGCTCATGTGTGTCGATATGTGTGTGTGCGCTCGCGTGCTCTGCCGGCAGAGGCATGCACATCCTCATCCTCCCGTTGCAGTCCAGATTGGTGTGCAAGCATCCGTACAGATAAGAACATTGTTGTAAACTCTATTATATATTTCAGGGGAAGATTTCAGATGTTGATATTCGCCGACGCTCCCGCCTGGCTTGCCAGTGCCTGCCGTGCGGTCGATCTTGCTTGCGCCGTTTTTCTACGACACACGATTTGTGGATGAGATTGTTGGGAGCTGACACAGCCACACATGGTAGCAGGCGGGTAGCGTCTGCTCTGCTGCCACACATGGATTTCTTTCAGGTAATGTTTCTTCCTTCTAAACTTCATTTCTACAATTTTGAAACTGGCCAATTCATGTATGTTTCTGCCAAAATTGCCCCCAAAAACACAAGTCCTACTATAGTCCCTATTCATCTTGAATTCTCCCACCAAGGTATCTATTCTGAACAGTTGTCAATGGTGCATAGGATACGTCAGTACAACACTAAAGACAAAATGAAAGAGCCAATGCATCTCTGAACATTGTGTAACACGTTTATCACTTTTGCCACACAAGGGCCTGGGTTTCTCATGCTTGCCTACTTCCATCATGAGTCATGGCAGACGAACCACACTTGAGGAACAAGTTGCAACTAACGAGAGGTCAGCAACAAGTTCACTAGTAGAGGTTGCTGAAGTTCTTGAGGAGGTCCGGGATGTCGTGCGCGAGCATGTCGTCCACGGCCTGCACCATCTTGGGCGTGATCTTCTCAAACTTGTCGATGCTGTACCGAGTCAGCACCTGCTTCAAGTGCTCCACATCGAGGAAGTCGCCCGCCAGAAGGTGGTACTCCCTCTGGACCTGTTTCCAATACATCTCAGGTGTCAATGGAGCGAGCACATTGTGCAGAAAAGAGGCAACTTATTAATCAAGATGCAAGCGTAGCTGAATATCATTTGGTTTCATCTTGGGACGCTGTTTTGTATGGAAGTACCTTTGCAAACTCATCTTGTAAGTTGTCAACAAGTCGCTGTTGAGCCTTGGCTTTCCCCAGCATTGCAGGCATCTCCTTCTTCAGTTGGCCAATTATGTAAGCATGGATCTTCGCAGCTCAAGCACGCTTCACAAACTCATTGACCTACGCATGGAAATGGTGGACCAGTCAAATTGAAATTCTGCAGTCCATTCTCCAAAAGAGTTGGGTGAAAAAATCCACTCTCCAAAAGACATCCAAGAAATATTTTCAATAGGCGAAACAAAATATCGTTAGCCATTTTATCTCTCTTTGTTGTCATTATTTTAAACCGATACACACATAATTAGACTGGCCTGCTGCTGTTGTTGTTGATCGTCAGGTTGGCCATGCTCGATCTGACCAAGAGGAGCAGTAGTAGTAGGTACTGGTGCAAATTAGGGTGTGCGGTGAGGCGAGGAGAAGCCCATGCACCATTGCCACTGGCCTCCTCTAGCTCCGCCGTAGGCTACTTCCTTGTTACTGCTAGTACAGAAAAGAATGAACTACAGGACGTCTCTGCCTCATGACCAAAGTGTATGCACTTTTCTGTAAACCACTTCCTTTCTTCTTGTAGACTCCTTCCTCTGAACCAAGTACTGCTATTCTTTCCTTTACATGATATGATAAGAAATGTGTGATGGTGAGAGGACGGAGGAAAAAGGACACACACTGGTATAGAGAAACCAAACTTGTGGCGAATAATTGTTTGATTATGTTTGCTAGTACGTAACAATATAGTAGTTCACACTTCAGGACAAGGTGGATTTGGACTTCAGCGGCAGTACAAAGAGCACTTCGGTAGCACGTGGCGAGCTCAGAAAAACTCATCGCCGACCACAATGGCACGAGGAAGCCGAGCTTCTCTGCCATGGTGGTGCTCGTTCTTTTGGTCAAGCATCCATGCTCTTTAACAAATAAATTCAAATATACTAAATCACATGCATTCCTCTCCCTGTGTGCTTGTATTCTGTGTGTATTCATGCAAAAAAAGGTGGTTTTATTTTATTTTTGTGTATAAAAAGAAAGAAGTTTAGATATAATAAATAAAAATGTTCAAGAATATGTAACATGATAGAAAATTTGGTGTACGGAATTGATATGCACAAAGAAAACTATCATATATTTCCTTTATGCGAAACTTTTTTTGGAAAAATTAACACAATCAACTCCTGGGAGTTTATATGTAAAAAAACCACTTTAAGAAAAAAAACAACAATTGAAAAGTTTACCACAAACACGACACAAATTTACGAAAAAACAAAATCAAATTTTAACCCATTTAAATAAAATAAAAACAAGAAGTTCAAATAGAAACAATAATGAAATTGAAAGTTAATTAAAGAATATATTTTTTCCTGTTTCTAAAAAACTAAAAATGAAGAAGTTCAAATTGAAAAACCAAGAAAGTCCAAATTAAAAAAAATATAAAAGTTCACTACTTATTAAAAAATGGATTTTCCCGTATCCAACAAAAACCTTGAAGTTCAAATTTAGAAAATGGGATGGTTCAATGTCAAGTTTGAATTTTTTCTTTTCAAATGACGAATTAAAAATCATTTCTAGTATACAAAAACTAAGAAGGTCAAACTTCAATAACAGATAAGTGCAAAGGTTTAAAACACGAAAAATTAATGATTCTAAAAAACCAGGAAGTTCAAAAATAAAATAGAAAGTTGCGTGTTTTCAGCAGTTTTCCATCGGTATATCATTTTCTCAATTTCGATAAGCGGTTTGGGAGCTACGGGCAGAAAGAAGCACATAAAAAACAAAGTGAAGTTCAATCAGACATGTCGCAGAAGTTCAGGTTCTTCACAGAGTGCATGTCCTTCCGCGATGAAGGCAAACATCATGATCTCGCTATTTTCAAAATTACATGAAAATGACTGGGAACTACAGAAAACTTTATATATGAAAAAGTTTCACATTTTTGATAGCTATCCAACGGTATATCATTTGTCCCATTCCAACATAGTTTGCAAAAATTACAGCAAAAAATGTTTTTTTACCATTTTTCATAATTGACTTAAAACCGTAAAGAATTGGGAGAAACATTATATACCAAAAAGTTTTGCTTTTTCTCAATATTTCAAACGCCATATCATTTGATGCATTCTGACGGTCGGTTCAAAAATTAACTTGAAAATACAAAGAAGTTCGATATTGCAAAATTTCGATTAAAAATTAACTTAAAAAATTGAGCCAGAAGTTCAAATAGAAAATTGATGTTAGAATAAAAATTGAGCTAGAAGTTCAATTCGTAAATATGAAGAAGTTTGATGTTTCTGAAAAACCTCTGATTTTCATATTCTAAAAAATATAGAATGAAGTTCAGTTAAAAAAAGTAGAGTGGTTCAATGTCTATAAAAAACTCAGATATTTTCATGTAACCAAGAGAAGTTCAGATTGATAACTGCGAGAAGGTCACGTACTACATGGTGTGCATTTTTGTATTAAAAATGAATGAAAAACGCAAAGGCTGAAAGTTTTTTTGCTAGAAGTTCAAGTGCCCGGCCCGAGAAAATTCAAAAATTCATGTGAGAGAGGTTGAACAAAAAATCTGTAACAGAAGTTCAAGGTGAAAACAGCGAAAAGTCCAACTAAGACACGGAATGCGTTTTAGATAAGAATATAAGAATAGAAAACAAAAGTCTTAAAATGTTTGTTGCAGGAAGTTCATGTGCTCCTCCTAGCATAGTTCAAAATTCATGTGTGAGACGTCCGTCGTTCATTTACATGTTGAAAAAAAAGGCAAAAATCAACGTTGTTTTGCCATTTTTAAAACTGCTCTCAAACGGCAATGAATTTGTAACACCTGTCTACCTGAAAATCTTGCTGCTATTCATAAGCTTTCCATCGGTATATTATGTGCCACATTTCGATGAATAATTTAAAATTTTCATGTATACCGTTTAAAACACGTTTTTATGGATTCAAAAAATTCTTATATGTTGAAAGATGTTCATAGCGAAAACAACGAGAAGTTTAAGTACTGCAAGAAATGCATTTCAGGTGGGAGTAGAAGTATAGAAAAATAAAAGCTTAAAAGGTTTGTTGAAAGAAGTTCAAGTGCTCTGTCTGAAGAAGTTAAAGAATTCTTGCGAGAGAGGTTCACCTTGTATTTCCATGTTCGATTTTTTTTCATATAAAAATCCAATACAATTCTTTACTCAAAAATATAAAAAGGTGAAGTTCAAATTGAAATAACAGAGAAGTTCGGAGTTTATTAAAACATAGGATTTACCTGTTCAAAAAATAAAAAACATAATGTCATTTTTGGCACTTTTAAAAACAACTCATAAACGAAAAAATGGTTGCTAGAAGTTCAAGTACTCGACGAGGAAAAGTTCAAAAAATTCTTGTGAGACAGGTTCACCATGTATTTAGATGTCCAAAATACAAAAAAAACATGTTGTTTTTTGTGTTTTAAAAAAATTCTCTCAGACCAGAGAGAAGTTCAAAGTGATAACAACTGGAAGTTCAGTACTACATGGTGTGTATTTCATATAAGAAAAATACAATAGAGTGAAACAGAGTGAAGTTCAAATAGACATGCCCCAGAAGTTCAACTACTTCACGCAGTGCAAAAAACAACACGTCAAAAATAGAGTGAGGTTCAAACAAACATGCCCGAGAAGTTCAACTACTTCACGCAGTGCGTTGCCATTGACAATGAAGGCAGAAATTATGATCTTGTCATTTCTCTAATTTACTTCAAAACGACAGGAATATCATTTGTGTAAATTCAAGTCCTCGGTCGGAGAAAGTAAAAAAAAATATTGTGAGAGAGGTTTGTACAAAAAGAATATCATTTGTGAAATACTGACGAAATGGATGAGAAAATTACAAACAAAAATATGTCACAAAAGTTCGACGTGAAAACAACACGAAGTTCGACTACTATAGTGAATGAATTTGAGATGAAAAACTTTTAAAATTGTCGCGAGTATGGAAAAACGATCAACACAGGAAAGTTGCGTGTTTACAACAGCTTTCCATCGGTATATCACTTGCTCAATTCCGGTGAGTGGATGGAGATCTACGAGCAAAAAAAGCACGTGAAAAACATAGTGAAGTTCAAGTAGACATGTCGAGAAGTTTTGTATGAAGAAAAAACGGTTTTCAAAACTGCTTACATTTTGCCAAAAATTTAACTTGGGTCATGATACTGGTGTCCATAGCTTTCCAACGGTATATCGCAAGCCCCATTTGGGCAATGTTGGCGGAAGTTCAACCTAGCACTGGGAGAAGTTCAGGTCGAACAACTTCGGCAGTAAAATTGCAAAAAGTGCAATTTCATCACGAGCCGAGAACAAAATCCGCCGAAGAGCGAGATTCCTATTTAAAACCAATATTTAGAAAAAACGTTTCTTGATTACACTAACATCATATAAAACACGACTAACAAGAATAATTCGCGGGGGAAGCCACGGTTGCGAAGATAGCCCGAAGGTCGGGTTCGTACACAGCGAAGTTCAGGCGCGTTACTCAGGCAGTTTAGGTTGTGATCAGAATATTATTCTGATCCCATGATCAGAATAGTGTTTATGTGTGTGTATGTATATATGTATATGTGTGTGTGTGTGTGTGCGCGCGCGCATGTATGACTACAATGTATAGAAAAAAGTTGATGAATTTTGACATTTGATCCAATGTATAGCATTAGTATTTGCAAAAGTTGCATATTTTAATTTTAGTATATGTATGTATAGTACAATAGATTCTCTTAGTCATTTAATAAGGGATTTATGAAGAATGCCCCCATTATGGATATGCACAAGTTGATCCATTTTTTCCTGATCTCATCTATATATATATTCTTCTATATGTCACGTTGTGTGTCAAAGTATTGAAGAAATTCATTCCTTCATCGTTAGCCGGAAGTAACAGGCACATGATGCTATGAAGTGTCCAATCATTTTGATTTTCATGATGCTACGAGTCGGCTTAGGAGTTGGTTCAGTAAGTGTACAATCATTTTCATTACTCAACAAGTTATTCAATAACAATTCAGCTTGATCAACAGTTCTTTCCCTGAAAACACAACCAGCACAACTATCCAGGTGGTCTCTGGAAGCATTGGTTAGTCCATTATAAAAGATATCAAGTATTTCATTTTTCTTGAGAGGATGATCAGGCAAAGCATTAAGTAATCAGAGAAGCCTCCCCCAAGCTTGTGGGAGACTCTCTTCTTCAATTTGCACAAAATTATATATTTCCCTTAAGGCAGCTTGTTTCTTATGAGAAGGGAAATATTTAGTAGAGAAGTAATAAATCATATCCTGGGGACTACGCACACAACTAGGATCAAGAGAATTAAACCATATTTTAGCATCACCCTTTAATGAGAACGGAAACAACTTAAGGATAAAGTAATAGCGAGTTTTCTCATCATTAGTGAACAGGATGGCTATATCATTTAATTTAGTAAGATGTGACACAACAGTTTCAGATTCATAGCCATAAAAAGGATCAGATTCAACCAAAGTAATTAGCTCAGGATCGATAGAGAAATCATAATCCTTATCAGAGATAGAGATAGGTAAAGTAGCAAAAGCAGGGTCATGTTCATTCTAGCATTCAAGGATTTTTCTTTCAGCTTAGCTAATAATTTCTTAAGATCATATCTATCATTGCAAGCTAAAAAGTCTTTAGCAGTTTCTTCATCCACAACATAACCCTCAGGAACAAAAGGCAATTCATATCTAGGGGGAAAATCTTCATCATCACTTTCATCAATATTATCAGTTTCAGTAATTTCATTCTCTCTAACCCTAGCAAGTTGTTCATCAAGAAATTCACCTAGTGGCACAGTATTATCAAGCATAGAAGTAGTTTCATCATAATTATCATGCAAAGCAGAAGTGGCATCATCAATAACATGCGACATACCAAAGTGAATAGTAAGTGTAGGTGTCGCAAGTTTACTCATAACAGAGGGTGAATCAAGTGCAGAGCTAGATGGCAGTTCCTTACCTCCCCTCGTAGTTGAGGGAAAAATCTTGGTTCTTTCATCTTTCAAGTTCTTCATAGTGATCAACAGATATAAATCCCAAGTGACTCAAAGAATAGAGCTATGCTCTCTGGCAACGAGGCCAGAAAATAGTCTTGATAACCCACAAGTATAGGGGATTACAACAATTTTCGAGGGTAGAGTATTCAACCCAAATTTATTGATTCGACACAAGGGGAGCCAAAGAATATTCTCAAGTATTAACAGCTGAGTTGTCAATTCAACCGCACCTGAAAGACTTAATATCTGCAGCAAAGTATTTAGTAGCAAAGTAATATGGAAGTAACGGTAACAGTGGCAAAAGTAACAATATTGGTTTTGTTGTGATTGTAACAGTGGCAGCGGTAAAGTAACTAAGCAAAGATCAATATGTGAAAATCTCGTAGGCAATGGATCAATGATGGATAATTATGTCGGATGCGATTCCTCATGCAACAGTTATAACATAGGGTGACACAGAACTAGTTCCAGTTCATCAATGTAATGTAGGCATGTATTCCAAATATAGTCATACGTGTTTATGGAAAAGAACTTTCATGGCATCTTTTGTCCTACCCTCCCATGGCAGCAGAGTCGTATTGGAAACTAAGGGATATTAAGGCCTCCTTTTAATAGAATACCGGACCAAAGCATTAACACTTAGTGAATACATGAACTCCTCAAATTACGGTCATCACCGGTAAGTATTCCAATTTTTGTCACTTCGGGGTTAACGGATCATAACACATAATAGGTGACTATAGACTTGCAAGATATGACCAAGAACTCACATATATTCATGAAAACATAATAGGTTCACATCTGAAATCATGGCACTCGGTCCCTACTGACAAGCATTAAGCATAGCAAAGTCATAGCAACATCAATCTTAGAACATAATAGATACTAGGGATCAAACCCTAACAAAACTAACTCGATTACATGATAAATCTCATCCAACTCATCACTGTCCAGCAAGCCTATGATGGAATTACTCACGCACGGCGGTGAGCATCATGAAATCGGTGATGGAGGAAGGTTGATGATGACGATGGCGACGGATTCCCCTCTCCGGAGCCCCGAATGGACTCCAGATCAGCCCTCCCGAGAGAGATTAGGGCTTGGCGGCGGCTCCGTATCGTAAAACACGATGAATCCTTCTCCCTGATTTTTTTCTCCCCGAACGTGAATATATAGAGTCGGAGTTGAGGTCGGTGGAGCCTCAGGGAGCCCACGAGATAGGGAGGCGCGCCCCCACCCTTGTGGACAGGGTGTGGATCCCCTTGCATTGGTTCTTTTGCCATTATTTTTTATATATTCCAAAAATATTCTCCATGAAGTTTCAGGTCATTCCGAGAACTTTTATTTCTGCACAAAAATAACACCATGGCAATTCTGCTAAAAACAGCGTCAGCCCGGGTTAGTTCCATTCAAATCATGCAAGTTAGAGTCCAAAACAAGGTCAAAAGCGTTTGGAAAAGTAGATACGATGGAGACGTATCACATTTGCATGAAATTTGTTCTTGATGTCAACGATGCCCGGCCCGCATCCTCGTCATCGACCCGTTCGCGACAATGTCCTGCTTCAGAGGCGCCATGTCCGGGACTGGGCTCCGCCAGGCTGGCACTGGGAGATGCTACCTTCAGGGGCGCACATCTTGGCGAGGAACCCGGGTCCCGTCGTCGACCCGTAGCTTCTTTGGTGACGGGCGCATCCACTCCTTCGTCCGCTGATTATAGTTGTCGATACCCAGCTATTTAGTTTGGAAAGTGTTAATCCGAGTAGTGAGCCCTGTGGCTGGTGATACGTATGCAACGTATCTATAATTTTCGATTGCTCCATGCTATATTATCTACTGTTTTGGACATTATTGGGCTTTATTATCCACTTTTATATTATTTTTGGGACTAACCTATTAACCGGAGGCCCAGCCTAGAATTGCTGTTTTTTTGCCTATTTTAGGGTTTCGAAGAAAAGGAATATCAAACAGAGTCCAAACGGAATGAAACATTCGGGAACGTGATTTTCTCACCGAACATGACCCAGGAGACTTGGACCCTATGTCAAGAAACAAAGGAGGAAGCCACGAGGTAGGGAGCGCGCCTACCCCCCCCCCAGGCGCGCCCTCCACCCTCGTGGGCCCCCTGTTGCTCCATCGATGTACTCCTTCCACCTATATATACCTATGATACGTCTCCAACGTATCTATAATTTTTGATTGCTCCATGCTATATTATCTACTGTTTTGGATGTTTACAGGCTTTATTATACACTTTTATATTATTTTTGGGACTAACCTATTAACCCAGAGCCCAGTGCCAGTTTCTGTTTTTTCCTTGTTTCAGAGTATCGCAGAAAAGGAAAATCAAACGGAGTCCAATTGACCTGAAAATTCACGGAACTTATTTATGGAAGGAAAGCAACCCGGGAGACTTGGAGACCACGTAAGTGAAGCAACGAGGAAGCCACGAGGTAGGGGGCACGCCCTCCACCCTCGTGGGCCCCTCGTGCCCCCCCTGACGTACTTCTTCTGCCTATATATCTCCATATACCCTAAAAACATCCGAGAGCACAATAGATCGGGGGTTCCGCCGCAAGAAGCCTCCGTAGCCACCGAAAACCAATCTAGACCCGTTCTGGCACCCTGCCGGAGGGGGAATCCCTCTCTTGTGACCATCTTCATCATCCGATGCTCTCCGTGACGAGGAGGGAGTAGTTCTCCCTCGGGGATGAGGTTATGTACCAGTAGCTATGTGTTTGATCTCTCTCTCTCTCTCCTGTTCTTGAGGTGGTACGATCTTGATGTATCACGAGCTTTGCTATTATAGTTGGATCTTGAGGTGGTACGATCTTGATGTATGTTTTGATGATCAACTTGCGGGTTCCATCCATGAACCTATGCATAGGGGTTGGCACACGTTTTCGTCGTGATTCTCCGGTAGAAACTTTGGGGCACTCTTTGAGGTTTTATGTGTTGGTTGAATAGATGAATCTGAGATTGTGTGATGCATATCGTATAATCATACCCACGGATACTTGAGGTGACATTGGAGTATCTAGATGACATTAGAGTTTTGGTTGATTTGTGTCTTAAGGTGTTATTCTAGTACGAACTCTAGGGCTGTTTGTGACACTTATAGGAATAGCCCAACGGATTGATTGGAAATAATAACTTTGAGGTGGTTTCGTACCCTACCATAATCTCTTAGTTCGTTCTCCGCTATTAGTGACTTTGGAGTGACTCTTTGTTGCATGTTGAGGGATAGTTATGTGATCCAATTATGTTATTATTGTTGAGGGAACTTGCACTAGTGAAAGTATGAACCCTAGGCCTTGTCTCAACGCATTGCAATACCGTTTGCGCTCACTTTTATCATTAGTTACCTTGCTGTTTTATATTTTCAGATTACAAAAACCTTTATCTACCATCCATATACCAATTGTATCACCATCTCTTCGCCGAACTAGTGCACCTATACAATTTACCATTGTATTGGGTGTGTTGGGGACACAAGAGACTCTTTTTTATTTGGTTGCAGGGTTGCTTGAGAGAGACCATCTTCATCCTACGCCTCCTACGGATTGATAAACCTTAGGTCATCCACTTGAGGGAAATTTGCTACTGTCCTACAAACCTCTGCACTTGGAGGCCCAACAACGTCTAAAAGAAGAAGGTTGTGTAGTAGACATCAAGCTCTTTTCTGGCACCGTTGCCGGGGATGTGAGTGCTTGAAGTTATATCTTTAGATCTTGCAATCGGGTCTTTTAGTTTCTTGTTTTATCACTAGTTTAGTTTATAAAAGAAAATTAAAAATGGAATTAATGTTACCTCATATGCTTCATCTTTTTAATAAATATCATGAAAATAAGGATTTCGATAATTGTGCTCAAGTGCTAGAAGAAGAATGCATTAGAATGTTTGGCACTAAATATTTGAATGATGAGCATGATTGCAATGTTGTTAGTATGAATTCCTGGAATATCCATGATGCTAATGATATGCAAAGCCACAAGCTTGGGGAAGCTATGTTTGATGAATATGATATTTTTTTGTCCCCCAAGTTTTGATGAGAAAATTTATTATGATGAAAGCATGCCTCCTATTTATGATGATTATATTGATGAAAGTGGATTTGGAGAGGTCATGACTTTATTTTGTGATGAATCCACTATTCCGGAAGAGGTTCCAATTGATTATGAGAACAAAGTTGCCATCTATGATGATTATTGTGATGACTTGTATGCTATAAAGAATAATGATATCCATGAAACTTGTCATCATGATTTTAGTTTTCAATTGGATTATGCCTCACATGATAATTATTTTGTTGAGTTTGCTCCCACTATTATTCATGAGAAGAATTTTGCTTATGTGGAGAGTAATAAAATTTCTATGCTTGTAGATCATGAAAAGAATGCTTTAGGTGCTGGTTATATTTTTGAATTCATTCATGATGCTACTGAAAATTATTATGAGGGAGGAACATATGCTTGTAGGAATTGCAATAATATCAAGTTTCCTCTCTATGTGTTGAAAATCTCGAAGCTATGCTTGTTTTACCTTCCTATGCAAGTTGATTCTTGTTCCCATAAGTTGTTTTCTCACAAAATCCCTATGCATAGGAAGTGGGTTAGGCTTAAATGTGCTAGTCATATTCTTCATTATGCTCTCTTTATGTTTCAATTCTTATCCTTTATGTGAGCATCATTGAAACCATCATGCCTAGCTAGGGGCTTTAAACGATAGCGCTTGTTGGGAGGCAACCCAATTTTATTTTTTGTTCCTTGCTTTTTGCTCCTGTTTAGTAATAAATAATTTATCTAGCCTCTTTTATGATTGAGTTTTTTATGTTTTAATTAGTGTTTGTGCCAAGTAGAACCGTTGGGAAGACTTGGGAAAAGTCTTGTTGATCTTACTGTAAAAAACAGAAACTTTAGCACTCACGAGAATTGCTGCCATTTTTATTTGGTTAGTGCTACTTAGTTAATTATTTTTGAAGATGATTACTAGATAAATTACTCACGTCCAGAAATTTATTTTAGAATTTTATGAGTTCCATAATTATACGTTTGATCCAGATTACTACAGACTGTTCTGTTTTTGACAGATTCTGTTTTTTGTGTGTTGTTTGCTTATTTTGATGAATCTATGGCTAGTAAAAGAGTTTATAAACCATAGAGAAGTTCGAATACAGTAGGTTTAACACCAATATAAATAAATAATGAGTTCATTACAGTACCTTGAAGTGGTGTTTTGTTTTCTTTCGCTAACAGAGCTTACGAGTTTTCTGTTAAGTTTTGTGTTGTGAAGTTTTCAAGTTTTGGGTAAAGATTCAATGGATTATGGAATAAGGAGTGGCAAGAGCCTAAGCTTGGAGATTCCCATGACACCCCAAGGAAATATTCAAGGACAACCAAGAGCCTAAGCTTGGGGATTCCCATGGCACCCCAAGGAAATATTCAAGGACAACCAAGAGCCTAAGCTTGGGGATGCCCCAGAAGGCATCCCCTCTTTCGTCTTCGTTCATCGGTAACTTTACTTGGAGGTATATTTTTATTCACCACATGATATGTGTTTTGCTTCGAGCGTCATTTTATTTTCTTTTGTTTTGCTTGATGTTTGAATAAAATACCAAGATCTGAAATTATTAAATGTTAGAGAGTTTTCACATAGTTGCATAATTATTCAACTACTCATTGATCTTCACTTATATCTTCCAGAGTAGTTTGTTGTTTGCTCTAGTACTTCACTTATATCTTTTAGAGCATGGTGGTAGTTTTATTTTGAAGAAATAGATGAACTCTCATGCTTCACTTATATCATTTTGAGAGTTTTAAATAGCATGGTAATTTTCTTAAATAATCCTAATATGCTAGGCATCCAAGAATAGTAAAAACTTTCATATAGAGTATTGAATACTAAGAGAAGTTTGATGCTTGATGACTGTTTTGAGATATGGAGGTAATAATATCAAAGTCATGCTAGTTGAGTAGTTGTGAATTTGAGAAATGCTTGTGTTGAAGTTTGCAAGTCCCGTAGCATGCACGTATGGTAAACGTTGTGTAAAAAATTTGAAACATCAGGTGTTATTTGATTGTCTTCCTTATGAGTGGCGGTCGGGGACGAGCGATGGTATTTTCCTACCAATCTATCCCCCTAGGAGCATGCGCGTAGTGCCGAGGTTTTTGATGACTTGTAGATTTTTGCAATAAGTATGTGAGTTCTTTATGACTAATGTTACGTCCATGTATTATACGCACTCTCACCCTTCCATACTTGCTAGCCTCTTCAGTACCGTGCATTGCCCTTTCTCACATTGAGAGTTGGTGCAAACTTCGCTGGTGCATCCAAACCCCGTGATATGATACGCTCTATCACACATAAACCTCCTTATATCTTCCTCAAAACAGCCACCATACCTACCTATTATGGCATTTCCATAGCCATTCCGAGATATATTGCCATGCAACTTTCCACCGTTTCGTTTATTATGACATGCATCATCATTGTCATATTGCTTTGCATGATCATGTAGTTGACATCGTATTTGTGGCAAAGCCATCGTTCATAATTTTTCATACATGTCGCTCTTGATTCATCGCAATCACGGTACACTGCCGGAGGCATTCATATAGAGTCATCTTTTATTCTAGTATCGAGTTGTAAATAAATAGAAGTGTAATGATCATCATTTTCTAGAGCATTGTCCCAAGTGAGGAATAAAAAAAGAGAAGGCCCCAAAAAAGGAGAAAGGCCATAAAAAAGAGAAGGCCCAAAAAATGAGAGAAAAAGAGAGAACGGACAATGCTACTATCCTTTGCCACACTTGTCTTCAAAGTAGCACCATAATCCTCATGATAGAGAGTCTCTTGTTTTGTCATTTTCATATACTAGTGGGAATTTTTCATTATAGAAATTGGCTTGTATATTCTAACAATGGGCCTCCTCAAGTGCCCTAGGTCTTCGTGAGCAAGCAAGTTGGATGCACACCCACTTAGTTTCTTTTGTTGAGCTTTCATACATTTATAGCTCTAGTGCATCCGTTGCATGGCAATCCCTACTCCTTGCATTAACATCAATCGATGGGCATCTCCATAGCCCATTGATTAGCCTGGTTGATGTGAGACTTTCTCCATTTTTGTCTTGTCCACATAACCCCCATCATCATATTCTATTCCACCCATAGTGCTATGTCCATGGCTTGCGCTCATATATTGTGTGAAGGTTTATAGGTTTGAGATTACTAAAGTATGAAACAATTGCTTGGCTTGTCATCGGGGTTGTGCATGATGAGAGCATTTTTGTGTGACGAAAATGGAGCATGACTAAACTATATGATTTTGTAGGGATGAACTTGCTTTGGCCGTGTTATTTTGAGAAGACATAATGGCTTAGTTAGTATGCTTGAAGTATTAATATTTTTATGTCAATATGAACTATTATCTTGGATCTTATGGATCTGAATATCATGCCACAATTAAGAAGAATTACATTGAAATTATGCCAAGTAGCACTCCGCATCAAAAATTCTGTTTTTATCATTTACCTACTCGGGGACGAGCAGGAATTAAGCTTGGGGATGTTGATACGTCTCCAACGTATCTATAATTTTTGATTGCTCCATGCTATATTATCTACTATTTTGGATGTTTATGGGCTTTATTATACACTTTTATATTATTTTTGGGACTAACCTATTAACCCAGAGCCCAGTGCCAGTTTCTGTTTTTTCCTTGTTTCAGAGTATCGCAGAAAAGGAAAATCAAACGGAGTCCAATTGACCTGAAACTTCACGGAACTTATTTTTGGAAGGAAAGCAACCCGGGAGACTTGGAGACCACGTAAGGGAAGCAACGAGGAAGCCACGAGGCAGGGGGGCGTGCCTCCACCCTCGTGGGCCCCTCGTGGCCTCCCTGGCGTACTTCTTCCGCCTATATATCTCCATATTGATGACCCACAAGTATAGGGGATCTATCGTAGTCCTTTCGATAAGTAAGAGTGTCGAACCCAACGAGGAGCAGAAGGAAATGATAAGCAGTTTCCAGCAAGGTATTCTCTGCAAGTACTGAAATAAGTGGTAACAGATAGTTTTGTGATAAGATAATTTGTAACGAGCAACAAGTAACAAAAGTAAATAAGGTGCAGCAAGGTGGCCCAATCCTTTTTGTAGCAAAGGACAAGCCTGAACAAACTCTTATATGATGTAAAGCGCTCCTAAGGACACATGGGAATATTGTCAAGCTAGTTTTCATCTCATATGATTCGCGTTCGGTACTTTGATAATATGGTATGTGGGTGGACCGGTGCTTTGGTACTGCCCTTACTTGGACAAGTATCCCACTTATGATTAACCTCTATTGCAAGCATCCGCAACTACAACAAAAGTATTAAGGTAAACCTAACCATAGCATGAAACATATGGATCTAAATCAGCCCCTTACGAAGCAACGCATAAACTAGGGTTTAAGCTTCTGCCACTCTAGCAACCCATCATCTACTTATTACTTCCCAATGCCTTCCTATAGGCCCAAATAATGGTGAAGTGTCATGTAGTCGACGTTCACATAACACCACTAGAGGAGAGACAACATACATCTCATCAAAATATCGAACGAATACCAAATTCACATGACTACTAATAGCAAGACTTCTCCCATGTCCTCAGGAACAAAAGTAACTACTCACGAAGCATAAACATGTTCATAATCAGAGGGGTATTAATATGCATATAGGATCTGAACATATGATCTTCCACCAATTGAACCAACTAGCATCAACTACAAGGAGTAATTAACACTACTAGCAACCTACTAGCACCAATCCCGGACATGGAGACAAGAATTGGATACAAGAGATGAACTAGGGTTTTGAGATGAGATGGTGCTGATGAAGATGTTGATGGAGATTTCCCTCTCCCGATGAGAGGAGCGTTGGTGATGACGATGGCGATGATTTCCCCCTCCGGGAGGGAAGTTTCCCCGGCAGAACAGCTCCGCCAGAGCCCTAGATTGGTTCCGCCAAGGTTCCGCCTCGTGGCGGCGGAGTTTCGTTCGAGAAGATGGCTTATGATTTTTTCCCATCGAAAGACTCCATATAGCAGAATATGGCCACCGGAGGGCCACCAGGGGGCCCACGAGGTAGGGGGGCGCGCCCCCCACCCTCGTGGGCAGGGTGTGGCCCCCCTGGTGAAGTTCTTGCTCTCAATATTTTTTATATATTTGGAAAACATCTTCCATGAAGTTTCAGGACTTTTGGAGTTGTGCAGAATAGGTCTCTAATATTTGCTCCTTTTCCAGCCCAGAATCCCAACTGCCGGCATTCTCCCTCTTTATCTAAACCTTGTAAAATAAAAGAGAATAGGCTTAAGTATTGTGACATAATGTGTAATAACAACCCATAATGCAATAAATATTGATATAAAAGCATGATGCAAAATGGACGTATCAACTCCCCCAAGCTTAGACCTCGCTTGTCCTCAAGCGAAAAGCCAAAATCGAAAAATATGTCCACATGTTTAGAGATAGAGGTGTCGATAAAGATAAAATACGGACATGAGGGCATCATGATCAATCTTAGAACAACAACTTATATAATTCTTGTCATATAATCTCTAATGCTAGAGTAATAATTCAATCACAATGTCAAGTATGAATCATAAACTTCATTGAAAACTAACAAACTACAATCTCAGTCATTGAAGCAATTGCAATTTATCATAACATAGGAAAGAGTCAATGTATAAGAGCTTTTCAGCAAGTCCACATACTCAACAATCATATAATATTTCAATTGCTGACACTTGATGACCCATAAGTATAGGGGATCTATCATAGTCCTTTCGATAAGTAAGAGTGTCGAACCCAACGAGGAGCAGAAGGAAATGATAAGCGGTTTTCGGCAAGGTATTCTCTGCAAGTGCTAAAATAAGTAGTAACAGATAGTTTTGTGATAAGATAATTTGTAACGAGCAACAAGTAACAAAAGTAAATAAAGTGCAGCAAGGTGGCCCAATCCTTTTTGTAGCAAAGGACAAGCCTGGACAAATTCTTATATAAGGAAAAGCGCTCCCGAGGACACATGGGAATATCGTCAAGCTAGTTTTCATCATGTTCATATGATTCGCGTTCGGTACTTTGATAATTTGACATGTGGGTGGACCGGTGCTTGGGTGCTGTTCTTACTCGAACAAGCATCCCACTTATGATTAACCTCTATTGCAAGCATCCACAACTATAACAAAAGTATTAAGGTAAACCTAACCATAGCATGAAACATATGGATCTAAATCAGCCCCTTACTAAGCAACGTATAAACTAGGGTTTAAGCTTCTGTCACTCTAGCAACCCATCATGTACTTATTACTTCCCAATGCCTTCCTCTAGGCCCAAATAATGGTGAAGTGTTATGTAGTCGACGTTCACATAACACCACTAGAGGCTAGACAACATATATCTCATCAAAATATCGAACGAATACCAAATTCACATGACTATTAATAGCAAGACTTCTCCCTTGTCCTCAGGAAAAACGTAACTACTCACAAAGCATATTCATGTTCATAATCAGAGGGGTAATAATATGCATAAAGGATCTGCACATATGATCTTCCACCAATTAACACTACTAGCAACCTACTAGCACCAATCCCGGACTTGGAGACAAGAATTAGATACAAGAGATGAACTAGGGTTTTGAGATGAGATGGTGCTGATGAAGATGTTGATGGAGATTGCCCTCTCCCAACGAGAGGAGCATTGGTGATGACGATGGCGATGATTTCCCCCTCCGGGAGAGAAGTTTCCCCGACAGAACAGCTCTGCCGGAGCTCTAGATTGGATCTGCCAAGGTTCCGCCTCGTGGCGGCGGAGTTTTGTCCCGAAAGGTTGCTTCTAATTTTTTTCTCAACGAAAGACTTCATATAGCAGTAGATGGTCATCGGAGAGCCAGCAGGGGGCCCACGAGGTAGGGGGCGCGCCCTAGTGGGGGAGGGGGGGGCGCCCCCACCCTCATGGAAAGGGTGTGGGCCCCCTGGTCTTCATCTTTGGCGAGGATTTTTCATTATTTATTATAAGGTATTCCGTGGAGTTTCAGGACTTTTGGAGTTGTGCAGAATAGGTCCCTAATATTTGCTCCTTTTCCAGCCCAGAATTCCAGCTGCCGGCATTCTCCCTCCTTATGTAAACCTTGTAAAATAAGAGAGAATGGCCATAAGTATTGTGACTTAATGTGAAATAACAGCCCATAATGCAATAAATATTGATATAAAAGCATGATGCAAAATGGACGTATCAACTCCTCCAAGCTTAGACCTCGCTTGTCCTCAAGTGAAAGCCGATGACAATAAATATGTCCCCATGTTTAGAGGTAGAGGCGTCGATAAAAATAAAATACGGACATGAGGGCATCATGATTATTCTCATAACAACAACATACATAGATATTGTCATATGATTACTTATGTTCAAGTGATGATCTATTCACAATGCAAAAGTATGAATCAGAAACCTTATTGAGAACCAACAAACTATAACCTCGGTCATTGAAGCAATTGCAATTTATCATAACATCAGAAAGAGTCTATGTCAGAGCTAAAAAGCAAGTCCACATACTCAACTATCATCTAGTCCTTCATAATTGCTAACACTCGCACAATACTTGTGGTTACGAAGTTTTAATCGAACATAGAGAAAGACATGGGCTTATAGTTTCGCCCCACAACCTTTTACCTCAAGGGTAATGTCAACACTAATAACTCATGCCCCCCTACATCCAATTATATATATATATATATATATATATATATATATATATATATATATATATATATATATATATATATATCAGGTTCTTTCCAACATGCTGGGCTTGCCAAAGGATAAAATGAAAAAGGGAGAGGTGAAGATCACCATGACACTTGCATAAGGTAGAAGATAATAATAAAAGATAGGCCCTTCGCAGAGGGAAGCAGAGGTTGCCATGCGCTTTTATGGTTGGATGCACAAAATCTTAATGCGAAAGAACCTCACTTTATATTGCCCCTTGTGATATGAACCTTTATTATGCAGTCCGTCGCTTTTATTACTTCCACATCACAAGATCGTATAAAGCTTATTTCTCCCACACTAATCATACATATTTAGAGCAATTTTTATTGCTTTGCACCGATGCCAACTTACTTGAAGGATCTTATTCAATCCATAGGTAGATATGGTGGACTTTCATGGCAAAACTGGTTTAAGGGTATTCGGAAGCACAAGTAGTATCTCTACTTGGTGCTGAGAATTTGGCTAGCATGAGGGGGAAAGGAAATCTCAACATGTTGGATGATCCATGACAACATACTTTATCTCAGATATAATAAAACATAATCCATTACATTGTCTTCCTTCTCCAACATCAACTCTTTAGCATGTCATATTTTGATGAGTGCTCCCAATCATAAAAGATGTAAATAATAGTATATTTATATGTGAAACCTCTCTTTCCTTATTACTCCCTATTAATTGCAACAATGACCAAAGCTATTTCTGCCAACTCCCAACAACTTTTAATCATCACACTCTTTCTATGTGAAGTCATTACTATCAAAAAGATCAATATGAACTTTTGTTTCTTCTTATTCTTTTTCTCTTTTCTTTTATTCACCCAAGATCATAGCAAGAAAATCAAGCCCTTGACTCAACACTAATCTTTATCATATAGCTCACGGACTCGATTACATAGAGAGATCATAAGGCAAAACTCAAAACTAGATCATGCCATAAACTTTATTCTACTAGATCAAAATACTACTAATAGGATCGATCTAAGGAAAACGGTAAAGATAGGAGTTGTGATTGTGATACGATACCGGGGCACCTCCCCCAAGCTTGGTTGTTGCCAAGGGGAGTGCCCATACCCATGTGATTATATCTCCTTGGTTGGTGAAGAAGGTGGAGGTGTTGTTGATGATGCGGTCTTGTCATCCATCTTCCAAGGCATAGGTTCACCATCATAGAAGGATGATCGAGTCTCGGAATCCTTGAATCTGCAGACAAACTCATTCTTTTGAACCTATATTCATACTCATAGTTTTGGTTTTGCAGGTCATAGATTTGGACTTGGAGGTGCTTGATCTTCTCATGTAGCTTGAAGATGGCCTCCTCGGTGTTCTTGGCATCTGGCTTGTAGTTGTTAGTGAACTCCACGAGCATCGTGTGGCTAGCGTTGATTCCACGCTCCACCATCCCCTGGCACTTGAAAACTTGTTGCTCCATTGCTTCGAGCCTCGTCTCCACGCTTCCGGTTCCCTTTGGTCCCTCAGCATCGCGGATGTGCAGCAACCCATCATGCATCTCAATGGTTTGAGGGTGTTGCAGCACCTCCGCGAGGTAAGGGTTGATGACCTTCTCAAAGAAATTGTCCTTGGAAGCACTTGGGGACATCAAGATAATCTAGATCTGTCAGAAAAACAGCTCGAAACAAGAACAAAGAATATTTGCGTGATACGGGAGTCAAAACCTTCGGGAGAATATATAGTGAATTTTTACCGACCAAAATACGTATCGTGCAAGAAAACGGAGTCCGGAAGGCACACGAGGTGCTCACGAGGTAGGGGGCGTGCCCAGGGGGTAGGGCGCGCCCTCCACCCTCGTGGGGCCCTCGTGTCCTTCCCAGACTGCTACTTAATTTTCTATTTTTCTAAATATTCCAAAACGGAGAAATATTGCCTTAAAAATTGTTTTGGAATCGGTTTACTTACCGTACCACATACATATTCCTTTTCGGAGTCTGAAACGTTCTGGAAAGTGTCCCTTATGTATTCCTCCGGGGTTACGGTTTCAATAATATTGGTTTCAACATTTATGGGATTACCTGAGATATAATGTTTAATTCTCTGACCGTTTACCACCTTCGGATTTGTGCCTTCGAAGTTATTGATTTTTATGGCACCGGAACGATAGACCTCCTCGATAACATAGGGGCCTTCCCATTTAGAGAGAAATTTCCCTACAAAAAATCTTAAACGAGAGTTGTATAGCAATACATAATCACCTACATTAAACTCACGCTTTTGTATACTTTTGTCATGCCATCTTTTAACCTTTTCTTTAAACAACTTGGCATTTTCATAAGCTTGGGTTCTCCATTCATCAAGTGAGCTAATATCAAATAACCTCTTTTCATCGGCAAGTTTAAAATCATAGTTGAGCTCTATAATAGCCCAATATGACTTATGTTCTAGTTCGAGAGGTAAGTGACATGCTTTTCCATAAACCATTTTATACGGAGACATACCCGTAGGATTTTTATATGCAGTTCTATAGGCCCATAATGCATCATCAAGTTTCTTGGACCAATTCTTTCTAGACCTATTGATAGTCTTTTGCAAAATTAATTTGAGTTCTCTATTACTCAATTCTACTTGACCACTAGACTGTGGGTGATACGGAGATGCAATTCTATGATTGTCGTCATATTTAGCAAGCATTTTACGGAAAGCACCATGAATAAAATTTGAACCACCATTAGTCAATAAATATCTAGGGACTCCAAACCTTGGAAAGATAACTTCTTTAAGCATTTTAATAGAAGTGTTATGATCAGCACTACTAGTTGGAATAGCTTCTACCCACTTAGTAACATAATCAACAACAACTAAAATATGTGTATATCCATTAGAGGCAGGAAAAGGTCCCATATAATCAAAGCCCCAAACATCAAATGGTTCAATAACAAGTGAATAATTCATAGGCATTTCTTGATGTCTACTAATATTACCAATTCTTTGACATTCATCACAAGATTGGACAAACTTACGGGCATCCTTGAAGCGAGTAGGCCAATAAAAACCGGATTGTAATACCTTATGTGCAGTTCTATCTCCCGCGTGGTGTCCTCCATAAGTTTCGGAGTGGCACTTGCGTAGGATCTGTTCCTGTTCATGCTCAGGTACACAATGTCTAATAACACCATCTACTCCTTCTTTATAAAGATGTGGGTCATCCCAAAATTAATGTCTCAAATCATAGAAGAACTTTTTCTTTTGTTGGTATGTGAAGCTAGGTGGTATGAATTTAGCAACTATGTAATTAGCATAATCAGCATACCAAGGGGTACTACGAGAAGTACTTATGACATTTAATTGTTCATCAGGAAAGCTATCATCAATAGGTAGTGGGTCATCAAGAACATTCTCTAACCTAGATAAGTTGTCTGCAACGGGGTTCTCAGCTCCTTTTCTATCAACAATATGCAAATCAAATTCTTGTAGCAAGAGAACCCATCTAATAAGTCTAGGTTTAGCATCTTTCTTCTCCATAAGATATTTAATAGCAGCATGATCAGTGTGGATAGTTACTTTAGAATCAACAATATAAGGTCTAAACTTATCGCAAGCAAATACAACTGCTAAAAGTTCTTTTTCAGTAGTAGCATAATTTTTTTGAGCATTATCTAGGGTCTTACTAGCATAATGGATAACATTTAATTTCTTATCAACTCTTTGCCCTAAAACAACACCTACAACGTAATCGCTAGCATCACACATACTTTCAAAGGGTAAATTCCAATCAGGTGGCTGAACAATAGGTGCAGAGACTAATGCTTTCTTAAGTATTTCAAATGCTTCTACACAATCATCATCAAAGACAAATGGTATATCTTTTTGTAATAAATTAGTCAGAGGTCGAGAAATTTTTGAGAAGTCCTTAATGAACCTCCTATAAAATCTGGCGTGACCAAGGAAACTTCTTATACCTTTGATGTCCTTGGGACATGGCATCTTTTCAGTAGCATCAACCTTGGCTTTATCAACTTCAATACCTCTTTCAGAAACTTTATGCCCCAAGACAATACCTTCATTAACCATAAAGTGGAACTTTCCCCAATTCAAGACAAGATTAGTTTCTTCACATCTCTGGAAAACACGATCAAGATTTCTCAAGCAATCATCAAAAGAAGATCCATAAACGGAAAAGTCGTCCATGAAAACCTCACAAATCTTTTCGCAAAAGTCAGAGAATATGGCCATCATGCATCTTTGAAAGGTAGCAGGTGCATTACATAAACCAAAAGGCATACGTCTATAAGCAAAAGTACCAAAAGGGCATGTAAAAGTAGTCTTTGATTGATCTTTAGCCGACACAGGTATTTGAGAGAAACCAGAATAACCTTCTAGAAAGCAGTAATGTGTATGTTTGCATAATCTTTCTAGCATTTGATCGATAAAAGGTAAGGGGTATTGATCTTTCTTAGTAGCCTTAGTTAATTTGCGGAAATCAATTACCATCCTATAACATGTAATAATTCTTTGTGGAATCAATTCATCTTTATCATTAGGAACAACAGTAATACCTCCCTTCTTAGGTACACAATGAACAGGACTTACCCACTGACTATCAGCAACGGGATAAATTATACCTGCCTCCAGAAGCTTCAGTATTTCTTTTCTTACCACTTCTTTCATTTTTGGATTCAGACGTCGTTGAGGATCACGAACTGGTTTGGCATCTGCTTCCAAATTTATTTTATGTTGACATAGAGTGGGACTAATGCCCTTAAGATCATCAAGAGTATATCCAATAGCAGCACGGTGCTTCTTGAGAGTTTTCAATAATCTTTCTTCTTCATGCTCTGAAAGTTAGCACTAATAATAACAGGATATAACTTCTTTTCATCAAGATAAGCATTTTTAAGATTATCAGGCAACGGTTTAAGCTCAAACGCGGGGTCACCCTTAGGTGGAGGGGGATCCCCTAGGATTTCAACAGGCAAATTGTGTTTCAGAATAGGTTCTTGTTTAAAGAATACTTCATACATTTCCCTTCTTTCATTCATAAACATATCATTCTCATGGTCTAGCAAATATTGTTCTAAAGGATCACTAGGAGGTACAACAATAGAAGCAAGACCAATAATTTCATCCTTACTTGGCAATTCTTCTTCACGGTGTTGTTTACAAATTTAGAGAAATTAAATTCATGAGTCATATCATCCAAGCCAATAGTAACAACATTGTTTTCGTAGTCTATCTTAGCATTAACAGTGTTCAAGAAGGGTCTACCAAATATAATGGGACAAAAGCTATCTTGTGGGGAACTAAGAACAAGAAAATCAGCAGGATATTTAGTTTTCCCGCACAAGACTTCAACATCTCTAACAATTCCCACTGCTGAAATAGTATCTCTATTAGCAAGTTTAATTGTGACATCAATATCTTCTAACTCAGCAGGTCCAATTTCATGCTTGATTTCTTTATACAAGTCATAAGGTATAACACTAGCACTACCACCCATATCACATAAGCCATGATAACAATGTTCTCCTATTTTAACAAAAATAACAGGCACGCCTACCACAGGTCTATGTTTATCTTTAGCACAAGGTTTAGCAATTCTAGCAGTTTCATCGCAGAACTGAATAACATGCCCATCAATATTATCAGACAAGAGATCTTTAACAATAGCAATATTAGGTTCTACTTTAACTTTCTCAAGAGGTGTATATGTTTTAATATTGCTTTTACAAACCACAGTTGAAGCTTTAGCATGATCCTTTATCCTAACAGGGAAAAGTGGTTTCTCAACCTAACAAGTAGGAACAATAGGATCATTATAAGTGACAGTCTTTTCTTCAACTTTAATTGGTGCAGCTACTTTTACTTCTATGGGAGGATGATATTTAAACCACTTCTCCTTAGGGAGATCAACATAAGTAGCAAAAGATTCACAGAAAGAAGCTACTATCTCAGAATCAAGTCCATATTTAGTGCTAAACTTACGGAAAATATTGGTATCCATAAAAGATTTAACACAATCAAACTTAGGTGTCATACCTGACTCCTTACCTTTGTCGAGATCCCAATCTTCAGAGTTGCGTTTAATTCTATCCAATAAATCCCATCTAAATCCAATAGCCAGCACAAGAAGTATCGAGCATGGTGCGATTATTTTCAGAAAGCCGAGCATAAATTTTTTGAAAGATTGTTTCTCTTGGGAGCTCATGATTGGGGCATGAATATAACATTGATTTAAGCCTCCCCCAAGCTTGAGCGATGCTTTCTCCTTCGTGAGGCCAAAAATTATATATATAATTGCGGTCACGATGAACAAGATGCATAGGGTAATACTTTTGATGAAGTTCCAATTTCAATCTTATATAGTTCCATGATCTCGTATCATCACATAGCCTATACCATGTCAATGCGTCTCCCTTCAAAGATAAAGGGAAGACCTTCTTCTTAGCAACATCATCGGGTATACCTACAAGCTTAAATAATCCAAACACTACATCCACATATATTAGGTGTTCATCAGGATGCTTTGTTCCATCTCCTGTAAAAGGATTAGCTAGCAGTTTTTCTATCATACCCGAAGGATACTCATAAGGAATTTCATTTTCAATAGGTTCAGTAGGTCGAGGAGCAACTCTGTAACATCCCAAATTTTCAACTTGGAATGTTATACACTAGATCATCATTGCATATCATATTTTATTGCATTTTGGTTGATCCTAGAAATTCTACGTAAACCAAGGACCCTCGGAGAGAGTTGGGGATTTCGTTATTTTCATATTTGAGTTCTCTCAAATTTTGAAAATGGGATCATTTGGTTTGATTTATTTTATCTTCAATTATTTCTATTACAAAAAAATGAGAGAGGGAATAAAATGACTTTCCCAAAATAAAGAAATATTGAGGATTTAATAAAAAATCAAATAAGATTTTATTTTGGTTTTATTTGCTATTTTATTTGAATTAGGGAAAATGCGTGTTTTTCAAAATTGCATTTAGGCCCCAAATAAATGTTCATCCTGTGCGTCTTGATTTTAGAAGCCGGGGAAAATTTATTTCGGGATTTTTGGAGTCCGTTTAGTATTCCTTTTATTGTTTTCTCTAAGCGTAATTATTTTTAAAAAACTAAATCCGAACAGCCTTACGGGGCCGTGTCTGACCTGGACTCCCGACCCGGCCGGCTTTATATAGCCGGGAGGCCCAGCCGCCACCCCACCGAAACCGTAGCCCGCGCCGCACCGCGCCGCCGCCGCCGCCCCACGCCACTCGCCGCCTCGCCCGCCGCCGCCGCCGGATCCGCCGCCGCCGGAGGTAGCTTTTCTCGCCGCCGTTTTTTTAGAAAACCTATCGGTTTTCCGTCGGTTTTGTTTGTTTTTTAGTTTTGGTTTTTTTTAAATAGATCAGTTTTTTTTGGTTTATTTAATTAGCGAGCGTTCGTCCGTTCGTTCATTTTAACGAACATTCGTCGTTTTTCCTTTTTCTCGGATTAAATCCGTGATTTTTTTGATCGCGATTTTTGATCCGATTTTCATTCTAGTCTAACTTTTCGCTCGTTTATCGGAATCAGGCGATTCAAGCGCCTGGAGTTTTGTCTCGATACCCTATTTCCGTTTAACCAACTCAAACAAGTTTTTGCCACTATAAAAATTGCCCTAGATCCAGAATAGTAAACCAAGCCTGTTTCTTTTGCCGTTTGTCTTTCGTTGCTTCGTTCGATTTGATTCTTTTTGCCAACCAGAGTTCTCAAGTTGAACTTTCTGGTTAGATCTTTTATTCGAGTTTTACCTGTGCATTAGTTGAGTACTCATTGCATGCTTGTTTGTTTGCGATACAGTACCCGGAGTGCGCCGCTTGCTACTTCGAATCGCTAGGTTTTGCGGATCATCAGCAAGGCAAGTAACACTTTGATCATACTTCCAATTACCCAGTTTTTATTGCATTAGATCAATCCTCACACATTGCATGATTAGGATCTAATTATATTGTGGGTTTGGGAAGTAGTTGAGGTAGTACCTATTACCTGTTATTATCAAACCTTTGGGAGTTACTGCTACGTTTGCTTACTATGCCATGCTATGCTAGTAGACGTGGATTGGGTGAGTGTATCCATGACAGATGTGAGATTGTTAAATTAATGGTTTATCTAAGGTGGCAACTTAAATACACATCTGGGTGGATTGAGGCACCTGGGTATTCCAGCGATTGCCTGTTTTTTTATGGACCGCCACCCAGGCTCAAAGGGATCATGAGATTATTCATGCTAGAAACTTCCGTGTGCAGCCACAAGCTACTATGGGCTCTAGCATAGTTGATTAAGTTGTGAGAACTCTTACAGTGGTAGACTAGCAGATGTAGGGGAAAGTAGGTGTAACGGTCTACCCGATCGTAAGGTGCTAGCGCTTCTGAAAGACTATGTCTCGGTCATCCGTTTCTCAAACACCATGTAGTGCGAGAAATCAAACGGAGGCGATCGACTCTTGTGGGGAAAAGTGCGCAAACCTCTGCAGAGTGTATAAACTAATCAAGGTTAGCCGTGTCCCCGGTTATGGACATCTTGAGTATCTAGTACTTGGATTATCATGTGAATCTCATCATGTTACTCTAAAATTAATTTTGTTGGGTTTTGTTTAATGATGATGCTTAATTGGGATTGAGAATGCTGTCAACCATTCTCAATGTTTAACAACTACCATGATAGTTAAATAAAATTTATTCCTTTGTAGTAGGGAAAAATTGGCTTTACACAAAACTGTAACCATAGAGCTTTCCACCAGCCAAATATGCATATAGAATAGCCTATTCATTCCATTACTCTCTATGTGTTACTTTGCCAGCATATTCCATGTGCTGCCCCGTTTCGGGCTGCAACGTTAATATTGCAGACTTTTCAGACGCCGATTAAGGTGCTTTTAGGTCGTGGTTCTATACTCAGTGATGTCGTTGGAGTTGATGGACTCACTTATCTTCCAAGCCTTCCGCTGTTATCGTTATTAGATGGCCTTAAGCCATATTTATTGTAATAAGTTCTCTTTTGAGACACTCGATGTAATAAGTGTGTGATTTCTACTCTGTTATAAATCCTTCAAGTACTGTGTGGTGTTAGCATTACTGATCCAGGGATGACACCTAAGCATAGAGATTGGACCGTTTGAGGTTTGGTCGCTACAATCTCTTTGCTCTACTGGTCGGGGTGAAGATACCCCGAACAAGCCCCTCATTGGATTACTTTCCATAGTAACAAGTGATAGTAAATTTCAGCACACTATATAAATTTTTCCTTACCAAATTCCACCTACCAAAGGCGCTTCACTCCCCGGCAACAGCGCCAGAAAAGAGTCTTGATGACCCACAAGTATAGGGGATCTATCGTAGTCCTTTCGATAAGTAAGAGTGTCGGACCCAACGAGGAGCAGAAGGAAATGATAAGCGGTTTTCAGCAAGGTATTCTCTGCAAGTACTGAAATAAGTAGTAACAGATAGTTTTGTGATAAGTTAATTTGTAATGAGCAATAAGTAACCAAAGTAAATAAAGTGCAGCAAGGTGGCCCAATCCTTTTTGTAGCAAAGGACAAGCCTGGACAAACTCTTATATAAGGAAAAGCGCTCACGAGGACACATGGGAATATCGTCAAGCTAGTTTTCATCACGTTCATATGATTCGCATTCGGTACTTTGATAATTTGACATGTCGATGGACCGGTGCTTGGGTGCTGTTCTTACTCGAACAAGCATCCCACTTATGATTAACCTCTATTGCAAGCATCCGCAACTACAACAAAAGTATTAAGGTAAACCTAACCATAGCATGAAACATATGGATCCAAATCAGCCCCTTACGAAGCAACGCATAAACTAGGGTTTAAGCTTCTGTCACTCTAGCAACCCATCATCTACTTATTACTTTCCAATGCCTTCCTCTAGGCCCAAATAATGGTGAAGTGTTATGTAGTCGACGTTCACATAACACCACTAGAGCCTAGACAACATACATCTCATCAAAATATCGAACGAATACCAAATTCACATGACTACTAGTAGCAAGACTTCTCCCTTGTCCTCAGGAACAAACGTAACTACTCACAAAGCATATTCATGTTCATAATTAGAGGGGTAATAATATGCATAAAGGATCTGAACATATGATCTTCCACCAATTAAGCCAACTAGCATCAACTACAAGGAGTAATTAACACTACTAGCAACCTACTAGCACCAATCCCGGACTTGGAGACAAGAATTGGATACAAGAGATGAACTAGGGTTTTGAGATGAGATGGTGTTGATGAAGATGTTGATGGAGATTGCCCCCTCCCGATGAGAGGAGCGTTGGTGATGACGATGGTGATGATTTCCCCCTCCAGGAGAGAAGTTTCCCCGGCAGAACAGCTCTGCCGGAGCTCTAAATTGGATCCGCCAAGGTTCCGCCTCGTGGCGGCGTAGTTTCGTCCCGAAAGGTTGCTTCTAATTTTTTTCTCGACGAAAGACTTCATATAGCAGAAGATGGTCATCGGAGAGCCACCAGGTGGCCCACGAGGTAGGAGGGCGCGCCCTAGGGGGGCACCCCCCCACCCTCGTGGAAAGGGTGTGGGACCCCTGGTCTTCATCTTTGGCGAGGATTTTTCATTATTTATTATAAGGTATTCCGTGGAGTTTCAGGACTTTTGGAGTTGTGCAGAATAGGTCTCTAATATTTGCTCCTTTTCTAGCCCAGAATTCCAGCTGCCCGCATTCTCCCTCCTTATGTAAACCTTGTAAAATTAGAGAGAATAGCCATAAGTATTGTGACTTAATGTGAAATAACAGCCCATAATGCAATAAATATCGATATAAAAGCATGATGAAAAATGGACGTATCAACACTCACACAATACTTATGGGTATGGAGTTTTAATCGGACACAGAGAAAGATAGGGGCTTATAGTTTTGCCTCCCAACGTTTTACCTCAAGGGTAATGTCAACAGTAATAGTTCATGAAAACTCACATCCAATTAGCCATATATACCAGGATTTTTCCAACATATTGTGCTTGCCAAAGGATAAAGTGTAAAAAGGAAGGGTGAAAATCACCATGACTCTTATGCAATGTAGGAGATAAAAGTAAAAGATAGGCCCTTCGCAAAGGGAAGCAGAGGTTGTCATGCACTTTTATGGTTGGATGCACAAAATCTTAATGCGAAAGAACGTCACTTTATATTGCCACTTGTGATATGGACCTTTATTATGCAGTCTGTCGCTTTTATTACTTCCATATCACACGATCGTATAAAGCTTATTTCCTCCACACCAATCAATCATACATATTTAGAGAGCAATTTTTATTGCTTGCACCGATGACAACTTACTTGATGGATCTTACTCAATCCATAGGTAGATATGGTGCACTCTTATGGCAAGACTGGTTTGAGGGTATTTGGAAGCACAAGTAGTATCTCTACTTCGTGCAATGAATTTGTCTAGCATGAGGGGGAAAGGCAAGCTCATCATGTTGGAAGATCCAAGACAATATAATTCATCTCAGATGTAAGAAAACATAACCCATTACGTTGTCTTTCTTGTCCAATGTCAACTCTTTAGCATGTCATATTTTAATGAGTGCTCACAATCATAAAAGATGTCCAAGATAGTATATTTATATGTGAAGACCTCTCTTTATTTATTACTTCCTATTAATTGCAACGATGACCAAAACTATGTTTGTCAACCCTCAACAACTTTTATTCTTCATACTTTTTCTATGTGAGCTCATTACTCTCCATAAGACTCACATGATCTCTTTGTTTCTTTTTATTTCTTTATCTTTTCTTTTATTCCCTTAGGATCATGGCAAAACAATCAAGCCCTTGACTCAACACTAATCTTTATTATATAGCTCATGGACTCGATTACATAGAAGGATAATAAAGTAAAACTCACAACTAGATCACACTAAGAACCTTTATTCTACTAGATCAAGATATTACCAAAAGGATCGAACTAAGAAAAACGGTAAAGATAAAAGTGATGGCGATACAATGCCGGGGCACTCCCCCAAGCTTGGCAGTTGCCAAGGGGAGTGCCCATACCAGATACTCAATTCTTCTTTGTTGGTGGAGACGGTGGTGATTTTGTTGATGACGTAGGCTTGTCATCCTTCTTCCAAGGCATAGGCTCACCATCGTAGAAGGATGACCGAGTCTCCTGGAACCTCAAATCTGCAGCCAAACTCATCCTCTTGAATCTATATTCATACTCACAGTTTTGATTTTGCAGGTCATAGATCTGGGCTTGGAGGTGCTCGTTTTTCTCATGAAGCTTGAAGATCGCCTCCCCAATGTCCTTGACGTCCAACTTGTGGTTGTTGGTGAACTCTGTGATCATGATGTGATTGGAATCGAGTCCACGCTCCACCATCTCCTGACACTTGAAAACTTCTTGCTCCAAGTCCTCGAGCCTTGCCTCCGTGCTTCCGGTCTTCCTTGGTCCCTCAACATCGCGGATGTGCAACAACCCCTCATGCATCTCAATGGTTTGAGGGTGTTGCAACACTTCTGCGAGGTAGGGGTTGATGACCTTCTCGAAGAACTAGTCCTTGGGGGTGCTTGAAGATGACATGACGACTTGGATCTGTCAGGAAAATAGCTCGAAACAAAAACAGGAGATTTTTGCGTGATACGGGAGTCAAAACCTCCGGGAGATTATATAATGAATTTTTACCGACCAAAATATGTGTTGTGTAAGCAAACGGAGTCCGGAGAGCGCACGAGGTGCCCACGATGTAGGGGACGCGCCCAGGGGGTATGGTGCGCCCTCCACCCTCGTGGAGCCCTCCTGTCCTTCCCGGACTGCTTCTTATTTTTCTATTTTTCTAAATATTCCAAAACGGAGAAATATTGCCTTAAAAACTGTTTTGGAGTCGGTTTACTTACCGTACCACATACCTATTCCTTTTCGGAGTCTGAAACATTCCGGAAAGTGTCCCTTATGTATTCCTCCGGGGTTACGGTTTCAATAACATGGGTTTCAACATTTATGGGATTACCTAAGATATAGTGTTTGATTCTTTGACCGTTCACCACCTTCGGATTGGTGCCTTCGAAGTTGTTGATTTTTATGACACCGGAACGGTAGACCTCCTCGATAACATAGGGGCCTTCCCATTTAGAGAGAAATTTCCCTACAAAAAATCTTAAACGAGAGTTGTATAGCAATACATAATCACCTACATTAAACTCACGCTTTTGTATACTTTTGTCATGCCATCTTTTAACCTTTTCTTTAAACAACTTGGCATTTTCATAAGCTTGGGTTCTCCATTCATCAAGTGAGCTAATGTCAAATAACCTCTTTTCATAGGCAAGTTTAAAATCATAGTTGAGCTCTATAATAGCCCAATATGACTTATGTTCTAGTTCGAGAGGTAAGTGACATGCTTTTCCATAAACCATTTTATACGGAGACATACCCGTAGGATTTTTATATGCAGTTCTATAGGCCCATAATGCATCATCAAGTTTCTTGGACCAATTCTTTCTAGACCTATTGATAGTCTTTTGCAAAATTAATTTGAGTTCTCTATTACTCAATTCTACTTGACCACTAGACTGTGGGTGATACGGAGATGCAATTCTATGATTGTCGTCATATTTAGCAAGCATTTTATGGAAAGCACCATGAATAAAATTTGAACCACCATCAGTCAATAAATATCTAGGGACTCCAAACCTTGGAAAGATAACTTCTTTAAGCATTTTAATATAAGTGTTATGATCAGCACTACTAGTTGGAATAGCTTCTACCCACTTAGTAACATAATCAACAACAACTAAAATATGTGCATATCCATTAGAGGCAGGAAAAGGTCCCATATAATCAAAGCCCCAAACATCAAATGGTTCAATAACAAGTGAATAATTCATAGGCATTTCTTGACGTCTACTAATATTACCAATTCTTTGACATTCATCACAAGATTAGACAAACTTACGGGCATCCTTGAAGAGAGTAGGCCAATAAAAACCGGATTGTAATACCTTATGTGCAGTTCTATCTCCAGCATGGTGTCCTCCATAAGCTTCGGAATGACACTTGCGTAGGATTTGTTCCTGTTCATGCTCAGGAACACAATGTCTAATAACACCATCTACTCCTTCTTTATAAAGATGTGGGTCATCCCAAAAGTAATGCCTCAAATCATAGAAGAACTTTTTCTTTTGCTGATATGTAAAACTAGGTGGTATAAACTTAGCAACAATGTAATTAGCATAATCAACATACCATGGAGCAGTATGAGAAGTATTTATGACATTTAATTGCTCATCAGGAAAGCTATCATCAATAGGTAGTGGGTCATCAAGCACATTTTCTAACCTAGACAAGTTGTCTGCAACGGGATTCTCAGCTCCTTTTCTATCAACAATATGCAAATCAAATTCTTGTAGCAAGAGAACCCATCTAATAAGTCTAGGTTTAGCATCTTTCTTTTCCATAAGATATTTAATAGCAGCATGATTAGTGTGAATAGTTACTTTAGAACCAACAATATAAGGTCTAAACTTATCACAAGCAAATACAACTGCTAAGAATTCTTTTTCAGTGGTAGCATAATTTCTTTGAGCATTGTCTAGAGTTTTACTAGCATATGGAATAACATTTAGTTTCTTATCAACTCTTTGTCCTAGAACATCACCTAAAGCATAATCACTAGCATCACACATAATTTCAAAGGGTAAATTCCAATCAGGTGGCTGAACAATAGGTGCACAAATCAATGCTTTCTTAAGTATTTCAAATGCTTCTACACAATCATCATCAAAGACAAATGGTATATCTTTTCGTAATAAATTAGTGAGAGGCCGAGAAATTTTTGAGAAGTCCTTAATGAACCTCCTATAAAAACCGGAATGACCAAGGAAATTTCTTATACCTTTGATGTCCTTGGGACATGGCATCTTTTCAATAGCATCAACCTTGGCTTTATCAACTTCAATACCTCTTTTAGAAACTTTATGCCCCAAGACAATACCTTCATTAACCATAAAGTGGCACTTTTCCCAATTCAAGACAAGATTAGTTTCTTCACATCTCTGCAAAACTCGATCAAGGTTGCTCAAGCAATCATCAAAATAAGATCCATAGACATAAAAGTTGTCCATGAAAACCTCACAAATATTTTCACAAAAGTCAGAGAATATAGCCATCATGCATCTTTGAAAGGTAGCAGGTGCATTACATAAACCAAAAGGCATACGCCTATAAGCAGAAGTACCAAAAGGGCATGTAAAAGTAGTCTTTGATTGATCTTTGGCTGACACAGGTATTTGAGAGAAACTAGAATAACCATCTAGAAAGTAAAAATGTGTATGTTCGGACAATCTTTCTAGCATTTGATCAATAAAAGTTAAGGGGTAATGATCCTTTTTAGTAGCCTTATTTAATTTGAGGAAATCAATTACCATCCTATAACCTGTAATAATTCTTTGAGGGGCCAATTCATCTTTATCATTAGGAACAACAGTAATACCTCCCTTCTTAGGGACACAATGGACAGGGCTTACCCACTGACTATCAGCAACGGGATAAATTATACCTGCCTCAAGGAGCTTTAGTATCTCCTTTCTTACCACTTTTTTCATTTTAGGATTCAGCCGGCGTTGATGATCATGAACTGGTTTAGCATCTTCTTCCAAATTAATTTTATGTTGACATAGAGTGGGACTAATGCCCTTAAGATCATCAAGAGTATACCCAATAGCAGCGCGGTGCTTCTTCAGAGTTTTCAATAATCTCTCTTCCTCATGCTCTGAAAGGTTACCACTAATAATAACAGGATATATCTTTTTCTCATCAAGATAAGCATATTTAAGAGTATCAGGTAACGGTTTAAGCTCAAATACGGGATCACCCTTGGGTGGAGAATAATCCCCTAGGATTTCAACAGGTAAATTGTTTTTCAGAATAGGTTCCTGTTTAAAGAATACTTCATCTAATTCCCTTCTTTCATTCATAAACATGTCATTTTCATGGTCTAGCAAGTATTGTTCTAAAGGATCATTAGGAGGTACAACAATAGAAGCAAGACCAATAATTTCATCCTTACTAGGTAATTCTTCTTCACGGTGTTGTCTACTAAATTTAGAAAAATTAAATTCATGAGTCATATCATCTAAACCGATAGTAACAACATCCCTTTTGCAATCTATGGTAGCATTAATAGTATTTAAGAAGGGTCTACCAAATATAATGGGACAAAAGCTATCTTGTGGGGAACCAAGAACAAGAAAATCAGCCGGATATTTAGTTTTCCCACACAAGACTTCAACATCTCTAACAATTCCCATTGGTGAAATAGTATCTCTATTGGCAAGTTTAATTGTAACATCAATATCTTCTAACTCAACAGGTGCAATATCATGCATAATTTCTCTATAAAGACTAATAGGTATTGCACTAGCACTGGCACCCATATCACATAAGCCATGATAACAATGATCTCCTATTTTAACAGAAATAACAGGCATGCCTACCACAGGGCTAGGTTTATCTTTATCACGGGGTTTACCAATTCTAGCAGTTTCATCATAGAAATAAATAACATGCCCATCTATATTATCAGACAAGAGATCTTTAACAATAGCAATATTAGGTTCAACTTTAACTTTCTTAGGAGGTGTATATGTTTTAATATTGCTTTTACGAACCATATTTGAAGCTTTAGCATGATCCTTTATCATAACAAGGAAAGGTGGTTTCTCAACATAAGAAGTAGGAACAACAGGATCATTATAAGTGATAGTCTTTTCTTCAACTTTAATAGGTGCAGCTACTTTTAATTCTATGGGATGGTGATATTTAAACCACTTCTCCTTGGGGAGATCAACATAAGCAGCAAAAGATTCACAGAAAGAAGCTACTATCTCAGAGTCAAGTCCATATTTAGTGCTAAATTTACGAAAAATATTGGTATCCATAAAAGATTTAACACAATCAAAACTAGGTGTCATACCTGACTCCTTACCATTGTCGAGGTCCCAATCTTCAGAGTTGCATTTAATTCTTTCCAATAAATCCCATTTGAATTCAATAGTCTTCATCATAAAAGAGCCAACACAAGAAGTATCAAGCATGGTGCGATTGTTACCAGAAAGCCGAGCATAAAAATTTTGAATAATTATTTCTCTTGAGAGCTCATGATTGGGGCATGAATATAACATTGATTTAAGCCTCCCCCAAGCTTGAGAGATGCTTTCTCCTTCGCGAGGCCAAAAATTATATATGTAATTGCGATCATGATGAACAAGATGCATAGGATAAAACTTCTGATGAAATTCCAATTTCAATCGTTTGTAATTCTAAGACCTCATATCATCACATAGCCTATACCATGTCGATACATCTCCCCTCAAAGATAAAGGGAAGACCTTCTTCTTAACAACATCTCCGGGTACACCTGCAAGCTTAAATAATCCACAAATGCATCCACATATATCACATGTTCATCAGGATGTTTTGTTCCATCTCCTAAAAAAGGATTAGCTAGCAGTTTTTCTATCATACCCGAAGGAACTTCAAAGCAAGCATTTTCATTTTCATTTTCATTTTCAGTAGGTTCAGTAGGTTGAGGAGCAACTCTTTGCTCTACTGGTCGGGGTGAAGATACCCCGAACAAGCCCCTCAGAGGATTACTTTCCATGGTAACAAGTGACAGTAAATTTCAGCACACTATATAAATTTTTCCTTACCAAATTCCACCTACCAAAGGCGCTTAACTCCCCGGCAATGGCACCAGAAAAGATTCTTGATGACCCACAAGTATAGGGGATCTATCGTAGTCCTTTCGATAAGTAAGAGTGTCGAACCCAACAAGGAGCGGAAGCAAATGATAAGCGGTTTCCAGCAGGGTATTCTCTGCAAGTACTGAAATAAGTGGTAACAAATAGTTTTGTGATAAGATAATTTGTAACGAGCAACAAGTAACAAAAGTAAATAAGGTGCAGCAAGGTGGCCCAATCCTTTTTGTAGCAAAGGACAAGCCTGAACAAACTCTTATATGATGTAAAGCGCTCCCGAGGACACATGGGAATATTGTCAAGCTAGTTTTCATCACGTTCATATGATTCACATTCGGTACTTTGATAATTTGGTATGTGTGTCGACCGGTGCTTGGGTACTGCCCTTACTTGGACAAGCATCCCACTTATTATTAACCTCTATTGCAAGCATCCGCAACTACAACAAAAGTATTAAGGTAAACCTAACCATAGCATGAAACATAGGATCCAAATCAGCCCCTTATGAAGCAACGCATAAACTAGGGTTTAAGCTTCTGTCACTCTAGCAACCCATCATCTACTTATTACTTCCCAATGCCTTCCTCTAGGCCCAAATAATGGTGAAGTGTCATGTAGTCGACGTTCACATAACACCACTAGAGGAGAGACAACATACATCTCATCAAAATATCGAACGAATACCAAATTCACATGACTACTAATAGCAAGACTTCTCCCATGTCCTCAGGAACAAAAGTAACTACTCATGAAGCATAAACATGTTCATAATCAGAGGGGTATTAATATGCATATAGGATCTGAACATATGATCTTCCACCAATTGAACCAACTAGCATCAACTACAAGGAGTAATTAACACTACTAGCAACCTACTAGCACCAATCCCGGACATGGAGACAAGAATTGGATACAAGAGATGAACTAGGGTTTTGAGATGAGATGGTGCTGATGAAGATGTTGATGGAGATTTCCCTCTCCCGATGAGAGGAGCGTTGGTGATGACGATGGCGATGATTTCCCCCTCCGGGAGGGAAGTTTCCCCGGCAGAACAGCTCCGCCAGAGCCCTAGATTGGTTCCGCCAAGGTTCCGCCTCGTGGCGGCGGAGTTTCGTCCGAGAAGATGGCTTATGATTTTTTCCCATCGAAAGACTCCATATAGCAGAAGATGGCCACCGGAGGGCCACCAGGGGGCCCACGAGGTAGGGGGGCGCGCCCAGGGGGGTAGGGTGCGCCCCCACCCTCGTGGGCAGGGTGTGGCCCCCTGGTGAAGTTCTTGCTCTCAATATTTTTTATATATTTGGAAAACATCTTCCGTGAAGTTTCAGGACTTTTGGAGTTGTGTAGAATAGGTCTCTAATATTTGCTCCTTTTCTAGCCCAGAATCCCAGCTGCCGGCATTCTCCCTCTTTATCTAAACCTTGTAAAATAAGAGAGAATAGGCATAAGTATTGTGACATAATGTGTAATAACAAGCCATAATGCAATAAATATTGATATAAAAGCATGATGCAAAATGGACGTATCACATATACCCTAAAAACATCCGAGAGCACAATAGATCGGGAGTTCCGCCGCCAGAAGCCTCCGTAGCCACCGAAAACTAATCTAGACCTGTTCTGGCACCCTGCCGGAGGGGGAATCCCTCTCCGGTGGCCATCTTCCTCATCCTGGTGCTCTCCATGACGAGGAGGGAGTAGTTCTCCCTCGGGGCTGAGGGTATGTACCAGTAGCTATGTGTTTGATCTCTCTCTCGTGTTCTTGAGGTGGTACGATCTTGATATATCACGAGCTTTTCTATTATAATGGGATCTTATGATGTTTTCTCCCCCTCCACTTCTTGTAATGAATTGAGTTTCGCCTTTGAAGTTATCTTATCGGATTGAGTCTTTAAAGATTTGAGAACACTTGATGTATGTCTTGCCGTGCCTATCTGTGGTGACAATGGGATACCACGTGATTCACTTGATGTATGTTTTGGTGATCAACTTGCGGGTTCCGCCCATGAACCTATGCATAGGGGTTGGCACACGTTTTTGTCGTGATTCTCTGGCAGAAACTTTGGGGAACTCTTTGAGGTTCTATGTGTTGGTTGAATAGATGAATCTGAGATTGTGTGATGCATATCGTATAATCATACCCACGGATACTTGAGGTGACATTGGAGTATCTAGGTGACATCAGGGTTTTGGTTGATTTGTGTCCTAAGGTGTTATTCTAGTATGAACTCTAGGGCTGTTTGTGACACTTATAGGAATAGCCCAACGGATTGATTGGAAAGAATAACTTTGAGGCGGTTTCGTACCCTACCATAATCTCTTTGTTCGTTCTCCGCTATTAGTGACTTTGGAGTGACTCTTTGTTGCATGTTGAGGGATAGTTATGTGATCCAATTATGTTATTATTGTTGAGGGAACTTGCACTAGTGAAAGTATGAACCCTAGGCCTTGTTTAAACGCATTGCAATACCGTTTGCGCTCACTTTTATCATTAGTTACCTTGCTGTTTTTATATTTTCAGATTACAAAAACCTTTATCTACTATCCATATACCACTTGTATCACCATCTCTTCGCCGAACTAGTGCACCTATACAATTTACCATTGTACTGGGTGTGTTGGGGACACAAGAGACTCTTTGTTATTTGGTTGCAGGGTTGCTTGAGAGAGACCATGTTCATCCTATGCCTCATACGGATTGATAAACCTTAGGTCATCCACTTGAGGGAAATTTGCAATTGTCCTACAAACCTATGCACTTGGAGGCCCAACAACGTCTACAAGAAGAAGGTTGTGTAGTAGACATCAACCTACGTACCCCCAAACGATCAGATACGGAGCCAAAAACCTAATTCCACCGCCGCAACCTTCTGTATCCACGACATCCCTTCTTCGGGCCTGTTCCAGAGCTCCACCAGAGGGGGCACCCATCACGAAGGGCTTCTACATCAACACCATAGCCTCTCCGATGAAGTGTGAGTAGTTTACCTCAGACCTTCGGGTCCATAGTTATTAGATAGATGGCTTCTTCTCTCTTTTTGGATCTCAATACAATGTTCTCCCCCTCTCTTGTGGAGATCTATTCGATGTAATCTTCTTTTTGCAGTGTGTTTGTTGAGGCCGATGAATTCTGGGTTTATGATCAAGATTATCTATGAACAATTTTGAATCTTCTCTGAATTCTTTTATGTATGATTGGTTATCTTTGCAAGTCTCTTCGAATTATCAGTTTGGTTTGGCCTACTAGATTGATCTTTCTTGCAATGGGAGAAGTGCTTAGCTTTGGGTTCAATCTTGCGGTGTCCTTTCCCAGTGACAGTAGGGGCAGCAAGGCACGTATTGTATTGTTGCCATCGAGGATAACAAGATGGTTTTTTTACCATATTGCATGAATTTATCCCTCTACATCATGTCATCTTGCTTAAGGTGTTACTCTGTTTTCATGAACTTAATACTCTAGATGCATGCTGGATAGCGGTCGATGAGTGGAGTAATAGTAGTAGATGCAGGCAGGAGTCGTTCTACTTTTCTCAGACGTGATGCCTATGTACATGATCATACCCAGATATTCTCATAACTATGCTCAATTCTATCAATTGCTCAACAGTAATTCGTTCACCCACCGTAAAATACTTATGCTCTTGAGAGAAGCCACTAGTGAAACCTATGGTCCCCGGGTCTATCTTCATCATATTAATCTTCCAATACTTAATTATTTCCTTTGCCTTTTTACTTTTCTTTTATTTTACTTTGCATCTTTATCACAAAAATACCAAAAATATTATCTTATCATATCTATCAGATCTCACTCTCGTAAGTGATCATGAAGGGATTGAGAACCCCTTATCGCATTGGTTGCGAGGAGTTATTTGTTTTGTGCAGGTACTAGGGACTTGCGTGCATCCTCCTACTGGATTGATACCTTGGTTCTCAAAAACTGAGGGAAATACTTACGCTACTTTGCTGCATCATCCTTTCCTCTTCATGGAAATCCAACGCAGTGCTCAAGAGGTAGCAAGAAGAATTTCTGGCGCCCTTGCCGGGGAGGTTCGCGCAAGTCAAGATTTGACTCCCGACAACGAGCCATTTCTGGCGCCGTTGCCGGGGAGTCTATGCAAAAGTCAACATACCAAGTACCCATCACAACCCTTATCTCCCGCATTACATTATTTGCCATTTGCCTCTCATTTTCCTCTCCCCCACTTCACCCTTTCCGTTTTATTCACCCTCTCTATCTTTCTCTATTTGCCTCTTTTTTCCCGCTTGCTTTCTGTTTCTTTTGTGTTGGATTGCTTGCTTGTCACGATGGCTCAAGATAACACTAAATTGTGTGACTTTACAAATACCAACAACAATGATTTTATTAGCACTCCGATTGCTCCTCTTACCGATGCTGAATCTTGTGAAATTAATGCCACTTTGCTGAATCTTGTCATGAAAGATCCGTTCTCCAGCCTTCCTAGTGAAGATGCCGCTACCCATCTAAATAGCTTCGTTGATTTGTGTGATATGCAAAAGAAGAAAGATGTGGATAATGATATTGTTAAATTGAAGCTATTTCCTTTTCCGCTTAGAGATCGTGCTAAAGCTTGGTTTTCGTCTTTGCCTAAAAATAGTATTGATTCTTGGAACAAGTGCAAAGATGCTTTTTATCTCTAAGTATTTTCCTCCCGCTAAGATCATCTCCCTTAGAAACGATATTATGAATTTTAAGCAACTTGATCATGAACATGTTGCACAAGCTTGGGAGAGGATGAAATTAATGATACGTAATTGCCCTACTCATGGTTTGAATTTGTGGATGATTATACAAAAATTTTATGCCGGATTGAATTTTGCTACTAGACATCTTTTAGATTCGGCCGTGGGAGGCACTTTTATGGAAATCACTTTAGGAGAAGCTACTAAACTCTTAGATAATATTATGGTTAATTATTCTCAATGGCATACTGAAAGATCTACTAATAAAAAGGTGCATGCGATAGAAGAAATTAATGTTTTGAGTGGAAAGATGGATGAACTTCTGAAATTATTTGCTAGTAAGAGTGTTTCTTCTGATCCTAATGATATGCCCTTGTCTACTTTGATTGAGAATAATAATGAATCTATGGATGTGAATTTTGTTGGTAGGAATAATTTTGGTAACAACGCGTATAGAGGAAATTTTAATCCTAGGCCTTATCCTAGTAATCCCTCTAATAATTATGGTAATTCCTACAACAATTCTTATGGAAATTATAATAAGATGCCCTCTGATTTTGAATCTAATATTAAAGAATTTATTACTTCGCAAAAGAATTTCAATGCTTTGATTGAAGAAAAATTGCTTAAGATTGATGAGTTGGCTAGGAATATCGATAGAATTTCTCTTGATGTTGATTCTTTAAAGCTTAGATCTATTCCTCCTAAGCATTATATCAATGAGTCTCTCAAAGCCATGAGAATTTCCATTGATGAGTGCAAAGAACGAACCGTTAGGATGTGTGCTAAGAAAGATGCCTTTATAAGAGCGTGTTCTTCTATTTCCTATGAAAATAAAGATAAAGATCTAAAAGTTATTGATGTGTCCCTTATTAAATCTTTGTTTTGCAATATGAATCTTGATAATGATGGGACTGAATATGATCCACCTTTACCTAGAAGGTGTTCCAAAAATTCGGATTTTTTAGATCTTGATGCTAAAATTGATGAAAGTGGGATTGAAGAAATTAAAACCCTAGATGTTGCTAAACCCGCTATTTTGGATTTCAAGGAATTTAATTATGAAAATTGCTATTTGATTGATTGTATTTCCTTGTTGCAATCCGTGCTAAATTCTCCTCATGCTTATAGTCAAAATAAAGCGTTTACTAAACATATCGTTGATGCCTTGATGCAATCTTATGAAGAAAAACTTGAGTTGGAAGTTTCTATCCCTAGAAAACTTTATGATGAGTGGGAACCAACTATTAAAATTAAGATTAAATATCATGAGTTTTATGCTTTATGTGATTTGGGTGCTAGTGTTTCCATGATTCCAAAGACTTTGTGTGATTTGTTAGGTTTCCGTGATTTTGATGATTGCTCTTTAAACTTGCACCTTGCGGATTCCACTATTAAGAAACCTATGGGAAGAATTAATGATGTTCTTATTGTTGTAAATAGGAATTATGTGCCCATAGATTTTATCATTCTTGACATAGATTGCAATCCTTCATGTCCTATTATCCTTGGTAGACCTTTTCTTAGAACGATTGGTGCAATTATTGAAATGAAGGAAGGAAATATTAGATTCCAAATTCCGTTAAGGAAAGGCATGGAACACATTCCTAGAAAGAAAATAAATTACCTTATGAATCTATTATGAGAGCCACTTATGGATTGCCTACCAAAGATGGCAATACTTAGATCTATCCTTGCTTTTTATGCCTAGCTAGGGGCGTTAAACGATAGCGCTTGTTGTGAGGCAACCCAATTTTATTTTTATTCCTTGCTTTTAGCTCCTGTTTAGTAATAAATAATTTACCTAGCCTCTGTTTTGGTTGTGTTTTTGTGTTTAATTAGTGTTTGTGCCAAGTAGAACCGTTGGGAAGACTTGGGGAAAGTCTTGATATCTTGCTGTAAAAAACAGAAACTTTAGCGCTCACGAGAACTGCTGCCATTCTTATTTGGAAAGTGCTATTTAGTTAATTCTTTTTGAAGATAATAGATAAATTCCTCACGTCCAGAAATTTATTTTAGAATTTTTGGGGTTCCAGATCTTGCGCTAGCTATAGATTACTACAGACTGTTCTGTTTTTGACAGATTCTGTTTTGTGTGTGTTGTTTGCTTATTTTGATGAATCTATGGCTAGTAAAATAGTTTATAAACCATAGAGAAGTTGGAATACAGTAGCTTTAACACCAATATAAATAAATAATGAGTTCATTACAGTACCTTGAAGTGGTCTTTTGTTTTCTTTCGCTAACGGAGCTCACGAGATTTTCTTCTTTAAGTTTTGTGTTGTGAAGTTTTCAAGTTTTGGGTAAAGATTTGATGGATTATGGAACAAGGAGTGGCAAGAGACTAAGCTTGGGGATTCCCATGGCACCCCCAAGATAATCTAAGGACACCTAAAAGCCAAAGCTTGGGGATGCCCCGGAAGGCATCCCCTCTTTCGTCTACTTCTATCGGTAACTTTACTTGGAGCTATATTTTTATTCACCACATGATATGTGTTTTGCTTGGAGCATCTTGTATGATTTGAGTCTTTATTTTTTAGTTTACCACAATCATCCTTTCTGTACACACCTTTTGAGAGAGCCATACATGATTTGGAATTTGTTAGAATACTCTATGTGCTTCACTTATATCTTTTGAGTTATATAGTTTTGCTCTAGTACTTCACTTATATTTTTTAGAGCACGGTGGAAGAATTGTTTTATATAAACTATTGATCTCTCATGCTTCACTTAGATTATTTTGAGAGTCTTAAATAGCATGGTAATTTTCTTAAAAAATCCTTATATGCTAGGTATACAAGATTAATAATAAAATTCTCTTATGAGTGTGTTGAATGCTATGAGAAGTTTGATGATTGATAATTGTTTTGAGATATGAAGATGGTGATATTAAAGTTGTGCTAGTTGAGTAGTTGTGAATTTGAGAAATACTTGTGTTAAAGTTTGTGATTCCCGTAGCATGCACGTATGGTGAACCGTTATGTGATGAAGTCGGAGCATGATTTATTTATTGATTGTCTTCCTTATGAGTGGCGGCCGAGGACGAGCGATGGTATTTTCCTACCAATCTATCCCCCTAGGAGTATGCGCGTAATACTATGCTTTGATAACTCGTAGATTTTTGCAATAAGTATATGAGTTCTTTATGACTAATGTTGAGTCCATGGATTATACGCACTTTTCTTCCTTCCACCATTGCTAGCCTCTCTAATACCGCGCACCTTTCGCCGGTATCATACACCCACCATATACCTTCCTCAAAACAGCCACCATACCTACCTATTATGGCATTTCCATAGCCATTCCGAGATATATTGCCATGCAACTTTCCACTGTTCCATTTATTATGACACACTCCATCATTGTCATATTGCTTAGCATGATCATGTAGTTGACACCGTATTTGTGGCAAAGCCACCGTTCATAATTCTTTCATACATGTCACTCTCGATTCATTGCATATCCCGGTACACCGCCGGAGGCATTCATATAGAGTCATATTTTGTTCTAAGTATCGAGTTGTATTTGTTGAGTTGTAAGAAAATAAAAGTGTGATAATCATCATTATTATTAGAGCATTATCCCAAGTGAGGAAAGGATGATGGAGACTATGATTCCCCCACAAGTCGGGATGAGACTCCGGACGAACAATAAAAAAAGGAGAAAGAAAAGAGGCCAAAAAAGGAGAAAAGGCCCAAATAAAAAATGAGAGAAAAAGAGAGAAGGGACAATGCTACTATCCTTTTACCACACTTGTGCTTCGAAGTAGCACCATGATATTCATGATAGAGAGTCTCTCATTTTGTCACTTTCATATACTAGTGGGAATTTTTCATTATGGAACTTGGCTTGTATATTCCAATGATGGGCTTCCTCAAAATGCCCTAGGTCTTCATGAGCAAGCAAGTTGGATGCACACCCACTTAGTTTCTTTTGTTGAGCTTTCATATACTTATAGCTCTAGTGCATCCGTTGCATGGCAATCCCTACTGACTCACATTGATATCTATTAATGGGCATCTCCATAGCCCGTTGATACGCCTAGTTGATGTGAGACAATCTTCTCCCTTTTTGTCTTCTCCACAACCACAATTCTATTCCACCTATAGTGCTATATCCATGGCTCACCCTCATGTATTGCGTGAAGATTGAAAAAGTTTGAGAATGTCAAAAGTATGAAACAATTGCTTGGCTTGTCATCGGGTTGTGCATGATTTAAATACTTTGTGTGGTGAAGATAGAGCATAGCCAGACTATATGATTTTGTAGGGATAACTTTCTTTGGCCATGTTATTTTGAGAAGACATGATTGCTTTGTTAGTATGCTTGAAGTATTATTATTTTTATGTCAATATTAAACTTTTATCTTGAATCTTTCGGATCTGAATATTCATACCACAATTAAGAAGAACTACATTAAAATTATGCCAAGTAGCATTCCACATCAAAAATTCTATTTTTATCATTTACCTACTCGAGGACGAGCGGGAATTAAGCTTGGGGATGCTTGATGCGTCTCCAACGTATCTATAATTTTTGATTGCTCCATGCTATATTATCTACTGTTTTGGACATTATTGGGCTTTATTATCCACTTTTATATTATTTTTGGGACTAACCTATTAACCGGAGGCCCAGCCCAGAATTGATGTTTTTTGCCTATTTTAGGGTTTTGAAGAAAAGGAATATCAAACGGAGTCCAAACGGAATGAAACCTTCGGGAACTTGATTTTCACACCGAACATGATCCAGGAGACTTGGACCTTACGTCAAGAAACAAAGGAGGAAGCCACGAGGTAGGGGCGCGCCTACCCCCCCCCCCATCCCAAGCGCGCCCTCCATCCTCGTGGCCCCCCTGTTGCCCCACCAACGTAATCCTTCCTCCTATATATACCTACGTACCCCCAAACGATCAAATACGGAGCCAAAAACCTAATTCCACCGCCGCAACCTTCTGTATCCATGGCATCCCATCTTGGGGCCTGTTCCGGAGCTCCGCCGGAGGGGGAACCCATCACGGAGGGCTTCTGCATCAACACCATAGCCTCTCCGATGAAGTATAGTGGTTTACCTCAGACCTTCATGTCCATAGTTATTAGCTATATGGCTTCTTCTCTCTTTTTGGATCTCAATACAATGTTCTCCCCCTCTCTTGTGGAGATCTATTCGATGTAATCTTCTTTTTGCGGTGTGTTTGCTGAGACCGGTGAATTGTGGGTTTATGATCAAGATTATCTATGGCCAATATTTGAATCTTCTCTGAATTCTTTTATGTATTATTGGTTATCTTTGCAAGTCTCTTCGAATTATCAGTTTGGTTTGGCCTACTAGATTGATCTTTCTTGCAATGGGAGAAGTGCTTAGCTTTGGGTTCAATCTTGCGGTGTCCTTTCCCAGTGACAGTAGGGGCAGCAAGGCACGTATTGTATTGTTGCCATCGAGGATAACAAGATGGGTTTTTTACCATATTGCATGAATTTATCCCTCTACATCATGTCATCTTGCTTAAGGCGTTATTCTGTTTTCATGAACTTAATACTCTAGATGCATGCTGGATAGCGGTCGATGAGTGGAGTAATAGTAGTAGATGCAGGCAGGAGTCGGTCTACTTGTCTCGGACGTGATGCCTATATACATGATCATACCTAGATATTCTCATAACTATGCTCAATTCTGTCAATTGCTCAACAGTAATTCGTTCACCCACCGTAAAATACTTATGCTCTTGAGAGAAGCCACTAGTGAAACCTATGGTCCCAGGACTATGTTCGTCATATTAATCTTCCAATACTTAGTTATTTCCTTTGCTTTTTTACTTTGCTTTTATTTTACTTTGCATCTTTATCACAAAAATACCAAAAATATTATCTTATCATATCTATTAGATCTCACTCTCGTAAGTGACCTGAAGGGATTGACAACCCCTTATCACGTTGGTTGCGAGGAGTTATTTGTTTTGTGCAGGTACTAGGGACTTGCGTGCAACCTCCTACTGGATTGATACCTTGGTTCTCAAAAACTGAGGGAAATACTTACGCTACTTTGCTGCATCATCCTTTCCTCTTCAAGGAAATCCAACGTAGTGCTCAAGAGGTAGCAGCTGGCCTCCCCCGCGAAGGTGGTACATCACCGTGTCAATGAGGACGACGAGCATGTGCGTCGCTACATGGTTGCGTTGGACGCCATGTTCTCCAATACCTGGCAGGTTCTTTAGGGATCTCACCCGAGCTATGATCCTGTGATGGTTCCTTCTTTTTGGGTGTCCACCGCGAGTGAACTAGATTATTTGATAGTATTCGATCTGTATTAGCTAGTGATGTATTCGAGATTATATTATTCGATAATATTCGAGATGATGTATTCGAGATTATATTCGATGATGCATATCAATTATCTGGATTATTCGCGATGCATATTATCTACTATGATTCACTCTTTCCTTATTGATTACATGCATGCATTCTAATCTGAATACTAAATTGTTTTATCTTTCTTCTGGATTAGTTAAATAAAAGCTATAGACAATACCGACAGAGAAGGAGAAGAGGCCCTGTTCGAGATCATACGCTCCCCTCGCCCAGATGAGATTGAAGAAGAAGACGGCTAGCAATATCTGAACCCTACCGGTGAGGGTATGATATTTTATGAAGATGAACGAATAGATGAAGTGGATAACTATGATGACGAAGGAAATGTTGTTCTTGAAATAACAAAGACCGGCGAGGTATATTTATATAAGCAAGCATCTGGTGATCATCACATGTTTTAATTGATTTGTATATATATATATATTAATGAATCGATCTTTCTTCTTTCAGCCCTCCGGATCGAGCAAATCTTCTACAAGCAGCATGACAGTTCGAGGCCCGACCAAAAAATTGAAGGATGGCGTAAAGTTCAACATCGATTCCATCAAACCTAAAGGCGAACCATGCGAACCTAATAAGAATGCGAGCATGTTCATTCGTCAATGCGGAGTTATTATCATGAACCAAATCCCGATCTCCATTCAAGAATGGAAAAAGCCAGCAAAGGGACATCCAGATGTTACTTTTGTCGACAAAGAGCAAAAGATCGGCTTTGGGAATCTCTCATGTCACATTTCACCCTACTAGATTTTTTCACAGATGCAGATGTGGAGAAAGTCAAGAACGTTGCTCTTAGGAAGATGGCGATAACATTCAACAACCACAAGAAAAGTATATGGGTCATGTACTGCTATGTCTTGAGCTTGCGTTGGTTTTCCCCGAAGAGGAAGGGATGATGCAGCAGAGTAGCGTAAGTATTTCCCTCAGTTTTTGAGAACCAAGGTATCAATCCAGTAGGATCCCATGCTCAAGTCCCTCGTACCTGCACAAAGCGATAGCTACTCGCAACCAATGCGATTAGGGGTTGTCAATCCCTTCACGGTCACTTACGAGAGTGAGATCTGATAGATATAATATTTTTGGTATTTTTGGTATAAAGATGCAAAGTAAAAAGTAAAAGCAAAATAAAAAGCAAAGCAAGATTAAAGTGATGGAGATTGATATGATGAGAATAGACCCGGGGGCCATAGGTTTCACTAGTGGCTTCTCTCAAGAGCATAAGTATTCTACGGTGGGTGAACAAATTACTGTTGAGCAATTGACAGAATTGAGCATAGTTATGAGAATATCTAGGCATGATCATGTATATAGGCATCATGTCCGTGACAAGTAGATCGAAACGATTCTGCATCTACTACTATTACTCCACTCATCGACCACTATCCAGCATGCATCTAGAGTATTAAGTTAAAAACAGAGTAACGCCTTAAGCAAGATGACATGATGTAGAGAGATAAATTCATGCAATATGAAATAAACCCCATCTTGTTATCCTTGATGGCAACGATACAATACGTGCCTTGCTGCCCCTTCTGTCACTGGGTAAGGACACCGCAAGATCGAACCCAAAGCTAAGCACTTCTCCCATGGCAAGAACTACCGATCTAGTTGGCCAAACCAAACGGATAATTCGAAGAGACTTGCAAAGATAACCAATCATACATAAAAGAATTCGGAGAAGAATCAAATGTTATTCATAGATAGACTTGATCATAAACCCACAATTCATCGGTCTCAACAAACACGCCGCAAAAACAAGATTACATCGAATAGATCTCCACAAGAGAGGGGGAGAACTTTGTATTGAGATTCAAAGAGAGAGAAGAAGCCATCTAGCTACTAACTATGGACCCGAAGGTCTGAGGTAAACTACTCACACTTCATCGGAGGGGCTAGGATGATGTATAAGCCCTCTCGTGGATACAGAAAGTTGCGGCGGTGGAATTAGGTTTTTGGCTCCTATTCTGATCGTTTGGGGGTACGTGTGTATATATAGGAGGAAGAAGTACGCCGGAGGAGCAACGAGGGGCCCACGAAGCAGGGGGCGCACCCTAGGAGGGCGCCCCCACCCTCGTGACCGCCTCTTTTGTTCCTTGGAGCAGGGTCCAAGTCTCCTGGATCACATTCGGTGAGAAAATCACGTTCCCGAAGATTTTATTCCGTTTGGACTCCGTTTGATATTTCGTTTATCTGAAACACTGAAATAGGCAAAAAACAGCAATTCTGGGCTGGGCCTCCGGTTAATAGGTTAGTCCCAAAAATAATATAAAAGTGGAAAATAAAGCCCAATATAGTCCAAAACAGTAGATAATATAGCATGGAGCAATCAAAAATTATAGATACGTTGGAGACGTATCAGGCATCCCCAAGCCTAATTCCTGCTCGTCCTCGAGTAGGTAAATGATAAAAAGAGAATTCTTGATGCGGAGTGCTACTTGGCATAATTTCAATGCAAATCTTCTTAATTGTGGTATGAATATTCAGATTAGAAAGATTCAAGACAAAAGTTTATATTGACATAAAAAATAATAATACTTCAAGCATACTAAAAAAGCAATTATGTCTTCTCAAAATAACATGGCCAAAGAAAGTTATCCCTACAAAATCATATAGTCTGGCTATGCTCCATCTTTACCAAACAAAGTATTCAAATCATGCACAACCCCGATGACAAGCCAAGCAATTGTTTCATACTCTAACTTTTTCAAAACTTTTTCAATCTTCACGCAATACATGAGCATGAGCCATGGATATAGCACTATAGGTGGAATAGAATGGTGGTTGTGGAGAAGACAGAAAGGAGGGGAAGATGGTCTCACATCAACTAGGCGTATCAACGGGCTATGGAGATGCCCATCAATAGATATCAATGTGAGTGAGTAGGGATTGCCATGCAACGGATGCACTAGAGCTATAAATGTATGAAAGCTCAACAAAAGAAACTAGTGGGTGTGCATCCAAGTTGCTTGCTCACGAAGACCTAGGGCAATTTGAGGAAGCCCATTATTGGAATATACAAGCCAAGTTCTATAATGTAAAATTCCCACTAGTATATGAAAGTGACAACATATGAGACTCTCTATATGAAGAACATGGTGCTACTTTGAAACACAATATATGAGACTCGCTATATCACGGTGCTACTTTCAAGCACAAGTGTGGTAAAAGGATAGTAGCATTGCCCCTTTTTATTTATTTTCTCTTTTTTTGGGCCTTCTTTTTTTTGGCCTTGCTCTTTTTTTATTGGGACAATGCTCTATTGAATGATGATCATCACACTTTTATTTATTTACACCTCAATGATTACAACTCGATTCTAAAACAAAGTATGACTCTATATGGATGCCTCCGGCGGTGTACCGGGATATGCAATGAATCAAAAGTGACAAGTATGAAGAAATTATGAACGATGGCTTTGCCACAAATACTATGTCAACTAAATGATCATGCTAAGCAATATGACAATGATGAATGTGTCATGATGAACTCGTTGGTGGAAATTTGCATGGCAATATATCTCGGAATGGCTATGGAAATGCCATAATAGGTAGGTATGGTGGTTGTTTTGAGGAAGGTATATGATAGGTGTATGATACTGGTGAAAGGTGCGCGGTATTAGAGAGGCTAGCAAAGGTGGAAGGGTGAGAGTGTGTATAATCCATGGACTCAACATTACTCATCAAGAACCCATATACTTATTGCAAAAATCTAGAAGTTATCAAAGCAAAGTATTACGCGCATGCTCCTAGGGGGATAGATTGGTAGGAAAAGACCATCGCTTGTCCCCGACCGCCACTCATAAGGAAGACAATCAATAAATAAATCATGCTCCGACTTCGTTACATAACGGTTCACCATACATGCATGCTACGGGAATCACAAACCTTAACACAAGTATTCTTTAAATTCACAACTACTCAACTAGCATGACTTTAATATTATCACCTCCATATCTCAAAACAATTATCATGCTTCAATCTTTTCTTAGTATTCAACACACTCAAAAGAAAGTTTCACAAATCTTGAATACCAAGCATATTATTATTAAGCAAATTACCATGCTATTAAGAGACTCTCAAAATAATTTAAGTGAAGCATGAGAGATCAATAGTTTCTTTAAAACAAATCCACCACCGTGCTCTAAAAGATCTAAGTGAAGCACATAGGGCAAAATTATAACACCCAAAAGATATAAGTGAAGCACATAGAGCAAACTACTTAGCTCAAAAGATATAAGTGAAGCACACAGAGCAAAATTATCTAGCTCAAAAGATATAAGTGAAGCACATAGAGTATTCTATCAAAATTTAATTCATGTATGGCTCTCTCAAAAGGTGTTTACAACAAGGATTATTGTGGCATACTAAGACACAAAGACACAAATAATACAAGACGCTCCAAGCAAAACACATATCACGTTGGTGAATAAAAATATAGCTCCAAGTAAATTACCGATGGAAGTGGACGAAAGAGGGGATGCCTTCCGGGGCATCCCCAAGCTTTGACTTTTTGGTGTCCTTGGATTATCTTGGGGGTGCCACGGGCATCCCCAAGCTTAGGCTTTTGCCACTCCTTGTTCCATGATCCATCAAAAGAATTCACCCAAAACTTGAAAACTTCACAACACAAAACTCAAAATAGAAAACTCGTGAGCTTCGTTAGCGAAAAAAAACAAAAGACCACTTCAAGGTACTGTAATGAACTCATTCTTTATTTATATTGGTGTTAAACCTACTGTATTCCAACTTCTCTATGGATTATAAACTATTTTACTAGCCATAGATTCATCAAAATAAGCAAATAACACACGAAAAACAGAATCTGTCAAAAACAGAAGAGTCTGTAGTAATCTCTAGCTAGCGCAAGATATGGAACCCCAAAAATTCTAAAATAAATTTCTGGACATGAGGAATTTATCTATTAATCATATTCAAAAATAATTAACTAAATATCTTCAAATAAAAATGAAAGCAGTTCTCGTGAGCGCTAAATTTTTTGTTTTTTACAGCAAGTTCAACAAGACTTTCCCCAAGTCTTCCCAACGGTTCTACTTGGCACAAACACTAATTAAACACAAAAAACACAACCAAAAAAGAGTCTAAATAATTTATTTATTACTAAGCAGGAGAAAAAGGCAAGGAATAAAAATAAAATTGGGTTGCCTCCCAAGAAGCGCTATCGTTTAACGCCCCTAGCTAGGCATAAAAGCGAGGATATATCTAGGTATTGCCATAATAGTAAGATAGATTATTGAAACTTATTTCATATTCTCTATGTTCGGCAGCAAGCTTTCTTTGAGGCAAGCAAAAGTAATCAAAAGGACTAAATTTAACGGGACAAAAGTCCCCAAGATCAACCTTGGGAGGTATAGGTTCCTCCTTTGGTCCTTCGTAATGCACAACCAATTCATCATTATAAGCATTCTTTTGACAGAACTTTGTAAGCCTATATTCAAGAGAATATCCTAGCTCATTATTTCGAATAGCCAAATGATAATTAAGTTCAGAAATTCTATCAACTAAAACATTGGTAGGAACCCTTCTTCTAAGATTTTCATTGAAAGCAACATAATCTAGAGATTGAAAATGCATTATTTCTTCTTGATCAAAGAGGATAGTTTCTATGGGAGGACGGCAAGCGTCCACCCTATAATGCGCAAAGATTTCTTTGGCTTCTCTTATTATGAATCTAAACTCATGAGCCAAAAAGATAGTAGCTGCACGCTTAACAGAAGAATGCTCAATATTAGAAAATTCCAAAAAAATCCTTTGTATGGAAGGATGCATGTGCATGAATTGTCTTTCAAGTTCAACTATAAGCATGGCAATAGCGTCCGCAAGACTACTAGTTCTATGAAGGATAGAACTACCCATAGAAGGTAAAGCACCGGCACAAGTAAAGAAATCTTGAATAACTCCTTTTCCAATAATATTGCCACTACCAACACGGAACTTTTTTGTATGAAAGATGGTAGGTTCTTTAGTAGGAGCATCAAAATTTTCCATGATATTGCTATCGTCCATATTGGCGATAAAATCCCCAATTTCAGACATAACGACAAGCGAGCAAACAAGCACACGAGCAAACAAGAGACAAATAGAGAGGGAGGATAGAGAGAGAGAGGGCGAATAAAACGGCAAGGGTGAATTGGGGGGAGAGGAAAATGAGAGGCAAATGGCAAATAATGTAATGCGAGAGATAGGGATTGTGATGGGTACTTGGTATGTTGACTTTTTGCGTAGACTCCCCAACAACGGCGCCAGAAATCCTTCTTGCTACGTCTTGAGCTTGCGTTGGTTTTCCCCGAAGAGGAAGGGATGATGCAGCAGAGTAGCGTAAGTATTTCCCTCAGTTTTTGAGAACCAAGGTATCAATCCAGTAGGAGCCCACGCTCAAGTCCCTCATACCTGCACAAAGCGATAGCTACTCGCAACCAACGTGATTAGTGGTTGTCAATCCCTTCACGGTCACTTACGAGAGTGAGATCTGATAGATATAATATTTTTGGTATTTTTGGTATAAAGATGCAAAGTAAAAAAGTAAGAGCAAAGTAAAAAAGCAAAGCAAGATTAAAGTGATGGAGATTGATATGATGAGAATAGACCCGGGGGGCATAGGTTTCACTAGTGGCTTCTCTCAAGAGCATAAGTATTCTACGGTGGGTGAACAAATTACCGTTGAGAAATTGGCAGAATTGAGCATAGTTATGAGAATATCTAGGCATGATCATGTATAATGGCATCACGTCTGTGACAAGTAGATCGAAACGATTCTGCATCTACTACTATTACTCCACTCATCGAACGCTATCCAGCATGCATCTAGAGTATTAAGTTAAAAACAGAGTAACGCCTTAAGCAAGATGACATGATGCAGAGAGATAAATTCATGCAATATGAAATAAACCCCATCTTGTTATCCTCGATGGCAATGATACAATACGTGCCTTGCTGCCCCTTCTATCACTAGGTAAGGACACCGCAAGATTGAACCCAAAGCTAAGCACTTCTCCCATGGCAAGAACTACCAATCTAGTTGGCCAAACCAAACGGATAATTCGAAGAGACTTGCAAAGATAACCAATCATACATAAAAGAATTCAGAGAAGAATCAAATATTATTCATAGATAGACTTGATCATAAACCCACAATTCATCGGTCTCAACAAACACACCGCAAAAAGAAGATTACATCGAATAGATCTCCACAAGAGAGGGGGAGAACTTTGTATTGAGATTCAAAGAGAGAGAAGAAGCCATCTAGCTACTAACTATGGACCCGAAGGTCTGAGGTAAACTACTCACACTTCATCGGAGGGGCTAGGATGATGTAGAAGCCCTTCGTGATGACGGCCCTCTTTCGGCGGAGCTCCGGAACAGGCCCCTAGATGGGATCTCGTGGATACAGAAAGTTGCGGCGGTGGAATTAGGTTTTTGGCTCCTGTTCTAATCGTTTGGGGGTACGTGTGTATATATAGGAGGAAGAAGTACGCCGGAGGAGAAACGAGGGGCCCATGATGCAGGGGGCGCGCCCTAGGGGGGGCGCCCCCCACCCTCGTGACCGCCTCTTTTGTTCCTTGGAGCAGGGTCCAAGTCTCCTGGATCACGTTCGGTGAGAAAATCACGTTCCCGAAGATTTTATTCCGTTTGGACTCCGTTTTATATTCCGTTTATCTGAAACACTGAAATAGGCAAAAAAACAGCAATTTTGGGCTGGGCCTCCAGTTAATAGATTAGTTCCAAAAATAATATAAAAGTGGAAAATAAAGCCCAATATAGTCCAAAACAGTAGATAATATAGCATGGAGCAATCAAAAATTATAGATACATTGGAGATGTATCATGTACGTCGAAGGGGGAAAGAAGACTCTAGAATTCAAGGGAACACTGGAGACGGCAAGAGATCACTAGTACGCTTTCGTGAAATTCAAGGAATCGGAAGTAGCTACGAAACGGTCGAGAATAAACAAGATCAATGCCGCGAAAAAGTAGTGGCAGCATAAGCTGGGGCCAAGAGGCTACGAGGTGGCCCGGCCTAAGTGGGATCTCGCTGAGCAACAGATGGTGGATGCAGGGGTCACTCCAGTTACATTGAGCTGGCCCCCCAGGTCAAGGACTTGGTTCTATGCGCATGGGGGACGTTGGACCCAAAGACAGGCGAGGTTTTGGAGCGGGCAAGTCTTAAAGGAGCTGACCTTAATTTACTTGTTGCAATAGAAGAGGCTCGAACAGGGGTGTTCACGCCCAACAGAGAGAACAACAAGCTTACACGCGCCCTGAAGAATCCTAAACACCCGGGAAGAACATGAGTCAAAGGCGTTGTTCCGTGGTGTGAGGGGTTTGTGGACTGGAACGCCGACTACAGAAGCCGTGCGAGAAAGAAGCAGCAGGAGAAGAAGAGGAAGCTGGAGGAGGAGAAGAGGAAGTAGGAAGCAGGAAGCAGACTGCCTTCAAGGCCTAGAATCAAGGCACGCTGTTGGCACTCGCCTTCCAGTGGCAGCAGTAGCAGATCGACTCACTTAGCCAGGAAAGGGGGTCTCAGCAGTAGCAGCTAGCGGATCCATCATTGGATAGCACCGTCCCATCCATGCCGAGAAGCAGTGTGGCTTCCGCCCCGGGCGATGATGCACTGCTGGATAGATACCTTGTGGATGATATCACAAATACGACAACTTGTCAGCTACACTTTAAAATTAAGAACATATCCATGAAGGTGGCGGACGGCGTTGCTTATACAAATCCCCCTGAAGTAACCTTCCATTGCAATTCGATTCCAGCTGGCTATGCTCGTGTCGTGGTTGATGAAGTGGTGGCACAATATTCGGGGCTAAAGCTTGACATTCCTGGAGGTGACGACAAGCGCACACTAGGAGAGGCCATACATCGTATCATTCTACGAAGCAAGGATTGCATTGTCTTTGCAAGGCCACCGACACCGCGTCAGCCGGCTCCTCCTCCAAGTCCGCCACCGCATCAGCAGACTCCCGCTCCTCCAAGTCAGCCACCGCCTCAGTAGACTCCTGCTCCTCCAATTCCGCCACCGCGTCAGCCGACTCCTCCTCCTCCTTCAAGTCCGGCACCGTGTCAGCCGACTGCTCCTCCAAGTAGGGCACCGCGTCAGCCGATTCCTCCTCCAGGTCAGGCACCGCGTCAGCCGTCTCCGCCTCCTAAGCAACAACGGAAGAGAGGCGCCGCAGCTACGGCGGCTAGCATTACAACAGCGGGCAAGAAACACAAATTCGGTCCAAGCCTCAAGCCTCTTCCGAGGTTGCCTTATCACCAGACCGAAGTGGAAAACGAAGCCGAAGTGAGGGCCCAAGTGAAGGCCCATTTTGGACCGAAACCGCCCCCGTCGCCAGAGGAGAAAGTACCTAAGCATGTCACTGACCACTTTATTCATATGGCTGAACCACTAGCTCCCAAGCATAGGGACTCAGACTATGAGCGCCAAATCAAGAAGTCATATCAAGCACAACAAAAGAAGGGGTTGAGCTCGAGCTCGAGCCAAGAAGCTACCAAAAAAAGCGGGAAAACTGTTCCCCAACTGGGAGAATAGGCGGTGCAATCGACCCCCCCCCCTCTCATTGTACCAACACATGTGAGTACCGGCGCCAATCAGCTGGTAATAACCGACGATCATAGAAGGATGGCTGAAGATGCCGGTGTCACTGTTTATCAACTCCTAGAGATCGAGCCCATGGAAACGTTTAAAGAGGGGGAACTAAAACGGAAATATGTCCGCGGCGAACCTATGGTCAAGCCCGAGGGAGATCCCGCGTCTATTAGTGAGAATGTATGAATTTCTCAATGGTACATGAGAGAAGTAAAGACTACCGATCGAGATTTCCTCATGGTGACAGTCAAGGAAGAGCATTACTACCATGCAGAAGATCTGTGGGCGGAGTTTCAAGAAATATTTCAGTTATTCAATCAAGACGCACTCGACAAATCTATCGTCAGTTGCTATTGTCTATAAGTGGTTTCTTTCTATAATTTAAGTCTCTACCTAGCTATAGTGCTCATTAACAATTACCTGTAATTATCCTCACTATATTCTTTTCTGTGGTATTATGCAGAATGAAGATGTATAAAATAAAAAAGCTGGACGCTATGGCATTGGGTTCATTGACCCAATACCATTAATCAAGAGACATCGACGCGTCAATGGGACCGAAAAGACACATAGAAAAGCTTGCTAGAGTTCTTGGTGCGACTAAATACCCAACCAGAAATACTACTTCCTTAAAACTTCGGGTGAGTCACACTATCTTATACTACAAATTCTGTTTTTGCATAATACTCCCTTCGTTCGGAAATACTTGTCCCAGGATTAGATGTATCTAAATATATTTTAGTTCTAGATACATCCATTTGTATTCATTTCTTCAACAAGTATTTTCGGGTGAAGGGAGTAGATGTTAATAAGTGTAGTTGATGAGTTATGCACATGCCCGCTTAATTATACATGCAAACGTGTGCGGATGCAATTTCCACTGGATCTTGTTAATCATTGAAGTTGATGAGGGAAAAGTTCAAGTACTAGACTCACTATTTAAAGATACTAATGAATAGTCAATCGTGAAGGAGATGATTGATAGGTAATTTCAATCATTATCGCACTAGCTATGTCGGCCTCTTTAGTTCATTTCCTGATATCAACTAATTAATAATTCCTTTATTCATTTTTTTTGCCGACGGGCAAGGCTTGAGAAAAGTTTATCAAACAGGTTGACGACCCATGGAAACAACAGCTGAAATGGGTGCGACCCAAGGTAATTAAGTAGTACTAGCTAGCTATGTCCGTGCATCTCTTTAATTCTAGTTTCAATACCATTATCATGCTTGATTAATTATTATCTGATTGAATTCTATTCTCGTAAAGGCCCTGAAACAGACGTCGGGGACTTATTTATCTGCATACTACGTTTGCGAGAATATTCGCATGATAACGCCCGAAAGGAGCAGAACTGATAGAGAGCAATGCGTACGTTTGCGAGAACACTATTCACAATTTTTACATCATTATCTAATATATATACACACAACTAATACATGCATATTGATCTCCTTCTTTAAACATGAAAGGAGATGCGGGATAAGCTCCTATGAGAGAATCGCGTACGAGCAATTCAAGAGGAAATAGCGGAATTTTTGCTCGACCAGGTCATAGATCCCAAAGGAGAATACCATTATCCACTGTAATGCCTCCATGTAATGATCTGCAAATTATAGGAGAAATTGTGTGTGTGTGTGTGTGTCTATATATATATATATATTATACATGTGTTATATGTGATGGTCGTGCCAGAAATTCGACGATATATACATATATGATCGGTTCTACGAGAAATTCGATATATATATATGTACATTATGTGTACATTATCCTCACATATAACACATGTATAATATATATATATATATATACATATATATATATATACACACACACAATTTGCAGATCATATATATATGATCGGTTCTACGAGAAATTCAATATATATATGTACATATATGCATAACGTGTACATTATATAGTAGCGTAAGATATATTTGAAATGAAAAAGAATTAAATGGAAAACACAAAATTAACAGGAAAATTAAAACCAAAAACCCCTACACCCCTAAAACTTTTAGTCCCGGTTCGTGTAACCAACCGGGACTAAAGGCCCCCTGCCCCCCGGCGCGGTGTGATAGTCTGGCTTAATAGGGATGTTAGACTACTCATATCAATAAGGAATTCCTTCTTTTTCGGAAGCTCATTCGGACAGAACTCCAAAATTAAGCGTGCTTAACTTGGAGTAATTTCAGGATGGGTGATCGACTGGGAAGTTGCTCCCGGGTGCGCACGAGTGAGGACAAAGTATGCAGAAAAGACTAGTATTGAACTATGAGGCCAGTCTAGATCCCGCCAGGAGTAACGGCCACCGGCGAGTGTGTCTGGGGCATTACAAGTTGGTATCAGAGCCGACCCTCGCGGTTACACAGATGTTTGCGGACAGGTGCGCGGACATGTTGTGCCTGACGTTTGTGACCCGTCGTGGCACGCGGCATGTCACATGTGCCGGACTGGAAGCACAGACGTATGTGCCAAGAGGGAACGTTCTTGTGGCCCGACGAGACGTCGGTTTCTCTGAGTGAGGGTGTATGTGATAGCATGTCTTAATAGGGATGATAGACTACTCATATCAATAAGGAATTCCTTCTTTTCGGAAGCCCATCCGGACAGAACTCCAAAGTTAAGCGTGCTTAGCTTGGAGTAATTTTAGGATGGGTGACCGATCGAAAAGTTGCTCCCAGATGTGCACGAGTAAGGACAAAATGCGCAGAAAAGACTAGTATTGATCTGTGGGGCAGTCTAGATCCCGCCAGGAGTAACGACCACCAACGGGTGTGTCTGGGACGTTACACGCAGACTCATGCCACGTGGTGGGCCTTTGCTCTCAGTTCGTGTTGAGCCGGGACTAAGCGGGGGTTTCCAGAACCGACACTAAAGGGTCTTATGAACCGGAGCAATAGCCCGATTCTGCACTAGTGCTAGCTCGTTTCTCATGTTACTTTGGGGCGGGATGGTGGGGTCACCATCCCATGTTTATTCTTTTATCTACTGTCATGTTATGACCGGCCTTCGAGCCGTTAGTTTTTAATTATCTACCTTCTTTTGTATAAGAGATGTGTCATGTGTATCCTTAAATCCGAGTTTGTGTTGTGATATTCAATCTGTTTACGCATGTCATCGCAACCTGTGTATGATATGTGTTCTCAAAGTCAGAGTTCACTAGAGCAGGGAATGGTTGTTGAGCGATGGGATGCGGCGCTTCGGTGAATCCTGAGTATCTGTGTGCCTGTCGGTTACCACCATTATCAAAAGTATTTATATGCCCAATCATGATTGAGCCACACGGTAGCGGGCTTGCCCAAGGACATGCTCCCACACCTACTCTCAAAGCTTGGATTGTCGAGCAAGAGTCTTGGGGTTTAAGTCAATGCTTTGATGGGGCAACCCGTCGATCTGTCTCGATCCAGGTGTGAATTCATACGCCCTCGGTGGATATGTATGCGGCTGCGAGAGTGAAGGTCAAGGTCCTTTAGAGCCATGCCTCAGTGCTGATGAACTGGGCCAACGCGTTGTTGTGAGCTCATACGAGTTCCACTCGTATGCATGGGATGATGATGGTCACCGTCTTTAGTTGTTTCTCTTTAGTATTTGATTTAAATCCCAGTCTTTGGACACTTTGTTCCTGTGTATGAGATCACAAACTGAGAAATTAGTACTGATATAGTAACGGCGGCAAAGTTGAGGAGCGGTAACCGTAGTAACATGTTAAATCGAAGTCCTACCATCTGCTGGCTCAGGAATAAGAACCACGAGGCGGGTAGAAACCTTGCTCCTTAGGGTTGCAGCGGAAAATGGTGGCAACATTCTGCCCAAGAGGAGATCACGAGGATGAGGTGGTGCCATCAGGCGTCAGTGAGGTCTATGCTCTAGTAAGATAGAAAGTGGCGCGGCGGAACCCTAGTTAAGGTGGCTTGTGATATAGATGCATGTAGGCACAAGTTGTGTACCATTATACAAGTCCCTTTTTATTTCACTGCATCAAAACAAAAAATAGGAAATTCAACTTGGAGTGATTAAATAGAGAGAAAAAAAGGATAGACAATAATGAACATCTACAAAGATCTAAAGATCTAGAGGCCAAACAAATGGCAGCTGTTGAGAACAAATGGTGGTTCGTTCACGAACAAGTCGTTAATCCAACTTCCATCCGCTGCCGCGACGTGCACCGGCGACCTGATAGGCCCGTCGAAGTCCATCTCCTGGAGCAACGCAGCAGCAGCAGCGGGTGCCGGCGGCGACGCGTTCCACCCCCAGCAGTCATCCTCGATAGCGAACAGACGCGAGTAATCGTCGCGCTCTCTCGGCGGCACATTGGCACCGCCGTCGCTGCCGCCGCTGCTCCATGTGATATCCGAGGAGCTTGCCGGCGATTGAGTCTCAGAACTGATAGCTCCAGAGCTGCTACCGGGAACGACGGCGACGTCTGGAGCTGCTGCGGTGTCGGTGCGGACGGTGGTCTCGAGGATCACCGGCACGGCCGCCGACTCGGTCGCCTTGCAGCTGTGCTCCGAGATGTACACCACCGTATACTTCGGCCGTCCATCGTCGCTGCCGTCATCGTCATTGCGCTGCACCGTTCGTTTGGCCGGGCAGCCCTGGTTCGTGCTGTTGGTGCACCGGTAGTAATTCCTGCAAATTGCCATTGATGGAAGAGCGATTTAGCTTTAGTCATTGTTATAGTTTCAATTTAATTAATTAACCCGAGCATGCGTAAGCATCATACGTCTTCTTGCTGGACGTACGCATGATGATGCCATCGATGCCAGATGTATCATCGTGTATCACGGGTACATGAAGGGGGTCCCAACTGATGAATCACTGTCGGGAGATGGGTGCACGTATCCATACGGACAGCGAGCGGTCTGGAAATGGCATATTTTAGCTAGTTTGGTTGATTGGCTCCTTTGCATGGCTTTCCACGTTTTGATAGAGAGTGTAAAAATTCTTAAATCGTCATTTCTAAGTTTAGCGAAACCATTGAGTACTTAATCTTCTTGGTTAAAGCATGCATGCATGCGATGGAGTACTATACTTAGTCGTTAAATTGAAGGGTGACCTGTCATGGGCGAAATATTGGGTCATGAGTCATTTCAGCCTTTCATTAGTTATAAGAATAAATGGTTGTGATTTTCCTTCTCTTTCAACCCTAATCCTCACCCTCTCCTTCCAACTTAAAATCTTATGCCGCCTCCACCATTATTAACGAGGCCCTTCTCTACAATCGCAGCCAGCACACCATCCGCCGCCGCCATCTCTCGAATTGCTACCACCGCCACACTAACATCAGGAAGCAGGGGGTTCAAAAATAAAACATCAGGGGGGCAGGGGCTCGCTCTACCCCGGCGGCCAGCTCTGCCGGAGTGGAAGAAGAAGATGAGAAAGAGTAGTACGTACGGCAGGGCTACATGTTTAAGAAACTGAATAATAGCAAATGTTGTACTAATAATATGAAATTGTTTACCTGGGGTGCTTGGCCGCTTCGATTTGCTTCTGGCCGTACTTCCTCCACTGGTAGCCGTCGAAATCCGGCACCGTCGTGACGAGCGTCGTCGTCGTCGCCCCTTGCTTCTTCCTCCTGCAACGAGTAGTAGCCTTCGTCGCAGTCGCAGCACCGCCGCGGTGTCCTTGCCCCTCCTCGTGCCGTTCATCTTCCCGGACTCTCTTGCGCCCCCCGCGCCGTTTGCCTCCGGCGCACGACGCCGCCGTTGCCTTCACCTGTGAGCTGCCGTGCTCCCAACACAAGTCAGCCGCAAGACCAGAACACGAGGACGCGCCGCTCCGAGACGGGGACGTGGACGGGTACAGCAGCTCGTGCAGCTGCGCCACCAGCTCCCTCTCCCGGCGCTGCAGCTGTATCCCGCCGTCAGCCGCTGCCCAGGCGTGCTCACCGCCCGGGGCACAACCTCTGCTCCTCTGCATTTCAGTTCGGATAGCTCGACGGTACGTGCGGCACGCAGACAAGTGTGTGTATGACGCTGGCTAAGCTTGCTCAGATTAGACAAGCTAGACGTGGAAAGAAAAGGTGTTGGTTGCTTGCTCCGGTAGCTTCAGACTCTGGAAGTCGCGGAGGCTCCTTTATAGAGAGGATCAGGATCTCTCGGTGCTCCGAACGTCAACAAGAGACGTGGGCCCACAGACTTTACACACCCACGTGGCGGTCCTTCCATGTTGATGGGGACGAGGAAGAGGATCCAACCCAGTGTGCGTGTGGGGACAACCCGAGCGAAAATCGTGGCGGGGAGGAAGGGGGCATATGCATGATAGGGCTAGCTCTTCTTGTCCCATATGTACGTGATGCACGCGCCAATATACGCATGATATTATTTTTCCCGCATAAACATTAGGCAATTCAATCAAGAAAACAAATGTCCAGTCGATTCCCTATGAGAGAAGGCGATGTGATGCGCACCTCCGAGGCTGAGCTAGCTAGAGTCTTGTCGAAGACGGGGACGATGCGGGCAAGCTTGGAGAGGGAGAGGGAGAGAGGGGGAGGGCGGTGGGGGGGGGGGGGTCCTATTCATCGCCGCTCGGAGTGGACAACGTACGAGCTGGACAACGCGATCAGTCGGGGCATCATCGGCTGAGGGCTTGTTGCTAGGACATCGCTCAGGCAGGGGCGCCGCCCCGTCACGGGTGGAAAAGGGGGCCTTTTCATTTTGATCGTTGCTCGGATTACATAGCGCCCGAGCCTGAGACGTAGACAAGGACATCGCGGCCAAGCTCGAGGTTGCCTACTCTGACCGGAAGTCACGGTGAAAAAGGCCCTTCCTTAAACGCGACAACAATGTGTCAACAAGGGTTTGGCAGGACATCATCAGTGATAGGACCAGTTGTCATTGGTGGAGGAGAGGGTAGAGGAAGACTTGAAAAAGATCGGGAAGAGGAAGGAAGAAGGCCGAAAGGAGGAAGAAGGAGCAGCAATTGCATTTTAATCTAACGGCTGAAAAAACCGACTAGCATTTTTTTTCGAGTAACTGATACATAGATGGCCCTATTTTTTGTATTATGCAAGTGTGGATATATAATTGGGGATGTTTTTGTAACTTGACAAGCTATACATAATCGAACATTGTCGGAAGTTCGTAGGAGCACGCATGCATGCAGCCACTAACATTCGAAAAATGTCGATGAAAACCATGCGGAAATGATGTTTGAAGTTTCCCAAAAATCTAAAAACAATGTGTGATGTTAAAGGGTGATGTTCTATTGCCACGTGAAATTTGAAATTCAAACACGTTACGAGATGTGAGTTATGAAAATAACAAAATCATCGTTGAATAGTTCCGAAAGTAACATCACTATTCATTGCTGAATTTGTTTTTTTTCTCGCATAGATCACATCTTGTGATGTGTTTCAACTTGGACTTCCGTATGGAAATACAACATCACCCTATTAACATCCAGTAATTTTTCTAGATTGATCAAAACTTTCAAATGTGGTTTACACGAAGTTTTATTTAAATGTTGGTTTTCATGTGATATTCTCCCTTCTTTTATACCATTAGCCCTTAATCATTTCAGTGAGTCCATGCATGTCATCTTTTGGCAGAGTTGCATGGGGCACCTACCCCATCTCCCATACTTTTTTTTATTTCATCTTAAAAGTTGAATCTATTGTATCTTTTGAACCGAAAGTTCAAATTAAGTTTCATTGCATATTCGTATTCGTTGCTACGAGTACTTTCAAATAAGATCAATATTGAATACATGTAGAACTTGATAGTCATAATATTAAGTTTTACAAAGCTTCACCAAATTACCGAGTTTCATTTGCTTTTAGGGATTTAGGGCTTAGGTTTAAGTTCTAGTCACTGAAACTTGTTGAAATAATTCTTATTCGCTCTAGCAAGTTTTAGTAGTTGATACTTGCTGAAGTGTTTAAAACTTGTCAAAACATACTTAGAAGTGTGTATGCTCCAAAGCCCTCATCACAAGAAACACACATATGCAAATGAGATATAAATTGAATTTTTGATTCAAAAGATATAATAAATTCGAATTTACAAGTCAAAAGAAAAAAAAACATAAAAAGGTGGGATGGATGGGGCATATGCACTCTCATTCAAAAGTTGTATCAGAAGCTGCATGCATGCCGTAATTAAGCTCCAATCATAAAAGCACTATTTTAATATTGACGCGATCATGCGGCCATACGCATCGTGCCCCCGAATATCGTTGCACTGGATGATAATATGATCAGCTACTAGATAATGCTCACACCGCTACCGAGTTACTCCCTCTGTAAATTAATATAACAGCGTTTAGATAACTAAAAGTAGTTATCTAATTTAGAGAGGGAGTATGTAAATCCTCTTGCGTGATGCACATGGACTTGTATCACACAAGCCATTTTCATGTCGGAAACATCATGTGTACATTCACCAGCAGATGGGTACATGAATGAATAAATTTATTTGCGGCCAGTTGAGGGAGAGCGACCCAAGTCCACACAGAGCAAAAGCAGCGTGTCAACGTCGAGCGAGCTGAACACCACACCCAATACGCCCGTCCTACTCATTTCGTCCTGTAATAAACTTTTACTTGCGGAAAATTTCCTCAAATTAATTAGGGACCGATCCATATTAGTGCGCAGTTCACTCTGTCATCTCATGTAAGTAAGTGGTAGGATCTTCATCTTCCGGACTTCTGGTTGTAATAAGTCTCGACAGGAGCAAGTACTGACCGGACCAGCAGTAGGCAAGAATTCATTGACGCTCAAGTCTTGGGTCAACCTTGGGCGTTAAGACTCACGTCCAGTTCGTCCAACTCCATTGAACCTAGGTACAAACAACTGTATCGATGGTACGGACCAGGCCCAGACTGTTGGTCGGACAGGTCTAGACTTACGTCCACACGTCCTACGTCATGGGCCTGACGTAAGAGATGGAAGCACTGGTCCTTCCTCTTGCCAGCCGGTAGCAATCAATCATCATGAATTAAGGTACTAGCCTCAAACGCTCTGGACGAATTCAAATTCAGTTATTGTGGTGGAGGGAGACTGGAATCTGACTCGGGGTTAGGGTTTGCCAGGAGTTGGTCACGAAGAGAATCTTGGGTGTTTCTCAAATACCGAAATCTGCTGGATAGGAGAATGGTCGTCGGAAATAGTCGAAGTCTGGGAGGATGCTTGGACTGGTGACTCCATTTAGTCTCATTCCAGAGCAGCTACAATCGGACATGGCAGAGGATGCTTCGACTGATGACTCCATTTAGACTCATTCCAGAGCATCTACAATCGGTCGGACATGGCAAGGGATGCTTGGACTGGTGACTCCATTTAGTCTCATTCCAGAGCATCTACAATCGGACGTGACAAATCCGGTCTCTTATATGCCCGCAGGCGAGTCCACGGACAACGCTTGTTAGCTCCTCATAGTCATATATTTCAAATTCGTGCTGGAATTTTGTTTATTTTGGGCCTAGCCCAATAGCAGTTTCAGAAATTCCTAATAAATCTTAAAGGCCCACGCAGCCCATTTGTGCAAGGCAAGAGGTGGAACAAAAGTTTAGTTTCACATTGCTAATTTAGAGGGAGTTGAACCTCTTTATAAGGTAGGTTCTTTCCCCACATGTATGAGCATGAGAACAAGAGGGTCATCCACGTGCGCTCCTCCTCCGCCGCCCGCCTCGCCCGCGCCGCGCCGCGCCGCGGGTTGCGGGAATGAGCTGAGCCGATGTCTAAATTTTTGCCACGCATGACGGGTATACGAAAGGTCACGTGGGAGTTGAAACATTTTTCTGTAGTGGACACTGAATTCGAACGGCTTCCATGAGACTTCCAAGTGGTTTTGCTGCTTCCATGAGACCACCTATGTTTGAGGGTATCTATTATAAGAGGTGGCGCGTGAGAGCAGTCTTATGGTTTCAAACCATGAGTTGCTATGACGCCACTCTTGGCAAACCTGAAGGGGAGCTTGATGCTCAACAGGCACAAGCCTTTCAGAAAATGGATACTCTGTTTAAGGCTGCTCTCTTGAGTGTTCTTGGTGAGAACATAGTTGATGCGTATGCATCAATTGATAATGGAAAAGATATATGGGATGCACTCGAGGCCAAGTTTGGGGTCTCGGATGCTGGCACTGAGCTGTACATCATGGAGCAATTCTATGATTACAGGATGACTGAAGAGCGCTTCGTGGTTGAGCAAGCTCATGAGATACAGTTATTTGTTAGAGAACTTGAGCACTTCAGTTGTATGTTACCGGACAAGTTTGTTGCCGGAGGTATCATCACTAAGCTTCCTCCTTCGTGGAGGAACTTTGCTACCTTACTGAAGCATAATAGGCAGGAGTTTTCCGTTCCGGATCTCATTGGCACTCTTGATGTGGAAGAAAAGGCGAGAGCAAAGGACACACGTGCTCGAGGTATTGAGGGAGGATCTAGTGCCAATGTGGTACAGAAGCAGAACTTCCAGCCCCACAAGTTCAAGAACAAGGGCAAGTTTGATGGTAAAGCAAAGTTTGATGGGAAGAATAAGGCTGTGCAACACACGAACTTCAAGAAGAAGAATGGCAAGAAGAAACGTGCTTGTCATGTGTGTGGGGATCCTGATCATTGGGCTCTTAGTTGCCCTAATCGCTATGACAAGCATAATCCTGGGAAAGGCGGCAAGGCCGCTAATGTTGTCATTGGAGACACTGACATGAAGGATGCTGGGTATGGTATATTTCCCACTATTCTTTCAGTATGTCATTCTCCTGACTGGTTAATTGACACGGGTGCTAATGTGCATGTATGCGGTGATATTTCCATGTTTTCGTCTTATCAGACCGCAGGGACTTCAACCGTGCTGATGGGCAACGGTTCAAGTGCTTCTGTTCGTGGTGTTGGCACGGTCGATCTGAAGTTTACTTCGGGGAAGATCGTGCGGCTGAAAAACGTGCATTATGTCCCCTCCGTCAGTAAAAATCTTGTTAGCGGATCTCTTCTGTGTAGAGATGGCTACAAGCTTGTCTTTGAGTCGAATAAATTTGTAATATCCAAGTATAGAACCTTTGTTGGTAAAGGCTATGAGTCAGGAGGCTTGTTTCGTTTATCCTTATCAGACGTTTGCAATAAAGTTGTTAATCATATTCGCAACAATAGTGAATCCAATGTGTGGCATTCACGTCTTTGTCATGTTAACTTTGGTTGCATGTCGCGACTAGCGAAGTTGAACTTAATCCCTAGTTTCACCACCGTCAAGGGATCTAAGTGTCAAGTGTGTGTGCAAGCTAAGCAACCTCGTAAGTCTCAAACAACTGCGGAAATAAGAAATCTTGCACACTAGAGCTCATACATTCAGATCTATGTGAAATGAATGGTGTCTTGACAAAAGGTGGAAAGAAATATTTCATGAAGTTAATTGATGACTCCACTAGATACTGCCATGTGTATTTTCTGAAATCTAAGGATGAGGCTTTAAACTTTTTCAAGATCTACAAAGCTGAAGTGGAAAACCAACTTGATCGAAAAATCAAGAGGCTTAGGTCCGACCGTGGTGGAGAGTATTTTTCCAATGAGTTTGATGCTTTTTGTGCGGAACATGGTATAATCCATGAGAGGACTCCTCCTACTCACCTCAGTCAAATGGGGTGGCCGAAAGAAAGAACCGTACTCTAACTGATTTGGTTAACACCATGTTAGATACATCGGGTCTCTCCGAGGCATGGTGGGGGGAGGCGATATTGACAGCATGTCATGTCCTGAACCGAGTCCTCACAAAGAACAAAGAGATAACTCCATTCGAGGAATGGGAGAAGAAAAGATTAGAACTCTCTTATCTGCGAACATGGGGTTGTTTGGTGAAAGTCAATGCTCCAATTTCAAAGAAGCGGAAGCTTGGACCAAAGACTGTGGATTGTGTTTTCCTGGGATATGCTTTTCATAGCATTGGCTATAGATTCTTGGTTGTAAAATCTGAGGTACCTGACATGCATGTCGGTACGATCATGGAGTTGAATGATGCGACTTTCTTTGAAGATATCTTTCCCATGAAGGATATGGCTACCTCATCTAATCAGGAGATGCCTAGTTCATCGAATTAGGAACCAGTTACAATTACCGAACCTACCATTTCGATGGAACACTTCGAATGTCCTGTGAAGGAGAACAATGAAGTTCCTACCGGGAGCAAGAGACAGAGGACTGCAAAGTCCTTTGGTGATGATTTTCTTGTGTATCTCATAGATGACACTCCCAGCTCTATTTCAGAGGCCTATGCATCTGAAGATGCTGACTACTGGAAGGAAGCGGTTCGTAGCGAGATGGATTCCATCTTGGCGAATGAAACCTGGGAGATAACTGATCGTCCTTATGGGTGCAAACCTATAAGATGCAAATGGGTATTCAAGAAGAAGCTTAGGCCTGATGGTACTATTGAAAAGTACAAGGCTCGGCTCGTGGCTAAGGGTTATACCCAAAAGGAAGGTGAAGACTTCTTTGATACTTACTCACCTGTGGCTCGACTGACCACTATTCGAGTTCTACTTTCACTAGCTGCCTCGCATGGTCTTCTCGTTCATCAAATGGATGTTAAGACTGCTTTCCTAAATGAAGAGTTGGACGAGGAAATTTATATGGAACAATCAGATGGGTTTGTACTAGATGGTCAGGAAGGGAAAGTGTGCAAGTTGCTGAAGTCTTTGTACGGACTTAAGCAAGCACCCAAACAGTGGAATGAGAAGTTTGAAAGAACTTTAACAGCTGGAGGCTTTGTTGTGAACAAAGCTGACAAATGTGTGTACTATCGCCATGATGGGGGCGAGGGAGTTATCCTGTGCTTGTATGTTGATGACATACTGATTTTCGGAACCAATCTGAATGTTATTAAGGAGGTCAAGAATTTCCTATCTCGTTGTTTTGAGATGAAGGATTTAGGAGTGGCTGATGTCATTCTGAACATCAAGTTGTTGAGAGACGATGATGGTGGGATTACATTGCTTCAATCTCACTATGTGGAAAAGATCTTGAGTCGCTTTGGCTATAGTGACTGCAAGCCCTCTCCAACACCATATGATGCTAGTGTGTTGCTTCGAAAGAGTCGAAGAATTGCTAGAGACCAATTGAAGTATTGTCAGATTATTGGCTCGCTTATGTACTTAGCCAGTGCTACAAGACTTGACATCTCTTTTGCTGTTAGCAAACTGAGTCAGTTTGTTTCAAAACCAGGAGATGTGCATTGGAAAGCTCTAGAAAGAGTTTTGCGTTATTTGAAAGACACTGCAAATTATGGAATTCACTACACCGGGCATCCAAAGGTGCTTGAAGGGTATAGTGAGTCAAACTGGATCTCAGATGCTGATGAGATAAAGGCCACGAGCGGTTATGTATTCACTCATGGAGGTGGCGCTATTTCTTGAAAGTCTTGCAAGCAGACCATCTTAACGAGGTCAACAATGGAAGCAGAACTCACAGCACTAGGTACAGCTACGGTCGAAGCAGATTGGCTTCGTCGGCTCTTGAATGACTTACCGGTTGTTGAGAAACCTGTACCGGGTATCCTTATGAACTGCGACAATCAAACTGTGATCACGAAAGTGAGCAGCTCAAAGGATAACATGAAGTCATCAAGACACGTTCAGAGAAGGTTAAAGTCTGTCAGAAAAATGAAAAACTCCGGAGTTATTGCATTGGATTATATCCAAACGTCTAAAAATCTGGCAGATCCTTTTACTAAGGGTCTATCACGTAATGTGATAGATAATGCATCGAGGGAGATGGGTATGAGACCCACAATATGAGTTGTTCACAGTGGTAACCTATTCTTTGTGATCGGAGATCCCGTGAATTAGATGTGGAAGACAAGTCGTTGGTCAACTGAGAGGAGAGTATCCTTACTATTCACAATACCACTCCATGAAGATGCAATACTCTCCTTATCTGCATGGCAGGTTGATGTATATCTTAATGTGTTCTAAGTGGCTTATTTAAGCAGAGATGTTATCCTGCAGAACATCTTTTGAAGAACACACCTATATGAGTTTGTTTGTCAAACGTCGCAATCTATGAGAGTAGGGTTCTCTCTCGTAAACTCATGAAAGGTCACTGAGTATGACGCATAAGCTCCACCCGCAGGGAAGACCCACGGTAGCCACGTATCGGTCAAGGCTTTATGTGAAGCTAGATTCGCAGAAAACTTGCAATTCAAGGCCCAGTCCACTGTTCAAGTTGCTTACTAGTGTAGCATAGAGTTCTAGGTGGAAGTTTAACTTAACAGTCTCCACTGCAGTACCGGTATATAAAACAGTGTTTTGGAACCAAAGGCAAATTTTTGTGTGCCTCTGGGATCTGGTAGGGGATTGCTGGAATTTTGTCTATTTTGGGCCTAGCCCAATAGCAGTTTCAGAAATTCCTAATAAATTCTAGAGGCCCACGCATCCCATCTGTGCAAGGCAAGAGGTGGAACAAAAGTTTAGTCCCACATTGCTAGTTTAGAGGGAGTTGGACCTCTTTATAAGGGAGGTTCTTTCCCCACATGTATGAGCATAAGAATAAGAGGGACATCCACGCGCGCTCCTCCTCCGCCGCCCGCCTCACCACGCCTTGCCTCGCCTCGTCACGACGCGACGCGACGCGGGTTGCGGGTTGCGGGAATGAGCCGAGCTGATGTCTAAATTTTTGCCACGCACGACGGGTATACGAAAGGTCACGTGGGAGTTGAAATGTTTTGAACGGCGCGTCTCTTCGCCCCTGCCTGTTCGCTTCGTCTCCCTTCGTTGCTTCACCTCCCGCCGCAGCCTCTTCGCGTCCTTCTCCTGTGCCTATATAAGAGAGGTCGCTCCTCTCTAGAGAGACACACCAGAAGATCCCCTTCCTCTCGCCACAAAGTTCCTGAGCACTGCGCTGCTGCTATGATCTTCCCCATCCCAGTTTGCGGCGTGCACCGCAGGTCGGGACAGTAGGCCTCCGAAACCGCACCTTTTGAGTCCTGTATGGGAGAAGGGTGATAAGGTTTTTGGGGAGCACTCAGCGCGACTACTGGCTGCTTCATCACGGACGATCCCGTCGCCGACGACTACTTCCCCGACGACGACTTCTTCCCCGACGTCCACGACCTCCTCGACGACATGGCAGGCGAGGACACCGACCCCAAGTCCAGCGCTTCTGCTGCTGCTGTCCCGTACGTGTTCTTGTCTTTCCTGTTAAAAGTTCTGCCGCAGTTCCTTGTTCTAGTCCCTGTCCTACACATGTTAGGTTCTACTTCATATATGCTACTTGCTATACTGTCCGTTTTAGATATGATAGGCTATGGTTCATATATGCAGAAGCTATTTACCTTCTCTCTGTCAGAACGCATGACTTGTTTTATCTCTTCTATATTAGTCATGCTTTATCTAGTATTTCTGTTAATAAAATCATTTGGTAAATTGCTCATATTTCCAACAATCCGGACTCCTAAATCCATGCAAATCCATGCACGTCAATCATAAACGTCAATGTTGTACGTAAATAACGGATATTGGTACTGAAAATATATAGATCTTGTTACATAAAATTTATTTAAGTGCACAACTCAAACATTAGCTTTTTGGTTTTCATTGTGGATCCACGTATTATTCATAAGATCATCGAGTAGTTGCACGTGCACCTGATGATCTCGAAAATTCTGATGCATCTGCAAAAAGTTCATAAGCTGAGCTGCATCTTGATCTTCTGGGATTTAAACTTGTTCTTGAGGTGCTTCAAAATCATTGGTTTGAGCTACACGATGACCATCATCCTTGACAATCATATTGTGCAAAATAACACAACACGTCATGAGCTAAGGCAAAGTTTATGATTCCCACATCATTGCAGCTCCACGAATAATTCCTCAACGAGCTTGAAGCACTCCAAATGCCCTCTCCACATTCTTCCTAGGTGCTTCCTGCATTGTTGCAAAGTGGCTTTGTTTGTCGTTCCGTGGTTCGCATATGATCTTCACAAACGCCGCCCACTGAAGATAGATGTCGTCGGCAAGATAGTATCCCATGTTGTTTCCGCATGCGCTCCCTCTATAATGTGCAAGAACAATGGTTTCCGCATGCGGAAACGGCGACCAAGCCATGGATCATCCAGAAAAGTTGGGTTCGGAGAAAAGTATTCCTTCTACAATAGCCGTGCTCCAAACACCCTATCCAGATTGATCACTCTTCTCCCTATGATTGAGCCTTTGAAGTTTAGAATATGTTCCACCTGCCGGTCCATTTCCTCTTGCATGCTCATGAGCATGATCATGTCCACTTCTTTGTTTGAATCTCAGGAATCAAAGAACTCATCTTGGATCATTTGATCAAGCTCCGTCAGTCCATACTCCTCGTCCGACGAAGTATTGGAATTCATCGTTTTCCCTAGAAAATCATAAAAATTCCGGTCAGACAATGTATCAAACACATAGAGTGCAAGGCGGAGCCAGAGAGTTGCCGAACGTACCGTAATGGCATTCGGGTCGGCGACGACGTCGCCGACGGCTAGGACGGGAGAGAGGACTGCTTTGCCGGAGGTTGCGGCACAGAGGCTAGGAACGGTTGCGGGGCACGCGCGGCGGCGGAGCGGCAAGATGGACGTCGATGAAGAGGAAGAAGAGAGGAGAGAGCAAATGGATCTGGTAGGTCAATTTGATGGATTTCGTGCAATTTGCGATGGGGTCGAGCTGTTGAAGACGACGTGGTGGACGCGCCAGCGCACACCCGGGCGTCCCATACTCGTCTCATATTTGGGCTGGATATGAGAATATTGGTTAACCCGAGAGTTTGAGACCTATTTAAGACGTCTAACTAAAGCAAAATTTCATGACCGGCCAGTGATCGGGCCGTCCGTCCGGATGTACAAGTCAGGTTTGCAACGCCCGATGCTCCAACGGTGTGGATTTCTCCGTCAACCATATTGCCGTGAGAAACTGGTTGTTAGGCTTTAAGACATACAGTACCGTGAAGCTGTACAAAGGCACTGCGTTCAGTTGAGGAACACTGTTCGGTGGGTTGGCTTTGCAACGTTCAGTGCACGCAGCAGAAGTAGATTGGATTTATTCTGGTATCTTCAGAGTCAGGTCACTGTACATGTAGTTGGCTGGCAATTGGACCTGATAGATTATTCAAACTTTACTTTGGAAAATCAAACTTCGCTTAAATTATGTCATAGTCACAAAAGATAACCTAAGGCCCTATTTGGTTCCAAATAAGTCATCAATTTATAAGTCAAAAAGTGCAAAAAATAACTTATTTTGCCGAACAGACCTAACTTATAAGTCACCCCAACTTATAAGGCATAAGTTGCTTCACCCCAACTTAAAACTTATAAGTCACCCCTTTTTGCATGGGTCCCACCACCTTTACATAAAAGAACAAGGTGGGAATGTGTGCTCAGGTGACTTATAAGTCAGGTGACAACCAAACATGCATGACTTATAAGTCACTGGTTTTAAGTCACCTGACTTATAAGTCAAGTGATTTATTGAAACCAAACAGGCCTTAAGCTTAGCCATTGGTGCAGTGAGAAGATTAAGTGCTAGACGCAACTGGAAGGAAGCAATAAGTGTAACTTTTGTACTCAAGAACAACACAATCAAACATCTCTTCTTGTAATATAAGTTTATGCATTCTACATGATCCGTCGTTCAAATAGTGTTCATTGTAGATGTGGACAAGTGCTGCCAATATATATGGTTACTGGCTTGACAGAATAACAAATAAAATTAGTATGCTAATTTGGATGGAAGCATCTGTCTTACTACGGTCGCTTTGGCTATGTACAAATGATTGTGTTTTTAATGGCAAAATCTCCTCTCCAATGCATGTTACCTACCATTGTACGCATTGGCTTCGTATGTGGTCTACACTGCATCGAACGGAGTATCAATTGTTGTTCAAGGTGGTGTGTATGCGGTTGGAGCAGGTGGCCAACGAGGTTTTTATCCAACATGGGTGGCAGCATAATCTCCGGATCGGTCCAGTTGCTTCGTCGGCATAGACATAGTTTGGTCTCATATGGCTTTATTGCTGCCGAATTGCCGTTTTTACATACTTTGTCAGACAGGTTTTTTTATTGTGTACATCTTAGTTATACAGAGATCAAGTATCACTTATCATGATTTGTATCCGTTTGATACTATATTTTGAGATAATAAAAGTGTATCGAAAAAGAGGAGTCGTCGTAGGCTACGGTGATTGTAGTCATCAAAGCCAGAATAGCAGAGTCGCTATCCCGCGCTCGATCGGCATGTATTTTTCGAGGGTGCTTCAAAACTAGTCCACCTGCCTTCACATTGTCACACATTGTGTTTTGCATCACATCACTTAAGTTAATAAAATCAGATTTAGATCAAACAAGAACTTTTGTGGTGATTTGCCTCTTATTGGGTTTCACAGTTTTTGCTTGTACTATGACTACTCTTAATTCAAATAAATCTCTATAGTTATTCTATTCAATTCATGTGCCCCAAACTCCTCCCAATGATCATACCATGTAATTAAACCTTGAAACTTTTTTATAAAAAAATATTTTGACCACAAGCAAATTAAAATCATTTTATCTTTGAAAACCACAGAATAAAGGTTTGAGCTAGAAGTATTTGCTTTTCCAAAAAACAAAAAATTATTAGAAATCATTTATGAGGTATATTATATATAAGACCACTATTCCCTTCAAAATGTTAGGTGGTAAGCTATTTAAGTATTTTATTTGTTATCTTTTTGAAAAGGCTAGAAATGACATTTAAATAGAAAAAAATGTCGTATTGGTCTAACATTACCCAAGTCTAATTTTGATCATTTTGAACAGCTTCATGTGAATTTCACTCCATTGACATGTATACCATCTTGCTCAAAATCAGATCAAACACCATATTGTCATTTCTAGGGTTTGATAATTTGGCCATTTCTTTTGTTTGTAAAATCATCAAAAAAATATTGGAGCTTCACCTCACACCCATTCACCCCAGTAATCCTTACCTGGCCAAGCTCAATCTTTCAGGGGTGAAAACATGATGAGTCTAATTTTCGTGATAATTTTCACCTTTTATTTTGTTATGTAGTTTAGGATTCTTTGTTTTTACCGCGTTCACGCACATCTTTCTATGTGCTTTCACCATAATGCCATGCACGAGAATTGTTTGGAGTTTAAGGAAAGAAGGCCAATTTATGGTGATATATCATGTTAATGAATGTGATAGAACTCTACCATAAAAAGGTTAAACACGAGGGAGAAGAAGCAGCTCATGCAGGAGGCTCCAAAGCCAAATACAACAAGTGGTCTGGTTTACGAAGCGTCGTTGCCTCCTTCGACTACTTCGCCCCCGTGCAATCAGAACAGGGAGGAGAGGAAGAACGCATAGAGAAACACATCAGAACAAAGAACCCTAGCCTCCGGAAGGATTTTGAGGGGAGTGGGGAATCAACCCAAGGACTCGACCGCCGCTACAACACATCAAGAGGGCATCATCATCACCCATCTCCATCTATTTGTAATACATTAGCTGGCGTGCATTCACCTTTTTATTACTTTTACGTTGTCACCATGTTCATTCATCCAGTGATGTTTGTACCCTCGATGTGCGAGTAGTTTCCCTAGTTCTCGGGGATATGGAGGAACCCTAGCATATTTATGATCGTTTGATATTACCATCTGACATCATACTTATATGTTTATTTTAATAATCTTCTTCATGATTGGTGAATTCAACCATCAAACATATGCCTCTTTTGGATGGAAGGTTATTGTTGTTTGCGTAAAGATCGTTGCAGAGGTAGGTTAGTGAAAGGGCATGTCTCCCTTCATTCTGAATTGTTGCAATAGGGGATAAATGGTGACCGCGTTAGCCGCTTCCACGGTGGAGATCCTTAATTACCATTCAATAACCGGAGTGGGGCTGAATGGTAATGGTGTATGTGATACGTGGCTACTGCATGTATGAACATATTTGTACGCGCCCACAAAGAGAAACATATACAGTGATTTAGAAATCGTGACATAATCAAGAGCAACCAAAATATGTGCATACCCGTTAGAGGAAGGAAAAGGTCCCATATAATCAAGGCCCCAAACATCAAAAGGTTCAACAACAAGTGACAATTCCTGACGCTTACCGATATTACCTATTCTTTGACATTCATCACAGGACAAGACAAACTTAGGGGCATCCTTGAAAAGAGTAGGCCAATAAAAATCAGATTGTAATACCTAATGAGCAGTTCTATCTCCTACATGATGTCCTCTGTAGGGTTCGGCATCTAATAATTCCATCTACTCCCTCTTTATAAAGATGTGGGTCATCCCAAAAGTAATGCCTTAAGTCATAGAAGATTTTTTTTCTTTTGTTGGTATGTGAAACTAGGTGGTATAAATTTAGAACGATATAATTAGCATAGTCAGCATACCAAGGAGTGTTATGAGAAGCATTTATCACAGCTAGTTGTTCATCAGGAAAACTATCATCAATAGGTAGTGGATCATCAAGAATATTTTCTAACCTAGACAAGTTATCAGCTACAGGGTTATCAACTTCTTTCCTATCAGTGATATGTAAGTCAAATATTGTAGCAAGAGAACCCACCTAATGAGTCTAGGTTTAGAATCTTTTTTACCATAAGATATTTAATAGCAACATGATCAGTGTGAACAATTACTTTGGAATCAACAATGGAAGAGATGAGTTTATCACAAGCAAACACAATTGCTAAAAATTATTTTTTAGTAGTGGCATAATTTCTTTGTGCACTGTCTAGAGTTTTGCTAGCATAATGTATAGCATTTAATTTCTTATCAACTCTTTGTCCTAGGACAACACCAACATCATAATCACTAGCATCACACATAATTTCAAAAGGCAAGTTCCAATCAGGTCGGTGAACAATAGGTGCATAAGTTAAGGCTTTCTTAAGTGTTTCCACACACCCAAGCACGACTGCAGGGCAGGGGGTCGGCCCGTCAAGGAACCGCGATGGCAGGGAGGTGGGTAGGGCCAAGATGATGGTTTCGGAAGACCTCAGTACGTCAACAATGATGGATACCAGAATCCTCCTCGCAGGTAGTGGGAGGATGACGGATATGATGCTTATGGAACCGGCCATCATCGGGGATCGTCGTCTACCAGCAGTGGCCGCGGCTATGCTTGGGTCGGTTACGGTGGGAACGGTCGAGCTTTCCAAGGACCGTCCGGTAACTTCGTCGAGGGGGCGTCCGGCGACGCCGTCCGATGCCACACCCACGGTGGCCGCACCACTTATGGTGGCGCCCGAGATGATGATTGAGCGAGCGGCTACTCCTTAGGTGTCGGCTTTGTCAGGGGCTGCGCTGGACACGGTCCGAGCTTTGGCGAATGTGACTGCTCCCGAGGTTAAACATGTGGTGTCTAAACCTCGGGATGCTAATGAAGACAAGGGGTCTGAGAAGTCTGAGGGTGAATGAGCGTCCAAATTGGCGCGTAAGAAAGAAAAAGTGCCTTGTTACCGGTGTGGTGAACCTGGACATTTTTCTGCTGAGTGTACCTCGGACCTGTGTGATAATTGTCTTAAGCCAAAGCATACATCTGGAGAGTGTCCGCTTCTTCTGGGACCAAAGCTGGTGGTTAATATCTATGGAGTATGTTGTCAAGAGTTGATGTTTTTCGAATCTCCAGATGTAGGCCAGACCACGTAGCCCCCGGACAGTTCTTTTCCCGGTATTGTGAGGGTGACAAAGGAGTCCTGTCTGAGGCACAGATTGTGCAACATCAGAGAGAGCTTGCACCAGGCAGATTTTAGTGGAACCTTATGAGGCTCGAGGAGCATACTTACATGGTGGAGTTTCCCACTAAAGAGGATCGGCACCATATTCTAAAATTCGGTATGTGTAGAGTGTCGAGTACTAGCATCATCATGGAGTTCGATGAGTGGAAACAAAAGGAGCCACAGGGAACACCTTTATATCAGATATGGGTCCGTTTCTTAGGTGCACCTCCTAAGCCTCTGAATAATTTCCTGGTCACATGGAGTTTGGGATCTCTTATTGGCAAGACTGAGCAGGTTGACATGCCTTTCACCCGTGCACATGGTGTAGTGAGATTATGTGTCAGTGTGACTAATATCGAGTTCGTGCCAGATGTGGTCAAGTGGACTCATGCCGGGATCATGTATGACCTAGATATTGAGCTTGAGGATACATCTATTTTCCAAGAGGTTGATGGGGAATAGGACATGGACACGACTAAGGGGGATGGGGCACCGGGGAATCAGGATATGGGTGCAGACCATACACCTCGGGAGGCGGCCAAGGGGCCCGCTTCGTAGTCTGATAACGTAGAGAAGTCGGCTAGGGGGACTGATTCATCTATGACACTGGTGAACACATTACGCTTTGGTTCCTTTGGGGCATCTTCGGCTCTTAGTCGTCTATGGAGTAACAGAGTTGAGATAGATGGTCCGGTAGAACATGAGCTACCGCCGCTGATGTCTGGTGATAGGTTACTTCTGACTGCACACATACCGACTCGGGTGTCCAGCCCCACCACCCCGCGTAGCCCTATGTCGGTGCCCGCCCCCGAGGAGACATCGGTGTGGAGGTCTTTGGCGAGGAGGGTGGCCTCGCCTGGAGGCCTTTCATCTGACGTGGGTGTGCATCGGTCGAGGATTCCCGGTTGCAGCCTGCGCTTGACCCCGAGGGGGTCTTCGGCACCCACGCCCGTGGAGGCGGGTGCGGCTTCTCCGGTAGGGCTGATGGCATGCGGCCATAGCCCGACTAGCTCGGTCGAGTTTAGGTCCAGTTGGGGGTCGGGCAGGAGGCCTTACCCCGAGTGGGCCTACGTGGGACGAGATCGTCGCCTTCGGAGGGATCCCGGATCCCATGTCTGAGGGTCGATGGATGAGTAGCCGTCTCCATGATCAGCCTGACATTGATGATCTGAAGCTGGGGCGCGCCATGCGGGCGGCCAAGCTTCGTGACATTGAAGTCACTACAGGTATGTTAGTCGATACTTCCAATTCCATTTTGCATTTTTCCGAGGACGAGATTATGAATAATGCAAATGAGTTGGGAGTTTCACTAGGTAGTAATGGAAAAGAAATTGCTAAATCTGTTAATGACATACTTGATCTTGAGGCGGAGCTAGCTATAGAGATGATTCGGAACTTAGCGGTTGTTAAACAATTAAATGACTCGGAAATAGATGCATTGGGTGTTAGGGTTCTTGATAGTTTTTGTCACGATCTTGCGCCCTCACCTGCCGAGACAGAGGAGGACGAGAGTTTTGTTTCTCCTAGGGGTTCAACTCACGTCGATCCAGAGGCATGTAAGTTCACTAAGCTCGGTTGTATGGACCGAGTTGATGAACAAAACAAGCCTAAGCACAAGTGGAACCGGAAGATTTATCCGGCCTCGGCTGTGCACAAAAGTGCTAGGATCTAGTCTGCTAAAAAATTCATGATGAGATATGAAAGGAATCTTTTGGAATAGCAGAGGCCTGACTGACTTGGCTAAAAGAAGGTTTCTGGCGGATGCATCTATAGAACACAAGTTAAATTTCATCGCCCTCTCTGAAATTGGTAGAGATAATTTTACCTCTCAGTTTCTTGGCACCTTATCGGGAGGAGTTGATTTTGATTGGCATTGATTACCCGCAAGAGGAAGATTCGGTGGGATTTTACTTGGGGTGGAGTGTGAAACGTTGGAGGTTCGGAATGTTGTTACGGGAGATTTGCGGTTAAGTTTCAAGTCAGATCAAAGGTTGATGGTTTCCAATGGGCACTGGTGGCGGTGTATGGAGCCGCGCAGCCTGAGCTAAAACCAGATTTTCTGGTTGACCTAGTTCGTATTAGCGGAGATGAATGGCTCCCAATACTCGTTGGAGGTGATTTTAACATTATAAGGTGACATGACGAAAAGAATAATGATAACTTTGATGGCAGATGGTCGTTTATGTTTAACACAATCATTGAAAGCATGGATCTCAGGGAGATCGAGCTTTCTGGAGAAAATTCACTTGGGCCAACACATTGCCAAATCCAACATATGAGAAGTTGGATCATGTTCTCACCAGTGAGTAATGGGAGCAGAAGTTCCCTTTGGTGACTGTCGGTGTCAAAACCGACGGATCTCGGGTAGGGGGTCCCGAACTGTGCATCTAGGCAGATGGTAACAGGAGACAAGGGACACAATGTTTTTACCCAGGTTCGGGCCCTCCCGATGGAGGTAAACCCTACTCCTGCTTGATTAATATTGATGATATGGGTAGTACAAGAGTAGATCTACCAAGAGATCAAAGAGGCTAAACCCTAGAAGCTAGCCTATGGTATGATTGTTGTTCGTCCTATGGACTAAAACCCTCCGGTTTATATAGACACCGGAGAGGGCTAGGGTTACATAGAGTCGGTTACAATGGGAGGAGATCTACATATCCGTATTGCCAAGCTTGCCTTCCATGCCAAGGAAATTCCCATCCGGACACGGGACGAAGTCTTTAATCTTGTATCTTAATAGTCCGAGAGTCCAGCCAAAGGTTTATAGTCCGGTTATCCGGACACCCCCTAATCCAGGACTCCCTCAGTAGCCCCTGAACCAGGCTTCAATGACGACGAGTCCGGCGCGCAGATTGTCTTCGGCATTGCAAGGCGGGTTCCTCCTCCGAATACTTCATAGAAGATTTTGAACACAAGGATAGTGTCCGGCTCTGCAAAATAAGTTCCACATACTGTCGTAGAGAGAATAATATTTACACAAATCTAATCTGCTGACGTATTTCATAGCGTGTCATCACGCCACAGCCAAGCCTTTATTTGAACCATTTTTACTGTCCCACCTCAGCGCATTTTGCGAGGCGGTTTCCTTGGCACGTCTTGTTGAAGCAGAGATCGTGTTCCCTTATCCCGGGATTCTCATCAATACGGGCGTGGGTAACCCAACCGCGCCATTGATTATGGCGCTTGGGAGATAAGCGAGTTTTACCAGGCTGGTGGGGACGCATAGTTTCGTCTGCCCATATAAGGGGATAAGGATCCGCCTTTCCATCCACACCTTCTTCCTCCTTTGCTCATCCATTTTCGCGCACTCAAGCTCCAGCGCCCAAGTCCGCATTCCCCACCTCAACCTTCTCCAACCATGTCTGGAGCGGGAGGCAAGTGGATGGTCTCCTCCGTTATGGAGGGACACATCAAGAAGCTGAGGAAAGCCGGATACTTGTCTGACGACATCGCGCACCGGCTCCCAGATGAGGGGCAGCTCATCCCCACCCCTAGGCCCCATGAGAGGGTGGTGTTCCTCACCCATTTCCTCCGCGGACTAGGCTTCCCTCTCCACCCATTTGTCTGGGGACTCATGTTCTACTACGGCCTGGACTTCCACGATCTGGCCCCGAACTTCATCCTCAACATCTTGGCGTTCATCATCGTGTTCGAGGCCTTCCTCTGCATCCAGCCCCACTTCGGCCTATGGCTGAAGACCTTCAATGTCAAGCCAAAGGTAGTGGGCGGCCGCCAGGCGGAGTGCGGAGGTGCCATGGTGGGCAAGATGCCCAACATCCTATGGATCAAGGGCTCCTTCGTGGAGACCATAAAGGGGTGGCAATCGGGGTGGTTCTACATCACCGAGCCGCGTGACCGTGAATGGGTCGCAGCCCCCGAGTTCCGATCCAGAATCCCTACGCGGCTCACCTCCTGCAAAGAGAAGGGCCTACTGTGGGGTAAAAAAGGAGAGCTGACCGGACTCCAAACATGCGTATAAAACCTGGTGAGCAAGAAGCTCAAACTTGTTAACGTAGTCCAGGTCATGCTCATCCGCCGGATCCTCCCGTGCCAACGACGGGATTTCAGCTTGTGGGAGTTCAACCCGGCCCAGCACCGAACTCTGAGCAGGCTCTTCGACACAACGTACGAAGATGCCTGGAAGGTGCTATTCAAGGGCGCCGAGGCTCCCGCATCCGCTACCGAGGATCGTGGATTCAGCGCGCAGCGTCAAGCCAACGCGGTAAGCTGTTTTTACCTCTTACAGGATATTTGTCTTTCATAGTTTGACTCTATGTGGGATCTAAGCCTCCATGCCTTTGACAGGACTGGCAGAGGACGGCCGAACAGATCAACTGTCCGGCTCCTTTTCCCGAAGACCCAGCGGACGCCAGCTTGGCGGAGCCGTTGGTTCCGGCACCTTACGTGGTGCCGGAGAAGAAGGCCAAGAAGAAGGCCACGGGAACCCGGAAGAGTTCCCGACGCCCAGTGGAGTCGGACTCATTGTCCGATGACTCCGAGGCGCACTCCTCCCACGAAGACGAGGAGGAGGAAAGAGAGGTCTCTTCCCCAGCAGGGGGAGAAAAGAAAAGGAAGGCCGCCCAACTGGGGAGGCCGGAGGGCCCAATAAAGAGAGGACCCTCCCTACGGACTACTCCACCAACGCCGACGACGGCGAAGAGGAGTGGCCGCTCAAGGCCAAGCCCCTGGCAAAATCATAAGTATTCGGATACCGAGTGACTCATGGCGCTCCTTTATTGCACAGCTTCTCCTGACGCCGAATATAATTATGCAGTCCGCCCAAAGCCTGGCTCGACGTATCATCGAGCGGCTCCCTGGATTCGTCGGATATGAATAGTTTTTCACTTCCGACCGCTACCTCCCCCCGTCCTACGGACGATGCCGAGGTGTTGCCCCAAAAGGTTCCAAGCCAGGAGGAGGTGGTCCTGGAGGCACCGCAAGGCGACCTCTCGGACTCCAGGCGCAAAGGGGAAAAAACCCAAGGGCTCCAAGTCCGGCCCTGGGCCGAACACCGCACCGGAACCTTCAATGGTTACGGAGTCCGGCAGGAGGCCCCCTAGTAAGAAGGGCAAGCCTACGACGCCGGTGACCTCCATCCAACCGGAGGCATCGGATAATTTGCTGGAGGTGCTTAACGACGCCTCCATCAACGAGGAGCAGCGCACTATTATGAGTGCGGTGATCCAGAAGGTTCAGTCCGCCAAAAGTGGGCTGACTGAAGCCTGTTCCAGCCTGCTAACAGGCTTTGAGGTATGTGAAAAATATGTGAAAATATTACCGCATAGACAATAGCCCCTGATGCTCTGTTTGGCGTTCGGAAAGAAAGGCCGAATAGAGGATCTAACAACATTCGCAGGAGTCTAACATAATTAAGTCAATATGCGTATGCAGGCTTCGCTGCTGGCCTCTGCCGCACTGACTGCGGAGGTGGATGCGCTGAAGCAGAGCCTCGAGCAATCCGAGCAAGAGCTCGGCCTTGCTAAAAAGGAGCTCGAGGAAAAAGAAGGTAAGTAATACCTTCTGGAGTATATTTAAAAAGATGCATTTGCAAAAAATGACAGGATCGCTATTGGTGTCCTAGGGGCCACGACTGAGGTGGCGACCCTTAAGCAAGCGCTTTCCGAGGCCGAAAAGAAGGCGGCCACAGAGCGCACCGAGCGGGAGAAACATGAGGCGCGGGTTGGCGAGGTGGAGCAAGAGCTCCAGGCTCTCATGAAAAAACATGAGAGTTTGGAGCTTGACTCAAAGACGCGAGAGTCCGAGCTCGCGGCGGCCCTTGAAAGTGCCAAGTCTGTCAAGGCCGAAGCCCAGAAAGCCCTCCAGGAAGTTGAAGCGATGAAGAGGATAGCGGCGGGTAAGGCATTCTTTATGCAAAGCAAGCACGTGAAAGTGAATTACTTGTTACTTACCCGAATCCGGAGCTCTCCAGGAGCATTCGCAGATTTGCCCCGTAGCGTGTCAGATGCCACCGCCTTCTAACGGGCCGAGGAGGGCAGCTCGACGGAGAAGGTGTTCTGGTCTCAGTATGCTGAGGCCGGACACTCGGTGCCCTTGAGCGACCAGCTGAAGCAACTGGTCGAGCTCCATAAGGTGGCCGAACAGGCCATGAAGGGCCTTATAGTTCGGTTGTGGCCTGGAGAGGCCCTGCCTGGGAGCTACTTTGGGCTGGTGGATGCCTGTCCATGGCTTGAAGTCGTCAAGCGCTCCGTCTGCATCGAAGGTGCCCGTAGGGCGCTTGCCCGTGCTAAAGTGTACTAGGGCAAGATGAATGCGGAGAAGCTTGTGAAGGACGGGCCACCGCAAGGCAAGGAGCATTGCCACCCCGGGATGTATTATGAGGGTGTCCTGAAGGGAGCCTGCCTTGTGGAGGATGAATGTTCCAAAGATGTAATATTTGAGTGAACTTGTTCGTTTTATCCCGTGCGCTAAAAACTTGTTCATATGCGCTATGCAACGCTTGTTTTAATTTAAAATATTACCTTCTATGCGGCCGTTTATCGAGTCTGAGAGATGGCGAGTCGTCGGCTTCTGCCCCCATGCCACGAGTGTTGGGGTGTTCGGGATAAACCTGAGCACTCTTTTTCCCATTCTTTGGTCCTCCGAGGGAGGTGCTCAGCACAACGAACAAGGCAATCAGACTATAATGCGTTATCACTCTCACTTAGCCAGAGAATTCTATAATTTTAAATTTTGGTGAAGCCCCTAGTGTTCGGAAGACCGAGTTCGGGGCGCTATACACGCCTAGGCCGGACAAAGCCGACTCCTCGCTCTAAGTGGCATAAGTCTTTAGGGACTCGAAACCTCCCGAACAGCGACCAGCTCTCGCCCTATCATGACAGTCAGTTTTAGCTTTCTCTACTGAGGTGCTTAGCCCAGCTCAACCGGGGCACAATCGTAGTAGTTCTCCCAGCGCTACCTTAGTGGATATAGCGAAATGTAAGGTACCAAAACATGGGAGCCGGGCAAACCCAACTATTAACCAAAGACATGATTCGGAGCTGATGCATATAATGCTATAAGTTCGGAGGGCCGCACTTTGTGAAAGTGTTTGGACTTCTCACGCCGTATTATGGGGTGCTTGAGCTCCTGGCGTATGGACTGTACCAAAGTGTACGGGTGCTAAATGTCATAATTGAACATATGTATTGAAAAAGAAATGAATAGAGAATGCAATAATAAGCTGAAGCTAAGCATTGTTTATTTTAAAAGGCTGCTGTGAAAGCAGAATGATACAAATAGTGCGATAAGCAAGAGATGGGACCATTTGACATGTCCCCCTCCAGGGGCGAGCTGCGAGACGGTATGTAAGACAGGTATTTTACTCGTTATAGAGACCACCTGGGAATTCGACGTAGCTTTCTGCCTCCTTGGTTGTTCCATCATGTGTTCGGCGGTTGTACTGCCGGACAGGCCTTCCGAAGAGTGGAGTCCTGAAAGTAGGAAATAATGACAAAATCGGGAGCCCCTAGTGCGGTTGAGCCGCATTTTTGGGCGTGCTGTGGTTGTGCCCCTCCCCCTGTGCCCATGGTATTTTCAGAGCGTAGTTATGTACGCGTAGTACTGATTTCGCAGTTTCGTGAGGGTTGGGGTTAGGGCCGTATTGCTACGCTTGCTTGAAACATGCCAGGTGGTCTGGTTGTAGGTTACTCCGGGCGCGCTTGACGGTGTCCGGACGTTTAATAGCCGGACTAGAGAATTGCCTTGAGAGGCTGCTTTGTACTTCCGCTACGAGGGCCGCCGTGTGCTCCTCTGTTCGGAGAGAGCGTTCGGTGTTTCCATTGACTGTGATGACTCCTCGAGGGCCTAGCATCTTGAGCTTGAGATATGCGTAGTGCGGCACCGCATTGAACTTTGCAAATGTGGTTCGTCTGAGCAGTGCGTGATAGCCACTTCGAAACGGGACTATGTCGAAGATTAACTCCTCGCTTCGGAAATTATCCGGGGATCCGAAGACCACTTCAAGTGTAACTGAGCCTGTACAGTTGGCCTCTACACCTGGTATGACGCCTTTAAAGGTCGTTTTTTGTGGGTTTAATCCTTGAGGGATCTATGCCCATTTTCCGCACTGTATCCTGATAAAGCAGGTTCAGGCTGCTGCCGCCGTCCATAAGGACTCTAGTGAGGTGAAATCCGTCAATGATTGGGTCTAGAACCAATGTGGTGAATCCACCATGGCGGATGCTAGTGGGGTGGTCCCTTTGATCAAAAGTGATCGGGCAGGAGGACCATGGGTTGAACTTTGGGGCGACTGGCTCCAACGCGTATACGTCCCTGAGTGCATGCTTCCGCTCCCTTTTGGGGATGTGGGTTGCGTATATCATGTTCGCCGTCCGCACTTGTGGGGGGAAGCCCTTCTGTCCACTATTGTTCGGCGGCCGGGGCTCTTCGTCCTTGTCGTTGTGCAGCCCCTTGTCTCTGTTTTCGGCATTTAACTTGCCGGCCTGCTTGAACACCCAACAATCCCTGTTGGTGTGATTGGCTGGTTTTTCGGGGGTGCCATGTATCTGGCACGAGCGATCGAGTATACGGTCCAAACTGGACGGGCCCGGAGTGTTCCTCTTAAATGGCTTTTTCCGCTGACTGGGCTTAGAGCCTCTGAATCCGGCATTAACTTCCGTATCTTCAGCGTTGTCGTTGTTAATGTGGCGCTTGTGCTTGTTGCGACGCGACCTGCCATTGCTGTCCTTGGTATCCGAATTACCAGGGCTCTTGGTCATGTTATTGCTACGAGCCAGCCAATTGTCTTCTCCCACGCAAAAGCGGGTCATGAGTGTCGTAAGGGCTGCCATAGATTTCGGCTTTTCCTGTCCAAGGTGCCGGGCAAGCCACTCGTCACGGATGTTATGCTTGAAGGCTGCTAGGGCCTCTACATCCGGATAGTCGACGATTTGATTTTTCTTGGTTAGGAACCGTGTCCAGAATTGTCTGGCAGATTCCTCTGGCTGCTGAATTATGTGGCTCAGGTCATCGGTGTCCGGTGGTCGCACATAAGTGCCCTGGAAATTGTCGAGGAATGCGGCTTCTAGGTCCTCCCAACAACCAATTGATTCTGCTGGCAGGCTGTTAAGCCAATGCCGAGCTGGTCCTTTAAGCTTGAGTGAGAGGTATTTGATGGCGTATAGATCATCGCCACGGGCCATGTGGATATGAAGGAGATAGTCCTTGATCCATACCGCAGGATCTGTTGTGCCATCGTATGATTCAATGTTTACGGGTTTGAAACCCTCTGGGATTTGTTGATCCATTACTTCATCTGTGAAGCATAGGGGGGTGCGGCGCCTCTGTACTGGGCTATATCACGATGTAGCTCAAATGAGCTTTGTCTATTGTGTTCGGCCCGGCCGGATTTACTGTATCCGGCGTGACGGTTATCGTCTCGTGTCGTGGGGCGCCTGCGCGATCCGTAGATCGGTCTTGTTTGCCTTGTCCTGTCTTCCAACATATCTCGTAGGTCTAGCGCATTTCCCCGTGCCTTGGTATTTTTTGAGCGACGCTGGGTTGCAGCTTGAGTGGAGGGCCGGGAGGACTCTTTGTCGCGGCCGTGAGGTGGCCAGTCAGCCGCATCCTGCGCTGGTGATGTAGGTTTAAATGCTTCCTCCTCTAAATGGGGTAGCAACCTGTGCTTTGGGTAGCTCTTGGAGGGGCGTTCGAGTTCGTATTCCTCGGCCGCAAGGACTTCAGTCCATCCGTCAGCTAGCAAGTCTTGATCAGCTCTAAGCTGTTGCTGTTTTTTTTAAGGCTACTCGCCGTGGCCATAAGCCTGCGCTTAAAGTGCTCTTGTTCGACGGGATCCTCAGGCACGACAAATTCGTCGTCGCCGAGGCTTGCCTCGTCTTCGGAGGGAGGCATGTAATTATCAGCCTCTTCTTCTCTGTCTGCTGCTCTCTTAGGGGGGCTGGTTTCTCCATCCTCCTGCGCTGAATCTTGCTGTTGCTGGAGGGAATTGTCTTCGGCACTGTCCCGGGTGTTATTATCTCCCGTGCTGGCATCACCGTTTTTGCTTTGGCGGGACTTAGAGCCGCGCCGCTGACGCCGACGCTTGGGTTGCTTCTTGGAGGGGTCATCCCCTGTTGTTCCGTCGCCATTGCCTTCTTTGGGTGAATCCATCATATATATGTCATATGACGAGGTGGCTTTCCAGTGCCCTATAGGCGCTGCTTCATGTTCGTCTCCTACATCGTCGTCCATACCGTCGATGTCTTCGGAGTCGAAGTCGAGCATGTCGGTTAAATCATCGACAGTGGCTACGAAGTGGGTGGTGGGTGGCGTCGAATTTCTTTGTTGTCCGTATCCCAATCCTGTTGGCCATAGTCTGGCCAGGGCTCTCCTGACAAAGAGAGAGACCTTAGTGAATTCAGGATGTCGCCGAAGGGCGAGTGCTGAAAGATATCCGCGGAGGTGAATTCCATGATCGGCGCCCAATCGGATTCGATTGGCAGGGGCGCGGAAGGTTCGGAGTCCGGAAAAGAGTCCGGCACCTTGGAGTCACGGGCTTCGCAGAGGATGAGGCTAGTGTTCAGCTCGATCGCCGTTGAGACTGCAGCCCCCAAGGCGGTGTCTAGCCACCCGTCCTTGATCTAGCCTCTAGGGTACTGTTCGGCGGCAGAGCTAGGTCATACCCATCGTGACAGTGCGGCGCGCCCGGCTGTGGCTCGAATCCATCGAAGATCAAGTCTCCGCGGATGTCGGCCGTGTAGTTCAAACTTCCAAATCTGACCTGATGGCCAGGGGCGCAGATTTCAATCTGCTCCAGATGGCCAAGCGAATTAGCCCGTAGTGCAAAGCCGCCGAACACGAAGATCTGTCCAGGGAGAAAGGTCTCACCCTAGACCGCATCGTTGTTGATGATCGGAGGAGCCATCGGGCCTAAAGGTGACGACACAGAGGAACTCTCAATGAAAGCACCAATGTCAGTGTCAAAACCGGCGGATCTCGGGTAGGGGGTCCCGAACTGTGCGTCTAGGTGGATGGTAACAGGAGACAAGGGACACAATGTTTTTACCCAGGTTCGGGCCCTCTCGATGGAGGTAAAACCCTACTCCTTCTTGATTAATATTGATGATATGGGTAGTAAAAGAGTAGATCTACCACGAGATCAAAGAGGCTAAACCCTAGAAGCTAGCCTATGGTATGATTGTTGTTTGTCCTATGGACTAAAACCCTCCGGTTTATATAGATATCGGAGAGGGTTAGGGTTACACAGAGTCGGTTACAATGGGAGGAGATCTACATATCCATATTGCCAAGCTTGCCTTCCACGCTAAGGAAAGTCCCATCCAGACATGGGACGAAGTCTTCAATCTTGTATCTTAATAGTCCGAGAGTCCGGCCAAAGGTTTATAGTCCGGCTATCCGGACACCCCCTAATCGAGGACTCCCTCAGTGACGGTCCAAGCATAGTCGCGAGCGATCTCTGATCATACCCCACAGCTTGTTGATTCTGGGGAGGCAACTCATGTGGGAAATAAAAATATCTTCTCTTTTGAATTAGCATGGTTTGAGAGAGAAGGTTTCTTGGATCTGATAGCATGGGAGTGGGCAAAGAATTCAGGAGGGAGATCGAATGTAGAAAGATGGCAGAATAAGATTAGACACTTAAGAGAGTTCCTACGCGGTTGGGCCAAACATTTGAGTGGTGTTTATAAGGTTGGAAAGGAAAGGCTCCTTAAGCTTATAAATGCCTTAGATTTAAAAGCCGAATCCTCCATTTTAGATACCAGAGAGCTGGAGACTAAAGTGGAGGCAGAACTAAGACTGAAAGAATTGCTTCGAGAGGAAGAATTGAAGTGGGCGCTAAGAGCTAAAGTGCGAAAAGTCGCCCAAGGGGGTGATAACACGCAATTCTTTCATATGATTGCGAATGGCAAGCATCGAAAGAAGAAAAAATTTCAGCTCGAGCAAGATGAGGGGACGATTTTGGGACAGGAGAACGTAAAATTATGCATCACCAATTATTACAAGCAGCTATTTGGGGCTCCTGAGGATAGTTTTGTGTCCTTAGGCGAGTCAAGGGTTGAGGATATCCCTCAACTTGCGATGGATGAGAATGAAATCTTGACCGCCCCGTTTTCAGAGAAATAGGTGTTTGAGGCGATTTCATAGATGAAGAATAATAAATCTCCTGGGCCAGGTGGCTTTCCGGCTGAGTTTTATAAAAGGTGCTGGCATATTTATTAAGGGTGATTTTCTTCCAATGTTACATGATTTGTTTTTTAGGCATTTGCAGTTATTTCACTTAAATTTCGGAACGATAACTTTGCTTCCTAAGAAGACAGAGGCGGTGCGGATTGAGCAGTTCCGACCGATATGTCTTCTTAATGTCAGTTTTAAAATCTTCACCAAGGTGGGGACTAAAAGGCTGACGCGAATTGCACACAATGTAATGTAGTCATCTCAAACAGCCTTCATGCCGGACAGAAACATCCTTGAAGGGTTTGTGGTCCTACATGAAGCGCTCCATGAAATCCACACGAGAAAACTAGATGGGGTGGTTTTTAAGGTGGATTTTGAGAAAGCGTACGATAAGGTTAAGTGGCCATTTCTATAACAGGCTTTGCGGATGAAAGGATTCGGCCAGTCCTGGGGAAAGCAGGTAGATTCTTTCACGCAAAAACGCAGTGTTGGAATCAAAGTGAGTAATGACATAGGTCATTATTTCTAGACACACAAGGGTCTAAGACAGGGAGACCTGATGTCACCTATCTTGTTCAACATAGTAGTGGACATGTTGACAATTCTAATAGGAAGAGCTAAAGAAAATGGCCAAGTAGGTGGATTCGTCCCGCATCTAGTGGATGGAGGAGTGTCCATTCTACAATATGCCGATAATACTATCATCTTCATGGAGCATGATCTGGCAAAAGCAAGAAATATGAAGCTTGTGTTATGCTTATTCGAGCAGTTGTTGGGGTTAAAGATGAACTTCCATAAAAGTGAATTGTTCTGCTTTGGGAGAGCTAAAGACGAACAAGAAGCTTACAAACAACTATTTGGATGTGGGTTGGGTTCGTTGCCTTTTACATATTTGGGCATACTTATTCACCATCGCAAGCTCTCTAATAAAGAATGGAAGTGCATTGAAGATCAATTTGAAAAGAAACTAGGCTGCTGGAAGGGAAAACTTATGTCATATGGAGGCCGACTAATTCTCATCAATTTGGTGCTCACGAGTATGCAAATGTTTCTTCTGTCCTTTTTCGAGGTACCAGTAGGGGTTCAGAAAAGACTGGACTTCTATCGATCACGTTTCTTCTGGCAGAGTGATGAGTTAAAATGAAAATATAGACTTTCTAAATGGAATATTATTTGTAGGCTAAAAGACCAAGGTGGTCTTGGCATTGAAAATTTAGAGGTGAAGAACAAATGTCTTCTCAACAAGTGGCTATAGAAGCTATCTATAGAGACCGATGCCACATGGGCCCAGATTCTGCGTAATAAATACCTTCATTCTAAAACCTTATCCCAGGTGATGGTTAGACCAACTGATTCGCCGTTTTGGAAAGGATTGATGAGAGTGAAATCAGCCTTCTTCCATAGGACATAATTTACCGTTGGTAATGGTACCTCCATGAGATTCTGGGAGGATACGTGGCTAGGACTTTAGTGGGAAACCATTGGGAAGCTTGGCTCCATCTTGTGAGAAGATTGATGGATATTCAACTTTCTCAATAGCCATATCAGTTGCACTGGAAACTAACCAAGAATGAAGTGTTTTCGGTAAAATCCATGTATTTGGATATTATCAACTCTGGCTCTATCCCTCGATCTGTGCATATTTGGAAAGTCAAAGTGCCCTTAAAAATTAAAGTGTTCATGTTGTTTTTCCACAAACAAGTCATTCTCACTAAGGACAATTTAGCGAAACGTAACTAGATAGGATCTCGAAGATGTAGCTTCTGTGATCATGATGAATCTATCAAACACCTCTTTCTTGATTGCCCAACGGCCAAAATTTTATGGTGGTTTGTTCATATAGCGTCCACACGTTATTTGAAACATGTCTAAATGGAGTTGAGATAGAAATAGCAAAACATATCCGTGTAGGAGTATGTGCTTTATTAGGGCTATATGGAACTGCAGGAACGATTTGGTTTTTAACAGAACAACACATATTCATTTCTTGCAGGTTATTTTTCGAGCTACTAGATTGATCCGTATGTGGTCGCTACTCACTCCGACGGATGCCAGGGAGCGTATGGTTGCTGGGTCTATCCGTTGGGAGACGGTAGCACGGGCTATCTTCAACCGGTTTGGATGGCGGTCATGTAATAGGATATGCATTTAGTTTCCTATCTATCTTTATTCCACTAGTTGTGGCTATCCCATTTTCATATTTTAGCTCTTTGTGAGCCCTTTTGTTTTTTGAGACTTGGAGACTTTGTTTGAACTATTTGCTTATTGATAAAATGGTCGCATGCATCATTCTGATGCAGAGGCCGGGGGATAACCTCCTTTTTGAAAAAAGTGTTTCAAAGGCTTCTACACAATCATCATCGAAAACAAATGGAACATCATTTGTAAAAGATTTGTAAGAGGCTTAGAAATTTTGGAGAAGTCTTTAATGAACCTCCTATAGAAACCAGCATGACCGAGGAAACTACTAATACCTTTAATATCTTTAGGACATGGCATTTTCTCAATTGCATCAAATTTAGCTTTATCCACCTCAGTACCTAGTTCAAAATTTTGATGCCCCAAGACAATGCCTTCATTAACCATAAAGTGACACTTCTCCCAATTCAAGACAAGATTAGTTTGTTCACATCTATGCAAAACTCGATCAAGGTTGCTTAAGCAAGCATCAAAAGAAGTTCCGTAAACGGACAAATCATGCATGAAAACCTCAACAATCTTTTCACAAAAATCAGAGAATATAACAGCATACATCTTTGAAAAGTAGCATGTTCATTACATGAACCAAAGGGCATACGCCTATAAGCATAAGTTCCAAAAGGGCAAGTGAAAGTGGTTTTCTCTTGATCAGGTTATGAAACAGGTATTTGAGAGAAAGCAGAATATCCATCAAGAAAAGAAAAGTGTGTGTGCTTAGATAGTATTTCTAGCATTTGATCAATAAAAGGTAGAGGGTAATGATCTTTTCTAGTGGCTTTATTTAATTTACTAAAATCAATTACCATTCTATAGCCAGTAACAATTCTTTGTGGGATAAGTTCATTTTTATCATTAGGAACAACAAGTAATACCTCCTTTCTTAGGGACACAATGAACAGGACTTACCCATCTACTATCAGCTATGGGATAAATTATACCTGCTTCCAGAAGCTTTAATATTTCAGTTCTTACCACTTCTTTCATTTTAGGATTCAATCGTCGTTGGTGATCAATAACAGGTTTAGCATCAAGTTCCATATTGATCTTGTGCCAACACAAATTGTGACTAATTCCCTTAATATCATCAAGAGCATATCCAATAGCAGCACGGTGCTTCCTAAGAATTTTTAATAATCTCTCTTCTTCGTGTTCTGAAAGGTTAGCACTAATAATAAGAGGAGATATCCTTTTATCATCAAGATAAGCATATTTCAGAGTGTCGGGCAATTGTTTTAATTCAAACACAGGATCACCTTTAGGTGGAGGAGGGCCTCCTAGAGTTTCAATAGGCAAATTGTGTGTAAGGAAAGGCTGTTGTTCAAAGAATATTTTATCTATTTCATTTGTTTCACGCAAGTGCATATCATTCTCATGGTCTAGCAAGTATTGTTCTAAAGGATCAGTAGGTGGTATGATAATGGAACCAAGGCCAATTATTTCATCTTTACTAGGTGATTCTTTATCATGAGACTGTCTAGGAAACTTAGAGAAATTAAACTCATGAGACACATCACCAAAATTAACACTGATAGTTTCTTTAAGGCAATATATTTTAGCATTGATAGTGTTCAAGAAAGGTCTACCAAAAAATATGGGACAAAAAGTCATCTTGTGGGGAACCAAGGACTAGAAAATCAGTAGGGTATTTTATTTTCCCACACAAGACTTCAACATCTCTAACAATCCCAAGTAGTTTGATGGTACCTCTATTATCAAGTTTAATAGTAACATCTATGTCTTATATTTCAGCAGGTGCTACATTATTCATAATTTCTTGGTAAAGAGTAGAAGGAATAGCACTCACACTAGCACCCAAATCACACAGGCCATAATAACAACGATCTCCTATTTTAACTGAGACAACAGGCATGCCAACAACATGTCTATGTTTATCTTTTTCATCGGGTTTGGAAATTCTAGCTGCTTCATCACATAAATAAATAACAGGCCCATTAATATTATCGACCAAGAGATCTTTAACCATAGCAACACTAGGTTCTACGTTAATTTGTTCAGAGGGTTTAGGTGCTTTAATGTTACTTTTGCAAACCTCTGTTGATACCTTAGCATGTTCCTTTATCCTAATAGGGAAGGGTGGTTTTTCAATATAAGCAGTAGGAACTACTGGATCAACATTGTAAATGATAGTTTCATATTTAGCTATAACCGGATCTTTAATTTCTCTTTAATAGGGGGTTGATATTTAAACCACTTCTCCTTAGGGACATCAACATGAGTAGCAAATGATTCACAAAATGAGGCTACTATCTCAGAGTCAAGTCCATATTTAGTGCTAAACTTGTGAAAAGCATCGGTATTCATAAAAGATTTAACACAATCAAACTCAAGCTTAATACCTGACTCTTTACCTTCGTCGAGTTACCAATCTTCAGAGTTGCGTTTAATTCTTTCTAAAATATCCCACCTGAATTCAATAGTCTTCTTCATAAAAGAAACAACACAAGAAGTATCGAGCATGGATTGATCATTATGAGAAAGTCGAGCATAAAAATTCTGAATGATAATTTCTCTTGAGAGCTCATGATTGGGGCATGAATATAACATTGGATTAAGCCTCCCCAAGCTAGAGTGAAACTTTCTCCTTCACAAGGCCAAAAATTATATATATAATTCCGATCACGATGAGCTAGATGCATAGGATAATTTTTTTGGTGAAATTCTAATTTCAATCGATTCCAGATCCAAGATCGAATATCATCGCATAGCCTATACCATGTCAATACTTTTCCCCCAAAGATAAAGGGAAAACCTTCTTCTTAACTTCGTCTCTGGGTAAACCTGCAAGCTTAAACAATCCACAAATTCCATCCACATGTATCAAATGCATATCGGGATGCTTTGTTTCGTCTCCTGCATAAGGATTAGCTAGCAGTTGCTCTATCATACTCGAAGGATTTTCATAACTAATATTTTTGGTAGGTGTTGTAGGTTGAGGGGCAACTCTTAGTGTTTCCGGTCGAGGTGAAGATATCCCGAACAAACCCCTCAAAGGATTGTTTTCCATAGTAACAAGTGACAATAAATTTCAGCACATAATATAAATTTTCCTTATCGATTTCCACTTACCAAGAGCGCTTCACTCCTCGGCAATGGCGCCAGAAAAGAGTCTTGATGACCCACAAGTATAGGGGATCAATCGTAGTCCTTTCTATAAGTAAGAGTATTGAACCCAACGAGGAGCAGAAGGAAATGACAAGCGGATTTGAGCAAGGTAGTTTCTGCAAGCACTGAAATTGTCGGTAACAGGTATTTTGATAGTAAAGTAATTTGTAACGAACAAGTAATGATAATGGTATATAAAGTACAGCAAGGTAGCCCAATCCTTTTTGTAGCAAAGGACATGCCAAAACGATCTCTCCTAATAAGCAAAGCATTCTTGAGGGCACACGGGAATTTCATCTAGTCACTTTCATCATGTTCGTTCGATTTGCGCATGCTAGTTTGATAATTTGATATGTGGGTGGAACGGTGCTTGGGTGCTGTTCTTACTTGAACAAGACTCCCACTTATGATTAACCCCCTTGGAAGAATCCACAACTATGAAAGAAGAATTAAGATAACAATCTAACCATAGCATTAAACATATGAGTCCAAATCAGTCCCTTATGGAATAGTGCATAAATTAGGGTTTAAGCTTCTGTCACTCTAGCAACCCATCATCTAATTACTACTCCACAATACACTCCCTTAGCCCCAAAGATGGTGAAGTGTCATGTAGTCTACATTCACATAACACCACTAAGGGAATCACGACATACATATCATCAAAATATCGAACGAATATCAAATTCACATGATTACTTGCAACATGACTTCTCCCGTGGCCTCTAGATCAAAGGCAACTACTCACAAATAATATTCATGCTCAAGATCATAGGGATATTAAATAACATAATGGATCTGAACATATAATCTTCCACCAAATAAACCATCTAGCATCAACTACTAGATGTAATCAACACTACTAGTCACCCACAGGTACCAATTTGAGGTTCCGACACAAAGATTGAACACAAGAGATGAACTAGGGTTTTGAGATGAGATGGTGATGTTGAAGATGTTGATGAAGATTGGCCTCCCAAAGATGAGAGGATTTTTGGTGATCACGATGGCTTCGATTTCCCCTTCCGGGAGGGAAGTTCCCCCGACGGAATCGCTTTGCTAGAGGTCAAAAGTGCTCCTGCCGAAGTTCCGCCTCGAGACGGCAACGCTCCATCCCGAAAGTCCTCTCCTTATTTTTTTAGGTCAAAAGACCTTATATACCAGAAGATGGGAACGGGAGGTGGGCCAGGGTGCCCACCACCCACCAGGGCGTGCCTGGAGGGTCTAGCACGCCCTGGTGTCTTGTGGCCACCTAGTAGCCCCCCTCTAGTAGTTCTTTTCTCCAATATTTACTATATATTCCAAAATAATTCTCCATAAAATTTCAGCTCATTTGGAGATGTGCAGAATAGGTATCTCCGACATAGCTTTTTCAGGTCCAGAATTACAGCTATCGGTATTCTCCCTCTTTTGTGTAAACCATACATATTATGAGAGAAAAGGCATTGGAATTACTCCATAAAGTGTTGTAAGGCATAAAAACAGTATAAATAAGAGTAAGAAAACATGATGCAAAATGGACGTATCACCGATGAACCCTGTCTACAACATGTCCATTCTACCGTGTCTCCTGACCTCCCATGGACTAGTCCTCAGTCAAGGGGATGTGGGACCTTGCCACCCTATGGCACAACTAATTAATCCACTCCGGGATTCTATCAACTTTCTGATATATCCTAAACCATCCAGGTCCTCTAGCTCTGGACGCAAATCTCCCGACCAAAGATGATACCACACTTCGAGCCTCCCTTTATAGAGACACACATAAAAGATATAACTGTAAACAAAATAAGGCCTTCCTACTTAGGAATATATGGTCGTACAATATTGTTTGGTTTAATGGCACCGTAATTTGTCATGTGAACATCGACGGAGAAGGGTGTGTAATAATTCACTACTGTTCCCTTCATTGGTACAAGTGGCATCCCACTCTACCACTCAATAAAACACGGCGGGTGCCCTCGAACAGTAAAGTAAACTATGAGCATCTACTAAATACGGTAAAATAGTAGGGTGACGATTCTACTCAACATAAGACGATAAAGTCGAAAGAGTATGGAAAGTAATACTGACGGAAATAAACGACAAGCAAGTAAGTAAGCACATAAAATCACTCAAGCAAGTTCAATCAATTTCACAAGTCCTTGGTTGCTCGTGATAAGGAGATACCTTGCCTCCGGTCGACAATTCTTCGAGAAGTGGTGTGGTGGTCCTCCGGGCGAAGTGTGTCGGTAGCCGGGATCTCGGAGGTGGGCTACTTAAGTTAAAATACAAACAATGCTAAACTATGAGCACAAAGATGAACACAATCAGTACCAAAAGAACGGGCTCACAAAAAGTTAGGAGGGTTTTACTACCAGGGACTATTCTCTAAAAATAATAATAGCAAACGGGTTCCTGGGCAGCGCGGCTTGTCACTCCTTGCAATGAGTATGTTTCCAGAGGGTTGAATGTATTCTGCTCTTTACGCCTCCACTTATACACACTGGCCATGGATCCTCTCACTGACGTGTGGGTCCCGGACCCATGTGTCAGCTCTCTATCTTTCTTTCTCCTCCTCCCTCCTCCTTCCTCCTCTCCCCCGACGCCACGGCTGCTCTCCTCTGCTTTGGTGGCTGGCGACGCTCTGGTGATTGTAACGCCCTCGATGCGGCTATATCTCCTACGTGTCCAAGCACGACTTAGAGGCATAACCGCATTGAAAGCAATGTCGCAAGTGAGGTAATCTTCACACAACCCATGTAATACATAAGGGAAAGAGATACATAGTTGGCTTACAATCGCCACTTCACACAATTACATGAATAAAGCATTACATCATCCAAATACAATCAAGGTCCGACTATGGAACCAAAATAAAAGAAGACTACCCCAAAAGCTACACAGATCCCCGATCGTCCCGACTGGGCTCCACTACTGATCAACTAGAACGAAACAACACAAAGGACAAGATCTTCATCGAGCTCCTCCTGAGCTTGGTTGCGTCACCTGCTCGGTAACATCGGCACCTTCAAACTGGTTTTGGAAGTATTTGTGAGCCACAGGGACTCAGCAATCTCGCACCCTCGCGATCAAGACTATTTAAGCTTATGGGTAAGGTAAAGATATGAGGTGGAGCTGCAGCAAGCGACTAGCATATATGGTGGTTAACATACGCAAATGAGAGCGAGAAGAGAAGGCAAAGCACGATCGAGAAACTATGATCAAGAAGTGATCCTAGAACAACCTACGTCAAGCATAACTCCAACACCGTGTTCACTTCCCGGACTCCGCCGAGAAGAGACCATCACGCTAACACACGCGGTTGATGTATTTTAATTAAGGTCAACTTCAGGTTTTCTACAACCGGACATTAACAAATTCCCATCTGCCCATAACCGCAGGCACGACTTTCGAAAGTTCAAAACCCTGCAGGGGTGTCCCAACATAGCCCATCACAAGCTCTCACGGTCAACGAAGGATATTCCTTCTAGCGAGAAGACCCGATCAGACTCGGAATCCCGGTTACAAGACACTTCGACAAGGTAAAACTAAACCAGCAACACCGCCCGAATGTGCCGACAAATCCCGATAGGAGCTGCACATATCTCTTTCTCAGGGCACACTCAGATTGTCTAAACTTCCGGTAGGCCAGCCCAGAGTTGCCCCTGGTGGCCACCGGCGGCTGACAGGTTGGACCAACACATAGAGGAGCACTGGCCCGGGGGGGGGGGGGTTAAAATAATGATGACCCTTGAGTCTGCAGAACCCAAGGGAAAGAGAAGGCTAGTTGGCAAATGGTAAAACCAAGGTTGGGCATTGCTGGAGGAGTTTTATTCAAGGCGAACTATCAAGGGGTTCCCATTATTACCCAACCGCGTAAGGAACGCAAAATCCGGGAACATAACACCGATATGACGTAAACTAAGGCGGCAAGAGTGGAACAAAACACCAGGCATAAGGCCGAGCCTTCCACCCTTTACCAAGTATATAGATGCATTAATTAAATAAGATATATTGTGATATCCCAACAATTAAACAATGTTCCAACAAGGAAGGATCTCCATGTTCCAACAAGGAACAAACTTCAATCTTCACCTGCAACTAACAACGCTATAAGAGGGGCTGAGCAAAGCGGTAACATAGCCAAACAATGGTTTGCTAGGACAAGGTGGGTTAGAGGCTTGGTTCAACAGTATGGGAGGCATGATAAGCAAGTGGTAGGTATCGTAGCATAGGCATAGCAAAAGAGCGAGCATCTAGCAAGCAAAGATAGAAGTGATTTCGAGGGTATGGTCATCTTGCCTGAGATCCCGCAAGGAAGAAGAACGAGTCCATGAAGAAGACAAACGGACGTAGCCGAACGGGTCCTCACACACACGATGTTATCGGAACCAACCCGAAGAAGCAACACCGGAAAGAAGCAAACAACATAGTAAACAACCAACACATCAACATGGCATGATGCACAATCGAGTATGATGCATGTCCGGTTTAATGAAGCATGGCATGGCAAAGTGCACAAACAATCCTACAAATTAAGTGGAGCTCAACATGCAACTCCGTTGCATATTGACGAAACACCACGTGACTTATTTAGTTCTCTCTCGTTTATGTACCCAACAATATTAAATGTTTTTAGCATGGCAAGAGGGTGAATCATGATGAAACTATCTAATCTAGGCAAGTTTAAATGAGGCCGGAAGCAATGAACAACAATTCCGGTAAAACCCCATATGCATATTTTAAGGTTTGGTACTGTTATGCCCTAAACCATATTTTAGAGTTGTTAAACATGCAAAGTAAAGCCACCATGTTAAACTAGGCATTTTTCCACCCCATTTACATATAAAGTTTATTAAACTCGGAGTTACGGTTATTTAGTTATGAATTAAAGCACTTTAACATGGCATAGGAGTAAATTTAACCAAACATCATTTTAAGCATTTCAAACATAGATGAAAGTGGCAAATTATTAAACTAGACAAAATTCTAAGCAAGTTTCATATTTAAAGTTTTTACATATGATGCACCGTTTGTGAGTAATGAAATGCATGAAGTTTAGGGGCTGATCTGCACAAGTGCAAATCCCTGGAAATTGACTAATTCACAGATCTGAAAAAAAAGCTACACTGGACCAAAACTAAAACTGGAGCAGGCCCAATAAAAAAAAGAAAAAAAGGGGCGCTGGGGCTCTCACTTCGGGCTGAGGCCCAGTCGGTAGAACAGGAGGCCGGGCAGGCCGAGAGCGGTGCTGGGCCTCGCAGGTCGATCGAAGCAGGGTGGCGCAGTCAACGCGCAGGCTGGACCGGGCGACCTTGCTCCTCTCTCGATCTGGACATCGGCGATGCACTACATCTAGCGCGTCCCTCTGCTTGTCAGAAAAATAAAGCAGCGGGACTTTGGCGGAGGACGGCCTGAATCGGCAGCGCGGCGACGCGGTCCGGCGGCTCTGCTCGCCGGCGGTGGGTGAAGGTGGGGCGCGACTGCAGGCGCTGGGCCCGAGGCGGTGACGAGCTGATGGACTACTGGGACGAGGTGGCGGCGTCATGGAGGCGCGGTTCCCTGTGAAGAAGAGAAAACAGGAGAGAGCTTGAGCGCGTAGAGAGAAGGAAAAGAAGGAAGGAAAAAGGAGGAAGGGAGCTGGTCTCGAACGAAGTCGAGGCGCAGGGGAGGAGGCGCGACGAGGAGAAGCACGAGGTGCTCGGGCGGCCGAAGTGGCACCAGGGCTGGTCCTGGTGGTGCTCGACGATGCAAGGGCCCCGGTGGTGCTGCTTCTTGTCGTGGCGCGCGAGGAAGCAGAGGAGCTTGTGCGCGAGTCTGCAGGCGCGGGGTCCTGGTGACGCGGTCGCCAGCGACGGGAGGAGGAGGAGGTGCTTGGGCGGCTCGGCGGCGGCCATGGGAGCTCGTGCTCCTATAGGATTTAGGCGACGGCGGTGGTTGGACAGGAGGGGAAAACGGGGAGAAAGTGGAGGCTTTGATTCGTCTCGGGTGGAACTGGATCGGGACGATCCCGAGGGGAATTGTGAGTGGGTGGCGGCGGCGGCTGGGAGGATGTGATAGGGCTTCTAAATTCTAGGGTTAGGCAGGTTTATATAGCAGGGGATTAAATGTTAGACTATTTGGTCCCTCCGATAAAATCGGACGGTCCGAGATACAAAGGTTAGGAAGCCCAAATAAAAAAACGGTGATGTTTTGTAGATGTTTGCGGATGATCTGTAGGCAACGGTGACGACAAAGCGGGTCAGGTCCGGGACAGTTTTCGGACGCGCGCGCGAGGAGGTCCGCGGACTGACGAGAGAGGTTAGGTTGGACCTGACGGTAGGTAGTGGGCTGTGTAGACGGTCTAGAGAGGGAAGAGAGGGAAAGCCCGGCAACAGTTTTCGGAGACCAAAAACGTCCGACGTTAGACCGGCTATACTGCCGCTATAGTTATCCGTTGGGGCATCAAACGAACTCCGATTGCGATGAAACTTGGCAGGTGGTCTACTGACAACAAAACAACACCACACGCCAACTTTCATCCCATTCCGAGAACATTTTCCGGCCACTTATAAAATACTATTTCGGACCTGCCGCGGGCGCGTGCAAGTGTGGTTGGTCTCAGAACGGACAACGGAAGGAACTGGGGGAACCCGGACGAATGCAGGTTTTGAAAACATGATGATGCAATGCACATGATGACATGACAAGATGCAACATGCAAGCAAAAGACATGGCAACAACAACGAATAACTCGAAGACACCTGGCACAACGGTCTCGGGGCGTTAGAGTGATCCTCTCGAGCAGGCGACGGAAGGGTTGGACTCGTCGGTGAGTGGTGGATCTAGGGATGGGCTCTACGAGTGGCGGGGGTGGCTGGATGTGTGGCGGTGTACCATAGCAGAGAGTTATTGCTCTGGGCAATGGAGGTACTCCGGCGAGGGATTGGGCTGGGCGGTGGTGCTGCTATGCTCTACGGGCTACTGCGCATCTAGTGGTGGTCTTTGTGGAGGCGGGGGCTAGATGTGGAACTGCGGTGGTGGTCTTGGGCAGCGGCTCCGGTGAAATTGTGCCACTATGGAGGGGAGATTGGCTAGGTGATGGTGTGAGCTAGCTCCACTGAGGGAGGGGAAGTGACGGATGATGCTTAGATATCTCAAGGTGCGGCTATTTATAGTCGGAGCAGGATCCGGGGCTCCTGGCCTCGTCGACTTCGGCGCTGACAACCAACTGGCATGCGCCGGCCTAGAGCTATGGTGTCTAGGGTAGGGAGAGGGGTCCGGTGAGGCTAGGGCTAGGCGCATCAGGTCGGCCGCAAGCTTCCAACCACGAGGCGCGTCCATGGCCAAGGGGGTCTGGCAGCGGCGGTGGCGATGGGTGGAGTTAAGCTGGGGCGGAGCTGGGCACACACTGGCTTCTACATGGCAGTAGGGGTCGGGTCTTTGTGGTGGACACAACGGCCTAGCACAGGGCAGGGTGCTCGAATTGGTCACGGACGTGTAGTAGAGTATGTTATTTGTACGCTCTGGAGGTGGTCGCCACTGGCATTGGGCACACCAGTGGTGTCCAAGCGGCCAAACTTCTTCTAGGGCGTGAGGGGCCGTGTTTAGAAGAACAGTTTTAAAGAGAGCTCAAAGTTGATAACAACACAAAAATCAAAGAGGTGTGATTTTTTGGGGTGTTACAATCTCCGCTGCCGCCCTCTCCCTCCCTCCCACATCACCGTCGCTTCCATATCCCTCCCTCCCACGTCGCCTCCGTCCTCTCCCTCCCTCCCACATCACCGCCGCTGGAGCAAGGTGAGGAGCGGCTGTAACACCCTGGATTTTGGCCCTTTCTTTTTCTTTTGAATTTCTTTGGATTTTTGCCTTGGATTTGTTTTCCGTTGCTGTGTGGTTTGGAAACATGGGAAGTTTCCTCTTCCTCCTTTCTAGAGTGGCTTGTCAATCTCAAATTCTTCCCAAGGCCATGTCATTTCCATCTTAGCCCAACCACAAATTATTTTTTCTCAGGAATATTCCTTTTTCTATTAAAGGAATAATCCTGTTTGACCTACGTTGCGAAGCAACCTATATTTCTGTCCTTCACAAAATTCCCAAATAATTCTCATAAATTGTTTGGATCATTATGCTCCAAATATGTCAAAACTTCCCTTGTCCAGTTCAAAAATAATCCAGCAATATTCATTCTTCATTTCTGTCTAGAGTGGCCTTCTGTGAAGGAAGTGCCACCTATATTTTCTTGATTTCTCCCAAACTTTTTGGGCATTCTCTCATATCCAAATCATTGCCTCATGCCAAAATTCAGCTCTATTTAACTAGCCAATCTTCCTCGGCAATTTTCCAAAGTTTCTGTCAGAGGGGAGCATTGTTGAAGGAAGTTCTAGCTAGGAGTATCCAAATGAGTTGAAATTTCTCAAGCCCCTCCATATGATCCAATCATGACTCTCCACTAATTTTCAGCTCCATCCAACTATCTATGTGATCACACCATCACATCTTTGTTTCTGGCAATATTTCCAGGTTGTTAAGCAAGTATATTTTATGTTGCTTCATTAATTTTGAAAATTCACCAGAGCATTCTACTAGCCATAAAACTTCTCTCCACCAAATTTTGGATCATTTCATCAAGCCAATATTTCTCTATATTTTTCTCAAGTTTCTGGACAGAGATGAACACTGTGAAAGAAGTACCATTTTGGCAAGTCCAATTGGTATTAAATTTTTAAAGAATCTTAATATGTCCATATCATTAGGCCTTGCCAATTTTCAGCCCAACCTAATGCTCTATGTGAGTGCCTCATCTTAATCAAGCTTCTGGACCAATTTTGCAGTTACAAAGCATAGTTGCTTTGTGGTCCATTTTATTCCAAACTCCACAGGATCATAGTCCTTCCTAGCCTAAACCTCCCAAACATCAAGTTTGGCCCCCTACCCCATTCTCATTTTGTCACATAAATGTGGACAAGTTTGATACAACAAACTTCCAGTGATGCCTCCAATCCATTCTTGGTTTCTTTTGTTGATCCATCACCTCAAAGTTGTTCCTGGATGTAAGGACGAAGTGCTAGACAACATTTCCCTACCGCTGGTGTCACCTCCTTGCCATGTCGCGTGGTGACCGCGTTGGTTTCTTGCATGTGCACCCACTCTGGCTACTGCGCCCGCACTCTGCGCATCTGACCACGTCGAGCTGCGTCGCTCCGGCGGTGCCGATGCATTCGTGGTTGCCGACCTGACTCCCCCTCCTCTCCCGTCACTCTCTGATCCCTTTCCTCCTCCAGAAGCTGCCTCGCCGGCACTAGACGCCATGCGCCCACAGGTGCACTGTGCTCGTCCGGCTCTGAGCTCGCCCCTCTTCTTCCTCCTTGTCCCTTGGCTCCATCTTCACTCTGTGAACCTCCTCTGCCCTCTCCCATCACCTCCACAGCTCACGAGCGCCCTGTTCTTCGCCAGATTTTTGGCCGAGCCCTCGCGGCGGACTCCGGCCATGGGCATCTCGCCGCGGCTATTTAAACCGCACCCTGATAATCCCCAAGTGCAAGGAATCATTATAGCAATTTCCAAAGGTGGAAGTGATAAGTATGGAGTGTGGAACCCTGATACGTCTCCAACGTATCTATAATTTATGAAGTATTCATGTCGTTTTATTATCATTCTTGGATATTTTATAATCATTTTATAGCACCTTTATATCATTTTTTGGGACTAACCTATTGACCCAGTGCCCAGTGCCAGTTGCTGTTATTTGCTTGTTTTTTACATCATAGAAAATCAATATCAAATGGAGTCCAAACACCACGAAATTTTTTGGAGAATTTTTATGGACCAGGACACCCAGGATGGGCTAGAGCAACACCTGGGGGGTGCCCCAAGGGGGCACAACCCACCAGGGCGCGCCTGGGGGCCCAGGCGCGCCCAGGTGGGTTGTGCCCACCTCGGTGGCCTCCCGCACCCCCTCCTTACCCTATAAATTCCCAAAAATTCCAAAACCTTCGGGGGTTATCCTAGATCAGAAAGTTCCGTCGCCGCAAGGCTCTGTAGCCACCAAAAACCAATCTAGACCCTTTCCAACACCTTGCCGGAGGGGAAAATCATCACCGATGGCCATCTTCATCATCCTGGCGGCCACCACGATGAGGAGGGAGTAGTCCACCCTTGGGTCTGAGGGTTTGTACCAGTAGCTATGTGTTTAATCTCTCTCTCTCTCATGTTATTGAGATGTCACAATCTAGATGTATCGTGGGCTTTGTTAATATAGTCGGATCATATGGTGTTTTCCCCTCTCTATCTTATGGTGATGAATTGAGTTTTTCCCTTTGAGATTTCGTTGTTATCAGATTGAATACTTTTATGGATTTGAGAACACTTGATATATGTCTTGCAATTGAATACTCATGGTGACAATGGGGTATCGTGTTGATTCACTTGATATATGTTTTGGCACTCAACTCGCGGATTCCCGAGGTGACATTGGGGTAATCTATGCGTAGGGGTCGATGCACATTCTTTTCTTTGTTTCTCCGGTAGAAATCTTGGGGCACTCTTTGAAGTTCTCTGTGTTGGATTGAATATTATGAATCCGAATTTGCTTTGGTGTTATTTTAGTATGAACTCTTGGTTAGATCGATTGGAAAGAATAGCTTCGTGTTATTTTAGTATGAACTCTAGGATAGATTGAACGGAAAGAATAGCCTTGAGGTGGTTTCGTACCCTACAAATAATTCCATCTTATGTTCTCCGCTAGATAGGAACTTTGGAGTGATTCTTCGTTGCACGTTGAGGGAAGGTTATATGATCCAATTATATTAGCATTTTTGAAAGGTTGCACTAGTGAAAGTACAGACCCTAGGCCTCATTTTCAAGCATTGCAATACAGTTTTTGTGCCCGTTTACTATTTGCTACCTTGCTGTTTTTATTTATTCAGATTATAAAAATATATTTCTACCATCAATATTACACTTTTATCATCATCTCTCCGCCAAACTAGTGCACCTATACAATTTGCCATCCTATTGGGTGTGTTGGGGACACAAGAGATTTCTTGTACTTGGTTGCAGGGTCGTTTGAGAGAGACCATCTTCATCCTACACCTCTGATACGTCTCCAACATATCTATAATTTTTGATTGCTCCATGCTATTATATTATCTATTTTGGATGTCAATGGGCTTTATTTTACACTTTTATATCATTTTTGGGACTAACCTACTAACCGGAGGCCCAGCCCAAATTGTTGTTTTTTGCCTATTTTAGGGTTTCGAAGAAAAGGAATATCAAACGGAGTCCAAATGGAATGAAACCTTCGGGAACGTGATTTTCTCAACAAACGTGATCCAGGAGACTTGGAGTGGGCATCAATAAACAACGGAGGAAGTGTGACGCCCGGGTAATTAAACTACAGTAACCCTCTACTAAGGATGCCACGTCACCTCGGTTACTGTTGATAATCTCTCGTTAGTTCAAAAACCGATTCAAATTCAAATTCAAAATCAAGTAAACAATAAAAGTTTTCAAGTATTAAAACTAAAATGTTCGGAGTGAGCCAAATAATGCATAGGTAATTATGGTGGAGAAACCACACTTTTATAAAATGTTTAAATTTACTCTAAATGAATATAACAGTAGCAAATACAGTTATTTAAATGCTTTAAAAATAATAAACATTTTCAAAACTAAATTGTCATAAGTATTAAACTATTGTGGCAGTGGCATAAATTTGTTAAATCTATTTAGGTGCCACTTTGGTAATTTACTAAAGCTAAAATAGAAGGAAACTGAAAGAAAGCAAAAATAGCAAATAAAAATATGAAGAGGGAAAGAACCCCCGCTTCCCCCACTGGGCCTCGACCCAGGCGGCCCAGTCGGCCACCCCACCAGGCCGGCCGAACCTGGCAAGGGCTAACCGGCCAGCCCACCACCGCTCCCTTATCCACCCCCACTACCTGAAACCCCAAACCCTAACTACCCCCACGACCCACCCCACATTCTCCCCCGACCCCCCACTCTCTCCTCGCGCCCCCTCCTCTTGGTCCTGATCTGGATCGGGGCAGGCGACCCCGACGCCCCGTTTCTACCTCATCGGCGCCGCCTCCTCGTCCTCCTCCCCGCCAGAAATGCCCTGAGCCCGGAGCCGCTCGACCCCGACGCCAGCAACCCCCCCTGAACGACGCCGCCCCGTGCTGGGCTTCCTCCTCAGCCCCACCGTCGGCGGCCATCATCGCCGCCCGGAGCCCCACACCTCGCCGGGACCTCACCGCCGGCCTCCTTCCCCTCTGTTGTATCGTCTCCGTCCTCCTCCTCGCCCCTCGTTGCCCTGGACCCTACACGCCCCCCGTGAGCACCTCTCCTCCTCCTTCCCCTGGGTTCCCGCTCGACGACCGCGGCCATAGCCGTCGTGCGCACGCGCGCTCGCACTCCCGCCGCGCGCCTCGCCTCACCTCCCCTCCCCGTGAGCCGCTCCGGCCAGCCCCGCCACTACCTCCACCACCGCGCCACCCGCGGCCCTCCGCCGCCTCTCCTGGCCGGCGCCGTGGGCGCCGGCGGCTTCGTCCATGGCCTCGCCCGGGCAGCCTCTGGGCTCGCCTCGCGCCAGGCGCCCCTGCGCCCGTTAGCCCGCACGCCCGCAAGCCCTTGCGCCCGCTTAGGCCCTAGGGCCAATGACAGCCGGGGCCCAGCCCCCAGAACTATTAAAAATAAAAAAATGAATCAATAAAAATTATCATTAATTAATTAATTAATTAGTGAATTAATTAAGTTAATTAGTCCTATTTAATTAATTTGATTAACTTGTTAGTTTAATTAAACAGTAATTTGTTTAGCTAACCCCTAATAAAACTAATCAGAGTATGACAGGTGGGTCCCACTGGACCCATTGGTCAGGTTGACCAAGTCAACTCTGTTGACTGCTGATGTCATAATTCCATTTTCGAATTAATTTAAATAATTAATTAAATTCCAGAAGTTAATAAAATCTTTAGAAAATCATATCTTTTAATCCGTAACTCGGATGAAAATGTTTTCTACATGAAAGTTGCTCAGAACGATGAGACGAATCCGGATACGCAGTCCATTCGTCCGCCGCACACCCCTAACCTATCGAACCCGCAACTTTCCCCCTCCGGCTCCTCTGCCCGAAAACACGAAACACCGTGGATATTTTCCCGGATGTTTCCCCCCTTAACCGGCATCACCTCATACCACGTGTCACATCCTAGTTAGCCATGCATTAGAGTGTTGCATCATGTTTACTTTTTCATCAGAAACCTGAAATGGGGATGACAGAACCCCCAGTCCCCTCTGAAACCAATTAGGGTTTACTAAAAACATTTTCAATGAACCTGAAATGCCCTTCTAAAATGCCCATCATTTTTGTCTTGGTTCAGAACCTCTGCCAAAAGTGGTGCACATTTTCCTAGGCCATCCTAGGGTTTTTGAATTAAATCATAAATATTTGAATTTGGGCATTTAAAATTATATAAAATATTTAAATGCTCAAATATCTCCAAACTAAAATGTTTCATGTTGGAAATAATCCAACTATGGACCAGGAGTAGTTTGGTGATTTTTGAAGTTGCCTAGGTATTTTATTAAATTCAACAAAGTTGCAGAAGTATTAAAAAACAGAAAACAGAAGAAAATGGAAAAAAACTTACCTGTCGCCCAGCACCGGCCCACCTGCCGGCCCAGCCCAGCACCGCGCCAGCGAGCTGCTTGCGGCCAGGCAGGCAGGCAGGTGCTCGACGGCGAGCACCGCATGGGTGCCACGCACCTGCTCGCCGCCTCGCCGCCTCCCTCGCCCGGCTAACGCCGTGGATCGGCCTCCCTCTCTCCCCCGAACCCCCCAGACACCCCCTCTCCTCTCCAGCTCCTCCCCCTCGCACGCCCCAGCCATGGCCGACGCCATCGCCGCCACCCCCTCGCCGTAGCCACGCCCTCCGTCCACCCCACGCCGTGCCACCGTGTCCAGGAGCTCCGCCGCCGTCCACTTCATCGAGCTAGCCGAGCCCCGTGTTCTCGTGCGGCCCGAGACCACCGCACCGACCTCGCCTGAGCTCACCGTCGCCGGAGATCCCCTTCAACGCCGTCGCCGCCTCAGCTCATCCCCGACCTCGCCGGTGGCCTCTACGGGAGCGCTGTGAGCCTAGCTACTCCTCCGACCCTCTCTCTCTCATTCCTGAGCCGTGTAGCCACCGCACGAGGATCACACGCCCGCACCGCCGCGGATCTCATCGCCGACGTGCTTCCGGCCACAAGATGGTGTCCATCTTACTCACCGAGTCCCGCAGCACCTAGCTAGCCACTCCACGAGCCTCACCGACCCCTCTAGCGCCAAGTTCATCTTCGACCAAACCCCGGTGGCCGCCAAAGTCGTCGCCGGCGCCAACTCCGGCCACCCCGACCCCAACGGACTCCACCAAGAGCCGCGGCTTGTCCTCAGCTCCACTCCGGTGGTCTCCGCGGCCCATTTGGTGGCCGAAATGGCCAAAACCACTCCCGCCGCCGCGTCGGGCTCGCCGGCGGCTAAACGCCGGCGTTGCTGGCTTTGACTTTGACCACGGGTGGGCCCTGGTTGACTCCCCTGAGTCAATGACAGGTGGGGCCCAGCCCTGTTAATTAAACATGTTTAGTTTTAATTAAACATTAATTAAAATAATCACCCTGACATGCGGGACCCACTGTCAGGTTTGACCCTGACGTGTTCTGTTGACCCGCTGACGTCACACTGACGTCAGGCTGACGCAATAATGATTTTCTGGAATTATTCTAATATAGGAAATTCCAGAATATAATTTAAACTTCAAAAATTCATAACTTTTATTCTGTAACTCCAAATCAGACAAATTATATATGAAAAATGATCAGAAAAATCCAATCTATCCATCTGTACTACTTTCATGCATGACTAAATAAGTTAACTTGATGTTTAATGCAGAACAAGGAAAAGCACTTTAAAAGGCCATGTTTGAGTTTGAAATTTGAATCTTGATTCAAATTGGTTCAAACCCTTCTGGTTTTAGTTGCATTAGCCCAACACACTCATATTGCCATGTTTCATGCATGCATCATATTGTTGCACATTGTTTGGTGATGGTTGTGTATCGGTGTCCCTTGCGACAGGTTCTGCCTCCGAGGAGTACCGTGATTACCCTAACGAAGAACCGTATCAGTGCATCGAACCATCAGGCAAGCAACCAACCATTTGATCATATCGATACAATCCCATGTTCTCGCTCCTGCTCTCTTTTACTGCATTAAGACAACGCGTTTCAAACTGCTGTGTGCTACGGTAGTTGAACCCATTTCCTCTGCATGACCTGTCATTGCCACAGTAACTAGATGAAACTCACTAGCATGTGTAGGAGTTGATTGAGCCATATGTATGTGTTGTTCCTACCTTCCTATGCCTGCTATGCTTAGAGTCGTGTCAGGTCTGGTTCATCTGGGTGATGGGCTAGAGTGAAATGATTATGTCGGTAATGAGAGTGGTGTGGTGAACACGATTTGGTAAAGGTATCGATGAGAGGCCATGTAGGAGTACATGGTGGGTTGTTTCATTGAAGTCGACCTTAAGCACTGAGATCTGTATGTGTGATTTAAGAATCAGCTACTACCATGCATTGGGCCCGAAACCAATGGACCCTCTCGGCTTCTTATTCACCCTAGTTCTCCGTCCAAGAGTTGCAAGTAGTTTTTGGTGTTTGTAGCCTACTGGAGGCCGTGGACAGCGCTGACCGTAGGGGTGGGCTGTGATGCGGTAGGTACGTGGCCGGGTGTACCGAATACCCGTTAGGTATCTCGGGAACCCTGTTCACATCGTTCGGGGCCGTATGGGAAACCTCGGCCGGACTCCCTGCGGATGGAACCTGGATAGGCGATAAACCTGGACTGGAGGCTTAGGTGATTAGGTAGGTCGTGGCCGACACCCACGTTGGGCTTCCGCTTGAAGGTTGCCGAGTACATGTCGTGTAAACAACGGTAAGTGGTGAGAGCGTGTATGAAGAAGTACACCCCTGCAGGGTTAACATGATCTATTCGAATAGCCGCGTCCGCGGTGAAGGACTACTTGGTTGCCTATACAGTTCATAGACAAGTAAATGGAAACTACTAAAAACCTCAAGATAAGTGTGAGTGCCGAGGATGGCTCTTCCGTAGGAAGACGGAGGCGGATCCACGGTAGTGTATTGAAGTGGTGAGTAGTGGACTCGTGTGCGCAAAACCATTTCAAGTTGAGGTATCGTAGGATAGTCTAGCCAAGAGTCAAAGCTGGCTTGCTGCAATAACTCCACCAACCCTTCTTGACAATGTGCATGTATGTAGGATCTGATGTAAGTCTTGCTGAGTACCTTTGTACTCATGTTGCTATAATTTACATTTTACAGAAGACGCTGCAACCCCTTCTGATGGGTTCTACGTAGACGTTGACATCAACGAGTAGGCTAAAGGCCCAGGTGGTGATCCTGAGCTTGTGAAGGACCATGTAGTATAGCTAGGCTCTCCAAGCCTCTTTTATTTTACTAGTTGTCTGTACTCAGACAAGTTACTTCCGCTGCTGGTTTGTATGACTGTATGACTTGAATGTTGGGTCGTGAGACCCGTACCTTTGTGTATGTTATGTATGGCTCCCTGAGCCTTAAATAAAGTACTTGTGTCGTAGAGTCATGTTGTGATGCTTCGTTGTATTTGCACATATCGAGCATATTGTGTGTATGATTGAAATGCTTGGTATGTGTGGGATCTGACTACCTAGTTGTTTATCTTTAGTAGCCTCTCTTACCGGGAAATGTCTCCTAGTGTTACCGCTGAGCCATGGTAGCTTGCTACTGCTCTGGAACACTTAGGCTGGCCGGCATGTGTCCTTCTTCGTTCCTGTGTCTGTCCCTTCGGGGAAATGTCACGCATTGAGTACCGGAGTCCTGTTAGCCCGCTACAGCCCGGTTTACCGGAGTCCTGCTAGCCCAGTGCTACAGCCCGGACCCACTTGCTGATGACCGACACGTTCGAAGCTGGGTCATGGATGCCTGTCCCTGTAAGTCTGTGCCACTTTGGGTTTACGACTAGTCATGTCAGCCCGGGCTCCTTATCATATGGATGCTAGCGACACTATCATATACGTGAGCCAAAAGGCGCAAACGGTCCCGGGCAAAGGTAAGGCGACACCCGTGGGGATACCGTGCGTGAGGCCGCAAAGTGATATGAGGTGTTACCGGCTAGATCGATGTGACATCGAGTCGGGGTCCTGACAGCGTTGGCATCAGAGCCGGACTGCCTGTAGGTTCTCCAAGCCAAACTGGTCGATGTTGAGTCGAGAAATTCTTTAGTTATATGTAGGGGAATTGTTTGAGGGTTGGAACGTAAGGCTCTTTTTACTCCTTTATCTTATAACATTCTGATCTGAGTCAGTCTATTCTTCCACCGGGGGTTAAGGAATTAGGATCTATTCTCTCTATCAGGATCACGTGTTACTAATCAATAGTACCTTATAAGTTTGATGGATACAAGCCTAGTTCAGTTCTTCTACCACGTTATGTTGTTAGGATGGTCTTAGAACTTTGATATGATGATGTTGAGTGTGTATGAAATCCTTTGTCAAATGTCTCAAAATCCTTCTTGAGCATTTACAGCTGTTATGCTGCCGAAATTTTGCTAGAAATTCTAATGCCTTTGCATTATGATTGTGCTTTCAGATGGCCACTCGCGACCTCAATCAAGTGGTTCGCCTGACTCGATGCCTAGATGTACCCGGCCATACTGCCATGTTGGTCAGGGTAATGACTGAGGCTGGATACCGCTGGTATCCTGAGTACACGGTCGAAGAGCAATTCCGAGACTTTAATCAAAGCCAGTATCTCTGCACTGTCAGGATATTTCCATCTTATCCTGGATCCACCGAGCCCCTTCACTGCTCCTATGGACTCGGGGTTACTATTGAGATGGCTGTGCAGGACGCCGCCTACTCTATGATGACCATCATGCGAGTCAGGTCTGGTCTATTTCGGGACTCTGATTTCCGGTATATGCCAGGATCACTTCCGAGAGCACAAGGGTATCTCCAGGCTATCTATGCTGACCCCACCCAGGAGGATTCACGGACTCGCACCACTGCTGAGATGCTCGAGGATAAGGACCGTGAAAATCGGGCCTTGAGGTTAGAGCTCTTCAATACCCGTGCTGACCACTGGGCCACATTGACTCGGTTTGCACCGGCGGTGCAAGCTGGATATTCGGATATGCGCGATCTCTATCCTGTGAGATCTGCTCTGCCAGACGTGATGGGTTGGCGTGATGTAGGAGGCATCACCCCACCTCGCGGTCCCCGCAGGCCACCGTCTGTTGGTCCCCGACCTCATCCTAGCCCCTATGGTCCACAAGCTCCGCGAGATCGTCTGTTTCCGGATGATCATGTTGAGCTTCCAGGCTATGGAGGTGACTTCTACGAGGACTACTACGGATCGGTCTGAGTTAGTGGTAGTATCACTAGTTCGTGATAGCTGTGTCGTCTATCGTCCTGCATGACTCGTGGGATATGACCTAGTTTGTACTCTTTCCGGAGATGTAGAAAAACAATGTATAGGAGCTTGGGATGCCTCCGATGAGATGTAATCCTCTTTTCACCGTAATAGTACTTTGTTTGGTCTTGTACTAAACCCTGTATGGTGTGTTTGATGATGGAATAAAGAAGCAGTTTCTGTATCTACCATGTCATACGGATGATCATCTTGCATTTCGAGTTATCCCTTACATTTTGTATCCTATGTCGGAATTTATCATCCTGACTAAATCATTGTCTTGTTTACCTAGGATGGTCAACACGCGCACTAACCCTGCTCCTCAAGAGCAGGCCGAAGGCAGCGAAGTCAGGAATGCAAATCTGCCTCATCCTCCTTCCCTAGCCGAGGTTATGATGGAAGCCGAAAGAAACAAGCGGGAGACCAACCGTTTATTGGAGCGTATTGAACAGAACACAACACGCCATCAGAGGACTAACGTGGTGTCACTCAGTGATTTTATCAAATTACATCCACCCACGTTCCACCACTCCGTCGAGCCTCTCGACGCTGATGACTGGCTTCGCAGTATCTCTCACAAGCTGCGTTCCGCGCTAGTAGCTGAGGCTGACAAGGTCACCTTTGCTGCATATCATCTTGAAGGCCCCGCCAGTCTATGGTGGGAGAATTATGGAGCTATGCGCCCAGCGGGTCATGTTACTACTTGGGCTGAATTCAGTGAGGCTTTCCGTGAACATCACATTCCGGAGGGTCTCATGGACCGTAAACGTGAGGAATTTTGCAATTTCACCCAAGGCCGACTCTCTGTGGATGCTTACAGCAGGGAGTTTGGTAACCTCGCACGATATGCAACCGAGGAAGTTTCTACTGACGCCAAGAAGCAAGCAAGGTTCCGTAAGGGACTTAGTCCTGAGCTTCGCCGCGACCTCCGTCTGCATGAGTGCACATCTTTTCAGAAACTTGTCAACAAGGCCATCAGTGCTGAAACTGGTCAGACTGATTATGACGCAACACGCAAGCATGGCCGTGACATGGGTTCCTCATCCGGTGCTGGTCCTCAGAAGCGCCGCGTGTGGGTGCCCAACACCGCCCTGCCACCCAGGTTCACACCGAGGCCATCTTTCCAGGCGCCTCGCCCTGTTCAACAGTCTGCACCAGCCAAGCCCTATGGGGGTCCAACCAACAATGCTCCCCCACGTACCAGCTCCGTGACTTGTTTCAAGTGTGGGGAATCTGGCCACTATATGCGTGAGTGTCCCCAGACCAACCCCAACCAGTCTGCTAAAGCTGTTTGCCGTGGCAAGCCGACAGGGAAAGTGTTCCACGCCAAGCCGGTCACCGCCTCACGTGGCCATGTCAACTGTATCTCTGCCGAAGAAGCTCAAGAAGATCCCAACGTCGTTCTCGGTACGCTCCTTGTTAATTGCCACCCGGCATCTGTTCTTTTCGATACAGGAGCCTCTCATTCATTTATATCCGAGAACTATGCTCGTTTGCATAACACTGCATTCTGTGACATGCCATCCACTATGGAAATTTCTACTCCTGGGTCTAGATGGCAGACCTCTAGGGTAAGTTATGGAAATGAAATCCAAGTCGACAGACTTGTTTTTCTTGCATCTTTGATAGCTCTCAAATCTTCAGATATTAATATCATTTTGGGTATGGACTGGATGTCAGCTCATCATGCCAAAATTGATTGCTTCTCTAGGACTGTTCAACTCACTCACCCTTCGGGCAAGATAGTCAATGTCTTGACCCGATTAGCCAAGCGACAAATATATTCTCTTAACGCCAGCCCTTTGCCAGACCTTGAGGACGTTCCGGTAGTCCGTGACTTCCCGGATGTCTCCCTAGAGGAATTGCCAGGTGTTCCACCTGACAGGGATGTCGAGTTCGTAATAGACCTCATTCCAGGAACCGTTCCGATTGCTAGAAGACCTTATAAGATGGCACCCCTAAAACTAGCCGAGCTTAAGAAACAACTCGATGAGTCCTTGAAAAAGGGTTTCATCCGACCTAGTTCATCTCCATGGGCTTGCCCCGTCCTATTCGTCAAGAAGAAGGATGGTACGGACCGGATGGTTGTGGATTATCGACCTGTCAATTTGGTCACAATCAAGAACAAATATCCGCTCCCCAGGATCAACGACCTGTATGATCAACTCGCTGGATCCTCAGTCTTCTCCAAGATGGATTTGAGGTTGGGCTACCATCAAATCAAAATCAGAAACGGGGACATTCCTAAAACGGCCTTTGTTACTCGTTATGGCCAATACGAGTACACCGTCATGTCCTTCGGCTTAACCAACGCTCCAGCCACCTTTTCTCGGTTAATGAACTCAATCTTCATGGAGTATTTGGATAAATTCGTCGTGGTTTACCTCGATGATATACTCATCTACTCCAAGAACGAGGAAGAACATGCCGAACATCTAAGGCTAGTGTTGAAGAAACTTCGAGAGCATCGCCTTTATGCCAAATTTTCTAAATGTGAATTCTGGTTGTCAGAAGTGACCTATCTGGGTCATGTAATATCTGGTAAAGGTATTGCTGTTAACCCTGAGCGAGTTCAAGCCGTCCTTAATTGGACTCCACCTGAATCGGTCAAGCAAGTTCGGAGTTTTCTGGGCTTAGCGAGCTATTGCCGTCGCTTCGTCGAAAACTTCTCCAAAGTTGCCAAACCTCTAACCGAACTCCTCAAGAAAGATAAGAAGTTCGAATGGACTCCACAATGTGAGCACAGCTTTCAGGAACTGAAAAGACGCCTGACTTCTGCTCCCGTACTGGTACCGCCAGACTTCTCCAAGGACTTTGTTATCTACTGCGACGCCTCGCGACAAGGACTAGGTTGCATTCTCATGCAAGATCGACACGTAATTGCCTACGCTTCACGGCAATTGCACCCACATGAGGAGAATTATCCTACTCATGATCTAGAGCTTGCAGCCGTAGTCTATGCACTTAAGACCTGGCGACATTACCTCCTCGGTAACCGTTGCGAAATATTCACTGATCACCAAAGTCTGAAGTACATTTTCACCCAACCGGATTTGAATCTCAGGCAAAGACGTTGGGTTGAGTTGATCACAGACTTCGACTTAGGAATAACCTACACCCCAGGGAAAGCCAACGTCATGGCTGATGCGCTAAGTCGTAAATCTTATTGTAACAACCTGATGTTACAACAAAGTCAACCGCTTCTCCATGAGGAATTTCGGAAGCTTAACCTTCACATTGTTCCTCAAGGTTTTCTTTCCACCTTGGTGGCAAAACCTACCCTTACGGATCAGATTATCAAAGCACAGAAGGTAGATCCGGGAATCTCCCGCATCAAGAGAAACATCAAGAAAGGAATTGCGAATTGTTTCTCCATTAATGATCAAGGGGTCGTATACTTCGGGAATCGACTAGTGGTTCCCAAAGTGCGAAACCTGAGGCGATTGATTCTTAAGGAAGCTCATGAATCTCCTCTCACCATTCATCCCGGTAGTACTAAGATGTATCAGGACCTACGCCAGAGGTTCTGGTGGACTAGGATGAAGAGAGAAATTGCTCAGTATATTGCTAATTGCGACGTCTGTCGTCGTGTAAAAGCAGAGCATCAACGGCCTGCTGGCACCCTTCAACCCTTAGCTATTCCTGAATGGAAATGGGATAAAATTGGTATGGATTTCATTACCGGTTTTCCCAGGACCAAGAGAGGGAATAATGCTATCTTCGTCGTTGTCGATCGTCTTTCCAAAGTAGCCCATTTCCTACCTGTTCGTGAGAGTATAACCGCTAGTCAATTGGCAGACTTATACATCTCCCGTATAGTGTCTCTCCATGGTGTTCCTTTGGAAATTAACTCGGATCGAGGAAGTCTTTTCACCTCTCGATTTTGGGAAAGCTTCCAAAATGCTATGGGAACCCGTCTCTCCTTTAGCACCGCTTTCCACCCTCAGTCGAGTGGTCAAGTGGAACGCGTCAACCAGATTCTAGAAGACATGCTTCGAGCCTCTGTTATCTCATTCGGAATGGATTGGGAGAAGTGCCTTCCATTTGCCGAATTCGCTTACAACAACAGCTATCAATCTAGCTTGGGTAAAGCCCCTTTTGAAGTTCTCTATGGACGACGGTGTCGAACACCCCTTAACTGGTCAGAGACCGGGGAAAGACAATTCTTTGGCCCGGATATGATTCAGGAAGCAGAAGATCAAGTTCGCATCGTTCGTGAAAAGTTGAAAACAGCCCAATCTCGTCAAAAGAGTCAATATGACCGAAAACATAAGGCTATGACTTTCGAGATTGACGAGAAGGCTTATCTTCGGGATACCCCTCTGAAGGGAACCCATCGTTTCGGTATCAAAGGCAAATTGGCTCCTCGTTACATTGGACCCTTTCGCATTCTCGCCAAACGAGGAGAAGTTGCCTACCAATTGGAACTACCTCCGCACCTCTCCAGAGTCCACGATGTCTTCCACGTTTCTCAACTCAGGCGTTGCTTCTCGGATCCTATCCGTGGAGTGGACCACGAAACGCTTGATCTCCAAGATAATCTTACATATCGAGAGTACCCCATTCGTATCCTCGATCAGGCCGAGCGTACCACTCGACGTCATAATATCAAGTTTCTCAAAGTACAATGGTCGCACCATTCTGAGGATGAAGCAACTTGGGAAAGGGAGGATCGTCTTCGACTCGAGTATCCCGCCCTCTTCCCGGAGGAACCCAAATCTCGGGACGAGATTCTTTTGAGTGGGGGTGAGTTGTCACATCCTAGTTAGCCATGCATTAGAGTGTTGCATCATGTTTACTTTTCATCAGAAACCTGAAATGGGGATGACAGAACCCCAGTCCCCTCTGAAACCAATTAGGGTTTACTAAAAACATTTTCAATGAACCTGAAATGCCCTTCTAAAATGCCCATCATTTTTGTCTTGGTTCAGAACCTCTGCCAAAAGTGGTGCACATTTTCCTAGGCCATCCTAGGGTTTTTGAATTAAATCATAAATATTTGAATTTGGGCATTTAAAATTATATAAAATATTTAAATGCTCAAATATCTCCAAACTAAAATGTTTCATGTTGGAAATAATCCAACTATGGACCAGGAGTAGTTTGGTGATTTTTGAAGTTGCCTAGGTATTTTATTAAATTCAACAAAGTTGCAGAAGTATTAAAAAACAGAAAACAGAAGAAAATGGAAAAAACTTACCTGTCGCCCAGCACCGGCCCACCTGCCGGCCCAGCCCAGCACCGCGCCAGCGAGCTGCTTGCGGCCAGGCAGGCAGGCAGGTGCTCGACGGCGAGCACCGCATGGGTGCCACGCACCTGCTCGCCGCCTCGCCGCCTCCCTCGCCCGGCTAACGCCGTGGATCGGCCTCCCTCTCTCCCCCGAACCCCCCAGACACCCCCTCTCCTCTCCAGCTCCTCCCCCTCGCACGCCCCAGCCATGGCCGACGCCATCGCCGCCACCCCCTCGCCGTAGCCACGCCCTCCGTCCACCCCACGCCGTGCCACCGTGTCCAGGAGCTCCGCCGCCGTCCACTTCATCGAGCTAGCCGAGCCCCGTGTTCTCGTGCGGCCCGAGACCACCGCACCGACCTCGCCTGAGCTCACCGTCGCCGGAGATCCCCTTCAACGCCGTCGCCGCCTCAGCTCATCCCCGACCTCGCCGGTGGCCTCTACGGGAGCGCTGTGAGCCTAGCTACTCCTCCGACCCTCTCTCTCTCATTCCTGAGCCGTGTAGCCACCGCACGAGGATCACACGCCCGCACCGCCGCGGATCTCATCGCCGACGTGCTTCCGGCCACAAGATGGTGTCCATCTTACTCACCGAGTCCCGCAGCACCTAGCTAGCCACTCCACGAGCCTCACCGACCCCTCTAGCGCCAAGTTCATCTTCGACCGAACCCCGGTGGCCGCCAAAGTCGTCGCCGGCGCCAACTCCGGCCACCCCGACCCCAACGGACTCCACCAAGAGATGCGGCTTGTCCTCAGCTCCACTCCGGTGGTCTCCGCGGCCCATTTGGTGGCCGAAATGGCCAAAACCACTCCCGCCGCCGCGTCGGGCTCGCCGGCGGCTAAACGCCGGCGTCGCTGGCTTTGACTTTGACCATGGGTGGGCCCTGGTTGACTCCCCTGAGTCAATGACAGGTGGGGCCCAGCCCTGTTAATTAAACATGTTTAGTTTTAATTAAACATTAATTAAAATAATCACCCTGACATGCGGGACCCACTGTCAGGTTTGACCCTGACGTGTTCCGTTGACCCGCTGACGTCACACTGACGTCAGGCTGACGCAATAATGATTTTCTGGAATTATTCTAATATAGGAAATTCCAGAATATAATTTAAACTTCAAAAATTCATAACTTTTATTCTGTAACTCCAAATCAGACAAATTATATATGAAAAATGATCAGAAAAATCCAATCTATCCATCTGTACTACTTTCATGCATGACTAAACAAGTTAACTTGATGTTTAATGCAGAACAAGGAAAAGCACTTTAAAAGGCCATGTTTGAGTTTGAAATTTGAATCTTGATTCAAATTGGTTCAAACCCTTCTGGTTTTAGTTGCATTAGCCCAACACACTCATATTGCCATGTTTCATGCATGCATCATATTGTTGCACATTGTTTGGTGATGGTTGTGTATCGGTGTCCCTTGCGACAGGTTCTGCCTCCGAGGAGTACCGTGATTACCCTAACGAAGAACCGTATCAGTGCATCGAACCATCAGGCTAGCAACCAACCATTTGATCATATCGATACAATCCCATGTTCTCGCTCCTGCTCTCTTTTACTGCATTAAGACAACGCGTTTCAAACTGCTGTGTGCTACGGTAGTTGAACCCATTTCCTCTGCATGACCTGTCATTGCCACAGTAACTAGATGAAACCCACTAGCATGTGTAGGAGTTGATTGAGCCATATGTATGTGTTGTTCCTACCTTGCTATGCCTGCTATGCTTAGAGTCGTGTCAGGTCTGGTTCATCTGGGTGATGGGCTAGAGTGAAATGATTATGTCGGTAATGAGAGTGGTGTGGTGAACACGATTTGGTAAAGGTATCGATGAGAGGCCATGTAGGAGTACATGGTGGGTTGTTTCATTGAAGCCGACCTTAAGCACTGAGATCTGTATGTGTGATTTAAGAATCAGCTACTACCATGCATTGGGCCCGAAACCAATGGACCCTCTCGGCTTCTTATTCACCCTAGTTCTCCGTCCAGGAGTTGCAAGTAGTTTTTGGTGTTTGTAGCCTACTGGAGGCCGTGGACAGCGCTGACCGTAGGGGTGGGCTGTGATGCGGTAGGTACGTGGCCGGGTGTACCGAATACCCGTTAGGTATCTCGGGAACCCTGTTCACATCGTTCGGGGCCGTATGGGAAACCTCGGCCGGACTCCCTGCGGATGGAACCTGGATAGGCGATAAACCTGGACTGGAGGCTTAGGTGATTAGGTAGGTCGTGGCCGACACCCACGTTGGGCTTCCGCTTGAAGGTTGCCGAGTACATGTCGTGTAAACGACGGTAAGTGGTGAGAGCGTGTATGAAGAAGTACACCCCTGCAGGGTTAACATGATCTATTCGAATAGCCGCGTCCGCGGTAAGGACTACTTGGTTGCCTATACAGTTCATAGACAAGTAAATGGAAACTACTAAAAGCCTCAAGATAAGTGTGAGTGCCGAGGATGGCTCTTCCGTAGGAAGACGGAGGCGGATCCTCGGTAGTGTATTGAAGTGGTGAGTAGTGGACTCGTGTGCGCAAAACCATTTCAAGTTGAGTATCGTAGGATAGTCTAGCCAAGAGTCAAAGCTGGCTTGCTGCAATAACTCCACCAACCCTTCTTGACAATGTGCATGTATGTAGGATCTGATGTAAGTCTTGCTGAGTACCTTTGTACTCATGTTGCTATAATTTACATTTTACAGAAGACGCTGCAACCCCTTCTGATGGGTTCTACGTAGACGTTGACATCAACGAGTAGGCTAAAGGCCCAGGTGGTGATCCTGAGCTTGTGAAGGACCATGTAGTATAGCTAGGCTTCCAAGCCTCTTTTATTTTACTAGTTGTCTGTACTCAGACAAGTTACTTCCGCTGCTGGTTTGTATGACTGTATGACTTGAATGTTGGGTCGTGAGACCCGTACCTTTGTGTATGTTATGTATGGCTCCCTGAGCCTTAAATAAAGTACTTGTGTCGTAGAGTCATGTTGTGATGCTTCGTTGTATTTGCACATATCGAGCATATTGTGTGTATGATTGAAATGCTTGGTATGTGTGGGATCTGACTACCTAGTTGTTTATCTTTAGTAGCCTCTCTTACCGGGAAATGTCTCCTAGTGTTACCGCTGAGCCATGGTAGCTTGCTACTGCTCTGGAACACTTAGGCTGGCCGGCATGTGTCCTTCTTCGTTCCTGTGTCTGTCCCTTCGGGGAAATGTCACGCATTGAGTACCGGAGTCCTGTTAGCCCGCTACAGCCCGGTTTACCGGAGTCCTGCTAGCCCAGTGCTACAGCCCGGACCCACTTGCTGATGACCGACACGTTCGAAGCTGGGTCATGGATGCCTGTCCCTGTAAGTCTGTGCCACTTTGGGTTTACGACTAGTCATGTCAGCCCGGGCTCCTTATCATATGGATGCTAGCGACACTATCATATACGTGAGCCAAAAGGCGCAAACGATCCCCGGCAAAGGTAAGGCGACACCCGTGGGGATACCGTGCGTGAGGCCGCAAAGTGATATGAGGTATTACCGGCTAGATCGATGTGACATCGAGTCGGGGTCCTGACACCACGTTAGGGCCCGCCTAGCATCGTTACTTGTCTTGTCATGCATCGATATGCATCTGTTTACATGGTATTCATTGTTTCCCCACCCCCCTTTTCTCTCCGCTAGACTACGAGACCGATGCTGCTGCTGCCCAGTTCGACTACGGAGTTGACGACCCCTCTCTCTTGCCAGAGCAACCAGGCAAGCCCCCCCCCCTTGGTCACCAGATATCGCCTACTCTTCTCTATACTGCTTGCATTAGAGTAGTGTAGCATGTTACTGCTTTCCGTTAATCCTATTCTGATGCATAGCCTGACATTGTTGCTACATCTGTTGATACCTTACCTGCAATCCTAAATACTTAGTATAGGATGCTAGTTTATCATTATTGGCCCTACATTCTTGTCGGTCTGCCTTGCTATACTATTGGGCCGTGATCACTCGGGAGGTGATCGCGGGTATATACTATACATACATACATACTATACAGATGGTGACTAAAGTCGGGTCAGCTCGAAGAGTACCCGCGAGTGATTCACGGATTGGGGGCTGAAAGGACCTTTGTCCCGACGGCCCTCTGTGTGGATCTTTGTGGCGGAGCGACAGGGCAGGTTGAGACCGCCTAGGAGAGAGGTGGGACTGGCCCTGTTCGACGTTCGCGGATATTTAACACGCTTAACGAGATCTTGGTATTTGATCTGAGTTGGCTACGAGCCTATACGCACTAACCATCTACGTGGGAGTAGTTATGGGTATCCCGGCGTCGTGGTATCAGCCGAAGCACTTCAGACGTCAGCGACGGAGCGGCGCGCGCCGGATTGGACTGGAACGCCTGCTAGGCTGGGTCTGCTTCCGGCCGCCCTCGCAACGTGCAGGTGTGCTATGGGCGATGGGCCCAGACCCCTGTGCGCTTAGGTTTAGACCGTCGTGCTGGCCTCTCTGTTTTGCCTAGGTGGGGCTGTGATGTGTTGATCTTCCGAGGCCGGGCATGACCCAGGAAAGTGTGTCCGGCCAAATGGGATCAAGCGTGTTGGGTAAGTTGGTGCACCCCTGCAGGGAAGTTAATCTATTCGAATAGCCGTGATCTTCGGTAACAGGACGACTTGGAGTTGTACCTTGACCTTATGACAACTAGAACCGGATACTTAATAAAACACACCCTTCCAAGTTCCACAGACAACCCGGTGATCGCTTTTCCACAGGGCGGCGAGGGGAGGATCGCCGGGTAGGATTATGCTACTATGATGCTGCTGGAGATGCTACTTGGAGATGCTACTTGGAGATACTACTTGGAGGACTTCAATCTACTCTCTTCTACATGCTGCAAGACGGAGGTTGCCAGAAGCGTAGTCTTCGATAGGACTAGCTATCCCCCCCTTATTCTGGCATTCTGCAGTTCGGTCCATCGATATGGCCTCCTTACACATTTACCCATGCATATGTAGTGTAGTTCCTTGCTTGCGAGTACTTCGGATGAGTACTCACGGTTGCTTTCTCCCCCCCTTTTCCCCCTTTCCTTTCTTTCTGGTTGTCGCAACTAGATGCTGGAGTCCAGGAGCCAGACGTCACCGTCGACGACGACCCCTACTACACCGGAGGTGCCTACTACTACGTGCAGCCCGCTGACGACGACCAGGAGTAGCTTAGGAGGATCCCAGGCAGGAGGCCTGCGCCTCTTTCGATCTGTATCCCAGTTTGTGCTAGCCTTCTTAAGGCAAACTTGTTTAACTTATGTCTGTACTCATATATTGTTGCTTCCGCTGACTCGTCTATGATCGAGCACTTGTATTCGAGCCCTCGAGGCCCCTGGCTTGTATTATGATGCTTGTATGACTTTTTTATTTGTAGAGTTGTGTTGTGATATCTTCCCGTGAGTTCCTGATCTTGATCGTACACATTTGCGTGCATGATTAGTGTACGATTGAATCGGGGGCGTCACAAGTTGGTATCAGAGCCGACTGCCTGTAGGAATCCCCTTTCCAACTCCTTGGCCGAAGTTGAGTCTAGTCATTGCAAAACTTTTACTAACTTGGCTGTGTGCCTTACGGGCCCACTTCGCCATTGAGTGGTATTAGGATCTTTTATTCCTCGACCTATACTCTGGGACTCTGATCTCTCTTCTATTCGGGTTAAATGATTTTTGCTAAATCTAACATTAGGATCTCGTTATCACTTTCACCCGGAGAGCCCCTTATTAATGATGATCGTCTGCGGCACGTGAAGACCCTGAAGATAATCTTCGCTGTTAACCCGAGAACTTGTGTTCATCGCGTTTGCAATTCCCCTTCCACCGTCAACCCTTATGGGTAACTACTTACAGTTGCTATTCTTATATCATCCCCAGTTGGTCTTGTTATTACAAGATACCCTGAAAAACTCGTCGTGGTTTTGATAATCCCTTGAGCTTACTGCCTTGCCGTTCTTGTCACTTGAATACCCCTACGGTTAATTCTCGCATTTATCGAGTATCCGCTCATCCCCCAGTTGTTCATGTGTTACACAAAAGTCTTCGAATTACCACCCGATATTCCGAAAATCCCCAGCAACCTATTGCTCTGGAATTTCTTGTTTGCTTTCATTATGATTAATCCCATAAGTCCCGTAGTCATATTGACATTCCTTGTCATTATCATTTTGAGTCTGTTGACTCAATATGTTTGCGAATACCCGCAATCATCATTGATCCTTATAAATTACCTTTCCGGCTGAGCTGCCATTCTTTTAACTGGAATTGGTTCTCGACCAATTCAATTGTCGTTGATTGTACCCTAAGGCTATTCAACTTATCCATCCCTAATCAGAGCATTGCTTCTGATCCCTTGATTTGGAATCATAATTCCTTTGCATTTGACAATTGAGTTAGCCAGTTGTTTCTATAATTTGATCTCCTTGCATTCTTCTTCCTCTAGTTGAGTACCGATGCTCACGTCAGATCCCTTGTGGACCACCAGATCCTTTGTTGGATTTTATCTGACAACGCCCTTCATATTCAATAACCTTGTGAGCCTTTCCTCTGATACATAATGCCTTTGGTAAATTGTATCGTCTGCTTCCTCAACCATGCTCTGCCTTCGAGCTTGAGTTAATTACTTCTAAAGGTTCTAGTATATGATTCTAAGATGCCCCGATGGGTTGAACCTATGCCTTCCTTAATATGTGTGAACTCGAAAGTTTTCACGAGTCATACACTTCTGGTATTTTGCCAGATAAAATTTCAACACTACAACTTCTTCGAAAGTGGGAAGTGAATGAAATATTATCCATTGGAGAAGTGGGAGTTGACCTTGAACTTTGTGTTCATGCCCATGGACACGATGTAGACCTTATCATTAAAGCTTCTCTTAAATTAATTATTCCTTTGGTATAAGCTCATCTTATATCTGGGATCTGGCCTTTTGCAATCATGGTTCCGACCATGTTCTCCTTTAAATACCATTCCCTGTGCAAGTTTAAGCACTTGTCTTCTATAGAGCAATACCCCAGTCCAACCTCTACTTTGATCTGTCGTCGAGTATTACAACCTGGTATCTCGAGATTATCTTGGAACTGCATAATTTCTTATGAGTTCTTCATCAAGTACTACATACTCACCGATTAGGGCTCGGAGTTATTAAACACTCAAAGACACCGATAACTGAACCGAGTCTGCATTACGGTTGAACGACACTTGATAATCTTCTTTAAGTACGAGTTTGTAACCGATCACGCCATTCCTAGCCTGTTTGGCTATATCCTTGTCGTGCAGATTTTAACTGTGCTACCTGGTCCTTATTCCGGGAGCACCAGTTTCGATGATGAGCTAAGCTTACGTCGATCTTCCTCGTCATACCATTTCTCCTTGACCAACAAACTTGATTTCGAGTTTGTGTCGTACCCATGGTTTCAATAACCTTTTGCTTCATCATTCCTTTGACTTGATGTCATCGCCAATTGATTACATCTTCATGAAATCTCTCGACGAATGTGTCGTGATCATCATCAACCTTATGAGCTCTTCCAGAATATCAACCGGATTCATGATGAGAAATACCATCCTTGCCCTCGATGATTTGTGTTGTCATCGACCACTTTATTGCCTTCCGTTCAACACAAACTTGTTCGTGTTTTGTGTTATACCTTAAGATGCTTGCTATCCAGCATTTGTTCGTCTTTACCCTGGAGTATTACCATCCTTTATGTCAAGAATGTTCTGAGATTTGTTCCACCTCTTGAGAATTCTTGACGTAGAAATACTTCTCACCATCACCATTCTTTCTTGGTCCCCATGTTAATTCCAACAAGTGAACGGTGTTGTTTGGATTCTTTCCTTCTAGCAACCCTATTTTTTTTAGTTAATGGTCGAAAGTTCATTCTTAGGCTATTGATTATTGAATCACCATTCTGACATTGGTCGTGCAACCCAACCCATATTTCGGGCGCACCTTTCAACCAATGTCTAATTGTGTATGTTTTCCTCGAGCATACTTCCTTATATCATTTCATCTGACAAATGTTATCTCCTTGTTCACTTAATTGTGGAAATCCATCTTTTGGGAATCTCGGTGAATTGCCGTTGAGTTCACCAGACACCTCCTTGTCCTCTCCTTGGTTTAATGATGAACTATTGCTTCATAAACCCGCTCCCATAATTCATTTCTCGAGGATCTTGCAATGTCATTTTGACGATTTGTGTTGCACCTTTTTCCTCTCGGACCCCCTGAGTATGAGGTTTCATGACACCAATTGGATATGAATCTCGGTCAGATATGATGGTTGGGGACAACTTTCCAAGAGTTATGATGTTGATCCTTTGATGACCCGGTAACATGATGTCATGCCTAGCACCCCCCCCCCCCCCGCCTGGAGGACCTATCATTATAGATTCCTTTCAGCAAGGTTATCCATTCATCCATGAGGAAATTGTAAGACTTATTCTACAAGTTATTCCTGATGGATCCTTCGTGCTTTCCAAAGTCTGATCTTCACCTGAAGACCATGTCAATGCTATCTCGAAGCATGTCAATGGTACTCCGATTTGCAACAGGAACATTTGAAGCACGATGCTAGATTTTATTTATCATTTATCCTAACACCGTTGTATGGGTAATATCATGAGATTCCCCCCCCCCCTTACCTAAATGGTTTTCTAATTTATATCCTGTCATGGATATCTTGCTCTGCTTGTCCTTGGGAAGGATATACCCTTGAAATATGTGTTTAAATATATTTTCCTTTCCATTGTTCTGTTTAATCTGATGATCATATTTTCCTTCCATTGGTTTGTTTAAACCTTTTCTATGATCTATATGATATAAGCAGTAATAATTCACTGCTTGTGCAAACACCTCGATGTACAACTTTGTTAGTAAGACCCTGTTTCTAGTGTTGACGACATTTCGGTAGCCACCGACGGACGGGAACTTTGCCTATTGGTCCGCCTCGTTCAACGAGCAGGAAAATGGTTCTCTTCGTCCCTCGCCCTTGGTATCAATGTTGTTGTCGACATAACTGACAGGCTATCCTCTGACATGTCTTGCTTACATGATCGTGCGAGACATTACCGCCCTTCCTACTTTTAACCCACATGGTGGGCCCATAACCCACAGTTCCACCAGGATCAAAACCTGACTCTCCTGTACACCCCCTGTTCCCAAAGTTATTCCTCCTGCGTGGACTCGTACATAATTCATGAGCCACCTTCCGATGAGATCATCAATTCTGGCAATGAAAACAATAATTATTCCGTTGCTTGAAACCCCTTTCACCTTCTGACTAGGCATTGAACGATTGCCTGGCTGCCTGAAACTTCTTGTTGGACCTTCCAACTTTACTCTCGATGTGTTCTATTTGTTCAACTCGAGAGGTACTCATATGCTCATTCATGGGTTAATCCCAGGTTATTACCCTTATAGCATTCTGTCGTTTTCGATCTACCCCGTTACCTATTCGTAAATACGATGAAGATCCCGAAGAAAAGATGCCGACTTCATCATAAGGACCTGAAGCAGAGAAATGAAGACATCAATGTATTGGACCGGTTCTCTTCGAGAAGAGCAAGCCAGAATGAGAAGACCCGCTAGATTCGTAACCGAACCTTCCCCCCTTTCACTACCTCTTAAATCTCGGGACGAGATTTCTTGTAGTGGAGGAGATTTGTGACGCCCGGGTAATTAAACTACAGTAACCCTCTACTAAGGATGCCACGTCACCTCGGTTACTGTTGATAATCTCTCGTTAGTTCAAAAACCGATTCAAATTCAAATTCAAAATCAAGTAAACAATAAAAGTTTTCAAGTATTAAAACTAAAATGTTCGGAGTGAGCCAAATAATGCATAGGTAATTATGGTGGAGAAACCACACTTTTATAAAATGTTTAAATACTCTAAATGAATATAACAGTAGCAAATACAGTTATTTAAATGCTTTAAAAATAATAAACATTTTCAAAACTAAATTGTCATAAGTATTAAACTATTGTGGCAGTGGCATAAATTTGTTAAATCTATTTAGGTGCCACTTTGGTAATTTACTAAAGCTAAAATAAAAGGAAACTGAAAGAAAGCAAAAATAGCAAATAAAAATAAGAAGAGGGAAAGAACCCCCGCTTCCCCCACTGGGCCTCGACCCAGGCGGCCCAGTCGGCCACCCCACCAGGCCGGCCGAACCTGGCAAGGGCTAACCGGCCAGCCCACCACCGCTCCCTTATCCACCCCCACTACCCGAAACCCCAAACCCTAACTACCCCCACGACCCACCCCACATTCTCCCCCGACCCCCCACTCTCTCCTCGCGCCCCCTCCTCTTGGTCCCGATCTGGATCGGGGCAGGCGACCCCGACGCCCCGTTTCTACCTCACCGGCGCCGCCTCCTCGTCCTCCTCCCCGCCGGAAACGCCCTGAGCCCGGAGCCGCTCGACCCCGACGCCAGCAACCCCCCCTGAACAACGCCGCCCCATGGGCTTCCTCCTCAGCCCCGCCGTCGGCGGCCATCATCGCCGCCCGGAGCCCCACACCTCGCCGGGACCTCACCGCCGGCCTGCTTCCCCTCCGTTGCATCGTCTCCGTCCTCCTCCTCGCCCCTTGTTGCCCTGGACCCTACACGCCCCCCGTGAGCACCTCTCCTCCTCCTTCCCCTGGGTTCCCGCTCGACGACCGCGGCCATAGCCGTCGTGCGCACGCGCGCTCGCACTCCCGCCGCGCGCCTCGCCTCACCTCCCCTCCCTGTGAGCCGCTCCGGCCAGCCCCGCCACTACCTCCACCACCGCGCCACCCGCGGCCCTCCGCCGCCTCTCCTGGCCGGCGTCGTGGGCGCCGGCGGCTTCGTCCATGGCCTCGCCCGGGTAGCCTCTGGGCTCGCCTGGCGCCAGGCGCCCCTGCGCGTGTTAGCCCGCACGCCCGCAAGCCCTTGCGCTCGCTTAGGCCCATAGGGCCAATGACAGCCGGGGCCCAGCCCCCAGAACTATTAAAAATAAAAAAATGAATTAATAAAAATTATAATTAATTAATTAATTAATTAGTGAATTAATTAAGTTAATTAGTCCTATTTAATTAATCTGATTAACTTGTTAGTTTAATTAAACAATAATTTGTTTAGCTAACCCCTAATAAAACTAATCAGAGTATGACAGGTGGGTCCCACTGGACCCATTGGTCAGGTTGACCAAGTCAACTCTGTTGACTGCTGATGTCAGCATGACATCATGCTGATGTCATAATTCCATTTTCGAATTAATTTAAATAATTAATTAAATTCCAGAAATTAATAAAATCTTTAGAAAATCATATCTTTTAATCCGTAACTCGGATGAAAATGTTTTCTACATGAAAGTTGCTCAGAACGATGAGACGAATCCGGATACGCAGTCCGTTCGTCCGCCGCACACCCCTAACCTATCGAACCCGCAACTTTCCCCCTCCGGCTCCTCTGCCTGAAAACACGAAACACCGGGGATATTTTCCCGGATGTTTCCCCCCTTAACCGGCATCACCTCATACCACGTTAGGGCCCGCCTAGCATCGTTACTTGTCTTGTCATGCATCGATATGCATCTGTTTACATGGTATTCATTGTTTCTTCCCCTCCCCCCTTTTTCTCTCCGGTAGACTACGAGACCGACGCTGCTGCTGCCCAGTTCGACTACAGAGTTGACGACCCCTCTCTCTTGCCAGAGCAACCAGGCAAGCCCCCACCCTTGATCACCAGATATCGCCTACTCTTCTCTATACTGCTTGCATTAGAGTAGTGTAGCATGTTACTGCTTTCCGTTAATCCTATTCTGATGCATAGCCTAACATTGTTGCTACATCTGTTGATACCTTACCTGCAATCCTAAATACTTAGTATAGGATGCTAGTTTATCATTATTGGCCCTACATTCTTGTCAGTCTGCCTTGCTATACTATTGGGCCGTGATCACTCGGGAGGTGATCGCGGGTATATACTATACATACATACATACTATACAGATGGTGACTAAAGTCGGGTCAGCTCGAAGAGTACCCGCGAGTGATTCACGGATTGGGGGCTGAAAGGACCTTTGTCCCGACGGCCCTCTGTGTGGATCTTTGTGGCGGAGCGACAGGGCAGGTTGAGACCGCCTAGGAGAGAGGTGGGCCTGGCCCTGTTCGGCGTTCGCGGATATTTAACACGCTTAACGAGATCTTGGTACTTGATCTGAGTTGGCTACAAGCCTATACGCACTAACCATCTACGTGGGAGTAGTTATGGGTATCCCGGCGTCGTGGTATCAGCCGAAGCACTTCAGACGTCAGCGACGGAGCGGCGTGCGCCGGATTGGACTGGAACGCCTGCTAGGCTAGGTATGCTTCCGGCCGCCCTCGCAACGTGCAGGTGTGCTATGGGCGATGGGCCCAGACCCCTGTGCGCTTAGGTTTAGACCGGCGTGCTGGCCTCTCTGTTTTGCCTAGGTGGGGTTGCGACGTGTTGATCTTCCGAGGCCGGGCATGACCCAGGAAAGTGTGTCCGGCCAAATGGGATCAAGCGTGTTGGGTAAGTTGGTGCACCCCTGCAGGGAAGTTAATCTATTCGAATAGCCGTGATCTTCGGTAACAAGACGACTTGGAGTTGTACCTTGACCTTATGACAACTAGAACCGGATACTTAATAAAACACACCCTTCCAAGTTCCACAGACAACCCGGTGATCGCTTTTCCACAGGGCGACGAGGGGAGGATCGCCGGGTAGGATTATGCTATGCGATGCTACTGGAGATGCTACTTGGAGATGCTACTTGGAGATGCTACTTGGAGGACTTCAATCTACTCTCTTCTACATGCTGCAAGACGGAGGCTGCCAGAAGCGTAGTCTTTGACAGGATTAGCTATCCCCCTCTTATTCTGGCATTCTGCAGTTCAGTCCACCGATATGGCCCCTTACACATATACCCATGCATATGTAGTGTAGTTCCTTGCTTGCGAGTACTTTGGATGAGTACTCACGGTTGCTTTCTCCCCCCTTTTCCCCTTTCCCTTTCTTCTGGTTGTCGCAACCAGATGCTGGAGTCCTGGAGCCAGACGCCACCGTCGACGACGACCCCTACTACACCGGAGGTGCCTACTACTATGTGTAGCCCGCTGACGACGACCAGGAGTAGCTTAGGAGGATCCCAGGCAGGAGGTTTGCGCCTCTTTCGATCTGTATCCCAGTTTGTGCTAGCCTTCTTAAGGCAAACTTGTTTAACTTATGTCTGTACTCAGATATTGTTGCTTCCGCTGACTCGTCTATGATCGTGCACTTGTATTCGAGCCCTCGAGGCCCCTGGCTTGTATTATGATGCTTGTATGACTTTTTTATTTGTAGAGTTGTGTTGTGATATCTTCCCGTGAGTCCCTGATCTTGATCGTACACATTTGCGTGCATGATTAGTGTACGATTGAATTGGGGGCGTCACAGGAAGCCACGAGGCAGGGGGGCGCGCCCTCCACCCTCATGGGCCCCCCGTTGCTCCACCGACGTACTTCTTCCTCCTATATATATCCACGTACCCCCAAACATCGAGGAGCACCACGAAAACCTAATTCCACCGCCGCAACCTTCTGTACCCGAGAGATCCCATCTTGGGGCCTTTTCCGGAGCTCCACCGGAGGGGGCATTGATCACGGAGGGCCTGTACATCAACTCCATGGCCTCTCCGGTGATGTGTGAGTAGTTTACTTCAGACCTACGGGTCCATAGTTATTAGCTAGATGGCTTCTTCTCTCTCTTTGGATCTCAATACAAAGTTCTCCTCGATCTTCTTGGAGATCTATTCGATGTAATCTTCTTTTGCGGTTTGTTTGTTGAGATCCAATGAATTGTGGGTTTATGATCCAGATTATCTATGAACAATATTTGATTCTCCTATGAATTCTTTTATGTATGATTGGTTTATCTTTGCAAGTCTCTTCGAATTATCAGTTTGGTTTGGCCTACTAGATTGATCTTTCTTGCAATGGGAGAAGTGCTTAGCTTTGGGTTCAATCTTGCGGTGCTCGATCCCAGTGACAGAAAGGGAACTGGCACGTATTGTATTGTTACCATCGAGGATAAAAAGATGGGGTTTATATCATATTGCATGAGTTTATCCCTCTACATCATGTCATCTTACTTAAAGCATTACTCTGTTCTTATGAACTTAATACTCTAGATGCATGCTGGATAGCGGTCGATGTGTGGAGTAATAGTAGTAGATGCAGAATCGTTTCGGTCTACTTGTCGCGGACGTGATGCCTATATACATGATCATACCTATATATTCTCATAACTATGCTCAATTCTATCAATTGCTTGACAGTAATTTGTTCACCCACCGTAATACTTATGCTCTTGAGAGAATCCACTAGTGAAACCTATGGCCCCCGGGTCTATCTTCCATCATATTAATCTTCCAATACTTAGTTATTTCCTTGCCATTTATTTTACTTTGCATCTTTATTTCTCTTTATCATAAAAATACCAAAAAGATTGTCTTATCATATCTATCATATCTCACTCTCGTAAGTGACCGTGAAGGGCTTGACAACCCCTTTATCGCGTTGGTTGTGAGGTTCTTATTTGTTTGTGTACATGCGTGGGACTTGAGCGTGATGTCCTACTGTATTGATACCTTGGTTCTCAAAAACTGAGGGAAATACTTACGCTACTTCGTTGCATCACCCTTTCCTCTTCAAGGGAAAACCAACGCAGTGCTCAAGAGGTAGCAACCTCTCACGGATTGATAAACATTAGGTCATCCACTTGAGGGAAAATTGCTACTGTCCTACAAAACTCTGCGCTTGGAGGCCCAACACGTGCCTACAAGAATAAAGTTGCATAGTAAACATCAAACCCACAAGGAGCTAAAGGTAAGTTCAATATTCTCTCAAGTCCTATCTGCCACTGATATGACTCTACGTACACCGAACATTTGCTTCCATCTAGAAACGAGAAATAAACCTACGTTGTGGGTATGAAGAGGATAGCTTGCAAGATATCAGAGAGCTAAAATATATAAATAGGTGTTGTTAATATAAACTTAGAATATATTACTATATATGATAAATAGCGAGTGTGGAATAATGATGGGTCGGTGTGCGGAATTGTCCTAGGCAATTTTTAACAAAATCAGTAATCATTATTGCAATTTCATATGAGGGAGAGGCATAAGCTAACATATACTTTCTCTACTTGGATCATATGCACTTATGATTGGAACTCTAGCAAGCATCCGCAACTACTAAAGATCATTAAAGTAAAATGCAACCATAGCATTAAAGTATCAAGTCCCCTTTATCACATACGCAACAACCCCCTTACTCGGCTTTAAGCTTCTGTCACTCTAGCAACCCATTATAAGAGAATCATGAACGTATTGCAACACCCTACAGCGGGAATCCTTCACGTGTGCGCGGCACGGAAGGCACCATAGGGCAGCACAAAAATAAAGCATACAACTCAAACCAATCTAGAGCATCAATCAACCCAAAGGACAAAAGAAATCTACTGAAAACATCATAGGATGGCAACACATCATTGGATCATAATATGTGGCATAAAGCACCATGTTCAAGTAGGGGATTATAGCGGGGTGCGGGAGAGTGGACCGCTTAAAAGAGATGAGGAAGGTGATGAAGATGGTGATGTTGATGAAGATGATCACCACGGCGATGGTTCCCCCGGCGTCACCGAGAGAGAGAGGGGGAGAGGGTCTCCCCCTTGTGCTTCCTCCTTCATGGCCTCCCCCTAGATGGGGAGAGGTTCTCCCTCTGGTCCTTGGCCTCCATGGCGATGATGGCCCCCTTCGGCTTCCTCCTCCATGGCCTCCGGTGATGATGGGCCCCTCCGAAAAGGTGCCGGAGAGGGCCTAAATTGATTTTTCGTGGCTACAGAGGCTTGCAGCGGTGGAACTTCCGATCTAGGTTTCTTTTGGGGGGTTTTGGTATTTATAGGAATTTTTGGCGTCGGTCTTACATCAAGGGGGTCCATGAGGTAGCGGCAAGACAGGAGCACCCTCCCAGGGGGTAGGGCACGCCCCCTACCTTGCCATCGCCTCGGGACTCTTCTGGCCCAATTCCGATGCCTCGGGGGCGGGTCTCTTTTGGTCCATCAAAAATCACCGTAAATTTTTAGCCCATTCCGAGAACTTTTATTTCTGCACAAAAAACGACATCACGGTAGTTCTGCTGAAAATAGTGTCAGTCCGGGTTGGTTCTAATCAAATCATACCAAAACCATATAAAATTGTTGTAGACACGGCATGAATACTTCATAAATTATAGATACGTTGGAGATGTATGATGCGGCTTGAACTACGTCGGTATTTCCCCAAAGAGGAAGGGATGATGCACCACAGCTACAGTAGGTATTTCCCTCAGTGATGAGACCAAGGTTATCAAACCAGTAGGAGAACCACACAATACTACGTGAACGGCACCTTCACACATAGAACAAATACTTGCAACCCGACGTAAAAGAGGTGTTGTCAATCCCTCCAGGGTAAAAGCTAGGTAAAATTGCAGTAGATTGGATAAATAGATCTCGCGGGAACGCGAGATAAAATAAATAAACAAAAAATGCAGCAAGGTATTTTTGGGTTTTTGGATTAATAGATCTGAAAATAAAAGCAAATAAAAATAGATCTCGAAGGCAAATATGATAAAGAAGAGACCCGTGACGGTAGATTTCACTAGTGGCTTCTCTCGAGAAAAATAGCATACTATGGGTAAAAAAATTACTATTGAGCAATTGATAAAACTTCAAATAATTATAATGATATCCAGGCAATGGTCATTATATAGGCCTCACGTCCAATATTAGTAGACCGACTCCTGCCTGCATCTACTACTATTACTCCGCACAGCAACCGCTATCCAGCATGCATCTAGTGTATTAAGTTCATGGAGAAGTGGAGTAATGCAATAAGAATGATGACATGATGTAGACAAGATCTACTCATATAGGAATAGACCCCATCTTCTTATCCTTAATAGCAACGATACATACGTGTCATTTCCCCTTCTGTCACTGGGACTGAGCACCGTAAGATCGAACCCATCACAAAGCACCTCTTCCCATGGCAAGAAAAATCGATCTTGTTGGCCTAACTAAACAAAAGATTCGAAGAAGAAATATGAGGCTATAAGTAATAATGCATATAAGAGATCAAAAGACTCTAATAATTTTCATGGATAAAAACATAGATCTGATCATAAACTCAAAGTTCATCGGATCCTAACAAACACACCGCGAAAAGAGTTACATCAAATAGATCTCCAAGAGACCATTGTATTGAGAATCAAAAGAGAGAGAGGAAGCCATCTAGCTACTAGCTACAGACCCGTAGGTCTACAATGAACTACTCACACATCATCGGAGAGGCACCAATGGGGATGATGAACCCCTCCGTGATGGTGTCTAGATTGGATATGTGGTTTCTGGAACTTGCGGTGGCCGGAATTGTGTTTCGTTGACTCCCCTAGGGTTTTTGGAATATTGTGGTGTTTATAGAGAAAAGAGGCGGTGCGGGAGGCCACCGACTCGGGGCACCCATTTGGTACTTCTTTAGACCATCCTATGTCTTCTAGCCCAGAAGAATTCTCCAAAAAGTTTCGCTGCATTTGGACTCCTTTTGATATTGATTTTTTGCGAAGTAAAAAAACAAGCAAAAAACAACAGCTGGCACTAGGCACTATGTCAATAGGTTACTCCCAAAAAATGATATATAGTTGCTATAAAATGATTGTAAAACATCCAAGAATGATAATATAACAACATGGACCAATCAAAAGTTATCGATACGTTGGAGATGTATCAGCATCCCCAAGCTTAATTCATGCTTGTCCTCGAGTAGGTAAATGATAAAACAGATTTTTTGATGTGGAATGCTGCCTAACATGTTCATCACATATTCTTTTCTTTGTAGCATGGACATTTGGACTTTTATATGATTCAAAGTAATAGTCTAGTTTTGACATGAAGATTTCAATACTCAAGCATATGAACAAGCAACCATGTCTTTCAAAATATCAACACTAAAGCAAGTTATCCCTAGCCCATTATGGTCAATCATTGATCCATTCATGAAATACACTCGCATATTAGCTGCACCCAATGCTCAAGTACGATCATAGTGCCCCTTAGCCAGTGCTTTATAAGAGAATATGGAGACTCAAATAAAAATAAAAATTGCATAAAGTAAAAGAAAGGCCATTCACAGAGGGAAGTAGGGAGTTGTCGAGGTGCCAGAGCTCAAAGCGAAAAAGATAGAGATAAAAACATTTTGGGTGGCATGATTTTCCTGTCAATGAGAACGACCGAGTAGTTCCAAATACTTTCCATGCTAGATATATCATAGGCGGTTCCCAAACAGAAAATAAAGTTTATTCCTTTTTCCACCATACTTTCACATTCCATGGCTAACCGGATCCACGGGTGCCGTCCGTACCAACACTTTCCAAGGAATTTATTATTTGACAACATAAAGTATTCATTTTTCATTTCGGGACTGGGCATCCCTAATACCTTTGCCATACTCTCGTGTAATGACAAGTGAATAAACACTCATCTTCAGAATAACACATCTAGCATGTAAACATATCAGCCACCCCCTACAGCTTCATGAGCGGTACAAGCACACAAAAAAGGAAATTTATTTTGAAGATTAGAGATGGCACATACAAATTTGCTTAGAACGGCTAAAGAATACCGCATATAGGTAGGTATAGTGGACTCATATGGCAAAAATGGTCTAAGGATTTTGGATGCACAAGTAGTGATCATACTTTGTGCATGTGAAGGCTAGCAAAAGATTGAGAAGCATCCAACCAAGAAACGAAAAATCTCATAAGCGAGCATTAAGCATAACTAACACCGAATAATGTGCCACAAGTAGGATATAATTTCATTGCATAACTATTGACTTTCGTGCTTGCATAGGGAATCACAAACCTTAACATCAATATTCTTACTAAAGCATAATTACTCATCAACATGACTCACATATTGTATCATCATATCGCAAAACTATTACAAGGAATCAAGTTTATTTTATCCAATGATCTTCATGAAAGTTTTTATTATATCCCTCTTGAATATCTATCACTTTGGAACTAGTTTCATATGTTGGTTTTGATAGCTCAAACAAATCTAAGTGAAGAACATGAGCATCAAAATTTCTTCTACCAAAATAATTTAAGTGAAGCATGAGATAATTTCTTAAAAAATTTACTAACTCTCAAATAAAACTAAGTGAAACATGAGAGCATTTCTTCAAAAATGCTAAAGCACACCGTGCTCAAAAAGATATAAGTGAAGCACTAGAGCAATTCCATAGCTCAAAAAAGATTTAAGTGAAGCATAGAGAGCAATTCTAACAAGTCATGGCATAATTTTGGCCCTCTCAAATAGGTGTGTCCAACAAGTATACATGACTTAAAATAAAAAGAAATACAAGCAAAGACTCATATCATACAAGACGCTCCAAGCAAAACTCATGATATGTGACGAATAAAAATATAGCTCCAAGTAAAATACCGATGGTCGATAGAAGAAAGAGGGGATGCCACTCGGGCATCCCCAAGCTTAGTTTCTTGCTTCTCTTTTAGATGATAGCTTGGGAGGCCATTGGGCATCCCCAAGCTTAGGCTCTTCTTACTCCTTATTCCTTCATCCATCGTGATCTCACCCAAAACTTTAAAACTTCAATCACACAAAACTCAACAAAACCTTCGTGAGATCCGTTAGTATAACAAAGCAAATCACTACTCTAAGTACTATTGAAAACCCATTCATATTTTATTTTTGCATTATATCTACTGTATTCCAACTTTACTATAGGTTATACCCTCCAATACAAACCATAGATTCATCGAAATAAGCACATAACGCAAAGAAAACAGAATTTGTCCAAAACAAAATAGTCTGTAGTAATCTGAAAACAATACTTCTGTAAATCCAAAAATTCTGAAAAATAGGAAAATGTGGGCAATTTGTATATCAATCTTGTGTAGAAAAATTGGGATTTTATTGAGTTTCTGGTAAAAATAAAAAATATTTTTTGGGACGCAAAAGTTTTTGTTTTTCAACAAGATCAAATCAACTATCACCCAACATGACCGCAAAGGCTTTGCTTAGCAAAAACACTAATTAAAACATAAAAACACAATAATAACAGTAACATAATTGTGTAAACACTCAAGAACATAAAGAAAATAAATTTTATTCATTGGGTTGCCTCCCAACAAGCGCTATCGTTTTATGCCCCTAGCTAGGCATTGCGATTTCCTTGATGCTCGCATGAAAGATAATAATTGAAACACAAAGAGAGCATCATAAAACCTGTTACAAACACATTTAAGTCTAACATACTTCCTATGCATAGGAATTTTATAGGCAAACAAATTATCAAGACAAGAAATATCTAGCATATGCATAGGAGAGAAATAAAACATAGACAATCTCAACATAATGAGAGGTAATCTAGTAACATGAAAATTTCTACAACCATATTTTCCTCTCTCATAATAATTACATGTAAGATCATAATCAAATTCAACAACATAGCTATCATAGAAAAGTTTCTCTTCATGATCCACATGCATGCAAAGTTGACAGTCTTCCAAAATAGTGGGATTATCATCAAATAAAGTCATGACCTCTCCAAGCCCACTTTTATAAAAAAAGATCATAAGATTGAACACTCTCCAAATATATGGGATTATTTTTACCTAGAGTTGATACTCTTCCGAACCCACTTTTAATATTGTCGCAAACATATTCATCGTGAGGCTTAAATAGACTATCAAGATCATAAGAATCATCACCACCCCAATCATGATCATTGCAACAAGTAGCGAACATAACAAAACAAGCATCCCCAAGCTTGGGGTTTTGCATATCACTAACACAATTGACATTAATAGAATTTATAATAATATCATTGAAATCATGCTTGTCATTCAAGGAGCTATCAAGTGTGGGTGCAATAGCAATAATTTCATGTTTAACATAAGGAACTATAGCAAGTTCATCTCCATAAGCATCATTAATATTGGCATCAGGACCACAAGAATAGCAAGCATCATGTTCATCAAGAGGGGATAATTCAATCAAATCAACAAAATCATAATTATCCATAGCTTCATGCATATCATTATTTTCTTCCAAAGCAGAGGACATTCTCTCAATAAATTCTTTAACATAGGCATTATGAGCATAGTTTTCAGATTTGTAGAGAGTAATATCATACTTTTCAATCAAAGAATCAACTTCATAAGCACCCTTAAAAGCAACAAATTCTTCAATTTGTTCGATGTCATAGTAACTATAAACCTCCTTGGCATAAGAAGATAAGATTTCATTGTCATTAAACTCACATAGATATGGGATGTGTTTTTTAGGGTTCTTAGAGCAACAAGTAAAATCACAAATTTCACAAAGATTCCAAGCATAGCATAGCAAACAATTTATTTGATTCCATAAGAGCTTCCCTTTTCAGACAAACGATGATGCCCAAAATGATCATGCTCATCCAATGATTTTCCCTCAACTAAACTAGTTGGCGTTTCAGCACGAGCACATATGGATCGAAGATGATCTAGGTAGAAAACTTTGAGGGGATCCATAACAATAGATTTTTAGCAAGAAAAGATGCAAACAAAATAGAAGGCACATGGAAACACACGCAAACATAAGATCGAACAAGAAAAGGGCAAACGAAAAAGAGGGAGAATAAAACGGAAAATTTTCGTGAAGTGGGGGAGATGAAAACAAGAGGGAAATGGAAAATAATGTAAATTGCAAGGAGATGAGATTTGTGATTAGGAACCTGGTAGATGTTGATGATGTCTCCCCGGAACCGACGCTAGAAATTCCTTTTGATGTGGCTTGAACTACGTAGGTATTTCCCCAAACAGGAAGGGATGATGTAGCACGGCTACGGTAGGTATTTCCCTCGGTGATGAGACCAAGGTTATCGAACCAGTAGGATAACCACACAACACTACATGAATGCCACCTGCACACAAAGAACAAATACTTGCAACCCGACGTAAAAGAGGGGTTGTGAATCCCTCCCGGTTAAAGGATAGGTAAAATTGTAGTAGATTGGATAAATAGATCTCACGGGAACGTGAGATAAAATAAATCAATAAAAGTTGCAGCAAGGTATTTTTGGGTTTTTGGATTAATAGATCTGAAAATAAAAGCAAATAAAAATAGATCTCGCAGGAAAATATGATAAAGACGAGACCCAGGGGGCGTAGATTTCACTAGTGGCTTCTCTCAAGAAAAATAGCATACAGTGGGTAAACAAATTACTGTTCGGCAATTGATAGAACTTCAAAAAATTATGATAATATCCAGGCAATGATCATTATATAGGCATCACGTCCAAGATTAGTAGACTGACTCCTGCCTGCATCTACAACTATTACTCCACACATCGACCGCTATCCAGCATGCATCTAGTGTATTAAGTTCATGGAGAAATGGAGTAATGCAATAAGAATGATGACATGATGTAGACAAGATCTACTCATATAGGAATAGACCCCATCTTGTTATCCTTAATAGCAATGATACATACGTGTCATTTCCCCTTCTGTCACTGGGATTGAGCATCGTAAGATCGAGCCCATCACAAAGCACCTCTTCCCATGGCAAGAAAAATCGATCTAGTCGACCTAACTAAACCAAGGTTCAAAGAGGAAATACGGGGTTATAAGTAATCATGCATATAAAATATCAAAAGACTCAAATAACTTTCATTGATAAAAACATAGATATGATCATAAACACAAATTTCATCGGATCCAAACAAACACACCGCAAAAAGTATTACCTCAAATAGATCTCCAAGGGACCATTGTATTGAGAATCAAAAGAGAGAGAGGAAGCCATCTAGCTACTAACTACGGACATGTAGGTTTACAATGAACTACTCACGCATCATCAGAGAGGCACCAATTGTCGTGGTTCTAAGACTGACAGTAGAATAGGGGGGTAGGAATGTAGCGGCAAGATCCTAGCTATGGAGGAGTTGTACACACGAGTTTTACGAGTTCGGGCCCTTCTCGGAGGAAGTAACAGCCCTACGTCTCAGAGCCCGGAGGCGGTCGACTGAATATATGTGTGTGAATTACAGAAAGTGCGAACCCCTGTCCCAGAGGAGGGGTGGCTTATATAGAGTACGCCAGGACCCCAGCTCCCCTCTGTTACACAAGGTTCAATGTTCATAAAGGAGGGGCGTTACTGGTAACGTCTGCAGTAAAGTTTTGTAAATGCCCATAAAGCTATGGTTTAAATCATGACCGTTGCAGAGTGGAGGGTTTATCATCTTCTGGTGGTCGAGTGTCTTCAAGGTGGTCGAGTGAGCACATCTTCATGGTTGAGTGGATGATGGTTTCTCTTCGACTGCTTCTGATTCTTTGTAGAGATGTCCTTGGGGAGGGTATGTTGGACAGATCCGTGACCCTACCCTAGGTACATAGCTTCATCATTAGCCCCCGAATGGATTAGGATTTGAGTGAGGAAGGAGTTGGGAACACTTCCGACCCATTCTTTGTGCTATGAATATATCCTGTTCTGGAACAATGAGTTGAGGTGACGACGTCGATTCCTTTCTCAGTCGCCTTGGTCCATTCTTGGTTTTTGTCGAGTGAATTTTCACGGTAGAATTACGAATGATAATGTAGAGGATGTTTGTCTTCAGTCTGACATGTTGCTCTGCTCCCCGCGGATTTCGCGGGATTCGAATTTTGGGAAGAGCGCCAGACGGACGGAACCGAGGTTATCGGGACGGATTAGGCAAGTCTCCTCGATCCCCATGCCACCTTTTTCTCCACGTACTGCGTGCGCGACCGTTCCAGGATTTGTTTAGATCGTCTGGGTCCACCAGTCAGTCACTTGGGGGGCGACCTTATAAAAGGCCCTGGACCAGGCCTCTGCCCCGTGCGCTCCCATTCTCTCTTCTTCTTCTCCCGATCTCTCCGCCACGCTCGCTTCCGCTCTCACAGCCGGACTCTCGCTCAAGCTAGACCCGTCGCCATGGGGAAAGAGAAGACGGTGGCGCTGGATCGCGTGAAGAAGGCGACCGCGAAGGCAAAGGGCAAGCGGACCAGCCGGGGCGGATCCTCGTCGAGATCCGGCCTGCCGCCGGGCTGGATCCAGGGCGACTGGATTCGCTCGACAATCACCCAGGACGACCTCGTTGACCTGGTGGAGGGGGGGCTGATCCCCCACAAGTCGGCACGGCTCCCAGGGAACGAGACCGAGCCGCAGCCAAGGGAGGGTGAGTGTGTTCTCCTCGCCACCCATGTAGATCGCGGATTCTCACTGCCTCCCATCCTTTCTTTCGGGGTTTTTTGAACTTCTTTGGGGCTCGGCTTCACCATTTCACTCCAAACACCATAGTCTATCTGGCTGCTTTCGTGTCGATGTGTGAAAATTTCTTGGGATGTCGACCGCACTGGGGTCTTTTCAAACACATCTTCACCTGCTGCTCCCAGTCGGTCAGAAAGGCCAATCCAAGTGACGAGAGGACACAAGTGATCCACATGTTCGGGGGTCTGGGGATCCAGATGAGGAGCAAGAGTACCTTCCCAGCCATGATCCTTCCCGACTCGGTCCGGGGCTGGCAGTCGACTTGGTTCTATTGCAAGGATCAGCCGACCCCGGGTCAGTCAACTGGACTTCCTCCCTTTTCCTTGGCTCGAGTGGAGAAGCCCGCCCCCTAAAGGTAGTTCTAGAAGAGAAGGTGCATGTCAAGGTGCTGGTCGAGCGGGTCGTCCAACTCGTCCGTGATGGGGTGACCGGGATGGACCTGCTGGAGGTCTTTCTCGATCGACGCATCCAACCGCTTCAGGCGCATGATCATCCGATGTGGATGTACTCTGGGCTCAAGAATTCCACTCGGATCCACCCGGAGGATGTCAGCAAGGATACCTTGGAGAAGTGGTTGATGGGGATCACCAGCAACAAAGACAACCCTCGGGGGTCTAGGAGGGTGATTCCATTCAACAACTCGCACCAGCCGGAGCAGGTATAATTCTGTTTTATCAAGTATCTGTCTGATTCACCGTGTGTCATCTTGTTTATGGTCGACTGAATTTCCTTTGATCGTTGTCTTTTCAGGCCCTCATCGACATGTACTCAATGCCCAACGGAGTGCAGGAGTAAGACGTCGAGGAAGAAGCGAGCGGGGGCGAGAGCGGCGAGGGGCACTCGGATGTCGAGGAAAACGAGGAGAGGGACAAATCGACTGATGACGAAGAAGTTGACTCGCCTCCTCACAGGGAGAGGAGATCCAAACACGCTCATGACCCGGCGAGCGCTCCGGACTTGGTGGCCGCGCCGATTGGATAGTCTTCGAAGCGTCCCAGGACGTCTTCTCCAATGTCGACTGAGAAGGCTCCAAAGCATTCCAAGGTTGTGCCGCCTCCAGCGTCGAAAGCACCAAAAGCCACCTCCTCCAAACTACCAAAAGCTTTGCCCAGGATCAAAGTGACCATCCCTACTATCTCCGGGTAATTATCTGACTTGTCCTTTTCGTCGACTCGATTAACCGGACGTAACCAATTGAATGTGGGTCTTTGAAGTGCTGCTACGTCAGGAACCTCTTCTCTCCAGTACCGGGACGAGGAGATGGAAGATGCGGTAACCTCCAACCCAGGTATAAACTCTTGTGATTTTGTTCTTGATTCCTTGGTCGATTGCGTCCTAGTGGTTCACTTGGGGTCGAATGATCTGCCTTGCAGCTCCACCCGACGTCACCGATCTTCCAGATGACGATGAAGATGTGGCTCTTAAGCACAGGAAGAGCAAGAAGGTAGCAGCTGGCAGGATGTCTCGGCAAGAACCAACTACGGCACCTCCCGTCCGTCAACCTGAAGACGCGGGTAGGGCCTCTGTGACCTTCACTGCACCCTTGTCGAGTGAGCACCCCGCACCGTCGACTGCGCCTATGATTCCTTCAGTCGTCCAAATCCACGCCACGGAGCTCCAAGCCGCCGCACCTGGGTCGTCTGCTCACTTTTTCACCAGCTATCCCGTCCCGGAAAACCAGTCGGAAGCAGCTGCGGAAGCCATCCGACAGGCTCACATGATGATGGAGCGGGTGAAGACGGTGCATGAGAACAGCCAGGCTGCCTACGACGCCAGTGCTGCTCTTCGGGCCAATGTCCAGGTGAGTAGACTTTCCGACTGTTTTTGCTCTATGAGGAAATGTTACCTGAAAAATCTTCTTCTACACAATCTCCTGTTGTTTGCGTCGAATTAGAGCACCCGCTGGGTGTTTTGTTTTTTTGGTAGTTTTGTTATTCCACTCGGTCTGGGCGAGTGGGATCTGAACCGGTGGGGGCACGCTAAGTGCACCCACTGGGTGTAGTCCCCGAGACCGCGGTCGACTGCTTGTAGTCGACTGGGGTCTGAGTTCTACTTTCCTTTCTTTTTCACTTCTTACACTCGACTCGGGCGGACCGGTCGAGTAGGATCCGAACCGGTGGGGGCACGCCAAGTGCACCCACTGGGTGTAGTCCCCGAGACCACAGTCGACTGCTGGCAGTCGACTGTGGTCTGAACAGCTTTTTTTGACTTGGTTCGGGCGGACCGGTCAAGTTGAGTCTTAGTCAGTGGGGGCACACCAAGTGCACCCACTGGGTGTAGCCCCTAAGGCCGCAGTCGACTGTGTGTAGTCGGTTGGGGTCTAAGCGAACTTCTTTAGGTTTTATTCACTCGGAAGTAAACAACCTTTGATCTTATCGACTGATCCGTCTTTTGCCTTCTGCAGAAGTCTTGTACTCTTATTTCTAAGGTTGCTGAAATTGAGGAGAAGCGGAGGCAACTCAACCTCAACTTGGAATTGGCCCAGCAGAATCTGAAGAAAGCTCAAGGCGAAGCCGCTGGTATGGAAGGTAACTGACTGTAACTGACTGTCAACTGACTTTCAATATATTTCTTTGATCTCTTCTTTGATTCGATTGTTTCTTTTGCAGAGAAAATGAAGTTGGATCTGGAGAAGAAGGACTCGGACCTAGCCGCCGCGCAAAAAGCAGCCCAAGATAAAACTGCTCTCGCAGACCAGAAGCTTGCTTCAATCGGAACACTGGAAGGGGAGGTGAACAAACTGAAATCTTGTCTTAATGAAGCTAACCACGAAGTGACTAGTCTGAAGAAGGACAAGGTTGTCCTGAATGAAAAGTTGGAGTCTGCGATCCGCAAGAGGAATGACACGGAAGCTTATCCGAGGACTCTTGCCAAGAAGCTCTATCTCACGCTGGAAGGTATTTCTTCTAAACCGACTGTGTTGATGCTTGCGATCGGATCTTGCTCGGTCGATTCACTAATTTTTGGCTGCAGAATTCTGTCAAGACTTCGACGAGAAAGCTGGAAGGGTCGAGACGGGTCTGGACCCTATCGCTTCTCCAGTCTGCGATGAAACTGCAATGAACGTGCTCCGACTGGAGTCCCGTATCATCAGCGCCACAAGCTACCTCGTGCGCCTGAAGGAGGTAGTCTCCCGAATCGAATCATTGCTTTGGCCGAGGGCGACGCTTCAAAATGACCTGGAATCCCTGATGACTCGACTGAACGAGATCCCTGACCGAGTGCAAGAATGGAAGAAATCCTCCGCCCGGTGTGGTGCTGACGTGGCGCTGTCCTTGGTGCGAGTCCATTGCAAGGAGGCTCGTGAAGACAAGCTGGCTGCGATCAAAGTCGCTAACACCAAAAAGCATGACTTCCAGTCCTTCATGGAGACTTTCATTGCTGCCGCCACTCGGATCACTAATGGGATCGACCTGGACTCATTCGTGGAGCCTGCCAGCCCTCCTCCGGCCGAGTGAATCAGCTTTAAGTTTGCCTCAGAATGCCGAGTGATTGTTGTAACCGTTGAACTCCTTCGGGCTTGATGCCCGAGTACTTTTGATTTGCTGCTTGGAACTTTTAGGATTTATCTGAATTTGGTTTATCTTCGAATGTGCTTGCCTCTGCCTTCGAATGGACTTTGCTCACTGCTCGGAATAGTCTTTGCATTGGAGATGCAGCTCTGAGGTGGCGGCTCTAGTCGACCTGCGCTTCATCGTCCTTGTGGATAGGGATGGAGTGGACGTTGTATTTGTGTCGTAGCTCCGAAGGAAAAGGTTGCAGTCGACCCGCACCTCGTCGTCCTTGCGGATAGGAATGGAGCGTACATTGTACTTGTGTCGTAGCTCCGAAGGAGAAGGTTGCAGTCGACCTGCACCTCATCGTCCTTGCGGATAAGGATGGAGCATTTGTTGTACTTGTGCCATAGCTCCGAAGGAGAAGGTTGCAGTCGACCTGCACCTCATCGCCCTTACGGATAGGGATGGAGCGTACGCTGTACTTGTGCCGTAGCTCCAAAGGAGAAGGTTGCAGTCGACCTGCACCTCGTCGTCCTTACTGATAGGGGTATGTTTTGGACTTAGGCGAGTATTGGACTGTAGCTAAGACCCCCGAGTGGGAGGACTGCTCTCCACTCGGTAAGAATTTTTTCAAACTTAGGCGAGTACTGGACTGCAGCTAAGCCTCCTAGTGGGAGAACTTGGGCGAGTACTGGACTGCAGCTAAGCTCCCGAGTGGGAGGATTGCTCTCCACTCGGTAGGATTTTTTCAAACTTAGGCGAGTACTGGACTGCAGCTAAGCCTCCTAGTGAGAGAACTTAGGCGAGTACTGGACTGCAGCTAAGCCTCCGAGTGGGAGGATTGCTCTCCACTCGGTAGGATTTTTTCAAACTTAGGCGAGTACTAGACTACAGCTAAGCCTCCTAGTGAGAGAACTTAGGTGAGCACTAGACTGCAGCTAAGCCCCCGAGTGGGAGGATTGCTCTCCACTCGGTAGGATTTTTTCAAACTTAGGCGAGTACTGGACTACAGCTAAGTCTCCTAGTGAGAGAACTTATGAGAGTACTGGACTGCAGCTAAGCCCCCGAGTGGGAGAATTGCTCTCCACTCAGCAGGATTTTTTCAAACTTAGGCGAGTACTGGACCGCAGCTAAGTCTCCTAGTGAGAGAACTTAGGCAAGTACTGGACTACAGCTAAGCCCCCGAGTGGGAGGATTGCTCTCCACTCGGTAGGATTTTTTCAAACTTAGGCGAGTACTGGACTGCGGCTAAGTCTCCTAGCGAGAGAACTTAGGTGAGTACTGGACTGCAGCTAAGCCCCCGAGTGGGAGGATTCCTCTCCACTCGGTAGGATTTTTTCAAACTTAGCCGAGTACTGGACTGCAGCTAAGTCTCCTAGTGAGAGAACTTAGGTGAGTACTAGACTGCAGCTAAGCCCCCGAGTGGGAGGATTGCTCTCCACTCGGTAGGATTTTTCAAACTTAGGCGAGTACTGGACTGCAGCTAAGTCTCCTAGTGAGAGAACTTAGGCGAGTACTGGACTGCAGCTAAGCCCCCGAGTGGGAGGATTGCTCTCCACTCGGTAGGACTTTTTCAAACTTAGGCGAGTACTGGACTACAGCTAAGTCTCCTAGTGAGAGAACTTAGGTGAGTACTGGACTGCAGCTAAGCCCTTGAGTGGGAGGATTGCTCTCCACTCGGTAGGATTTTTTCAAACTTAGGCGAGTACTGGACTGCAGCTAAGTCTCCTAGTGAGAGAACTTAGGCGAGTACTGGACTGTAGCTAAGCCCCCGAGTGGGGGGATTGCTCTCCACTCGGTAGGATTTTTTTCAAACTTAGGCGAGTACTGGACTGCAGCTAAGCCTCCTAGTGAGAGAACTTAGGCGAGTACTGGACTGTAGCTAAGCCCCCGAGTGGGAGGATTGCTCTCCACTCGGTAGGATTTTCTTTCGAACTTAGGTGAAACGGATTTGCGACTAACCCCACCCTCTGGGGGATTTCAGAAGTAAATAAGAACACAACAATCGAATGATAGGACCATAAGCTCTTGTCTTTGATAAATAAATTACAGAGGTGTTTCTTATTACATTTTATTCAAACGAGTGCTTAAGTATGAAAGGGGCGGAGCAGCTCCGCGTTCCAAGCCCGTGGCTCGTCTTTCTGATGCTCAATACTGTAAAGATGGTATGCTCCGTTGTGGAGAACTTGGGTGATGATGAAGGGGCCCTCCCAAGTCGGGGCAAGCTTGTATTGTTTCTGTTGATCCACTCGAAGAACCAGGTCTCCTTCTTGAAAGGCTCGACCCCTCACATTTCTGGCATGGAATCAACGCAAGTCTTGCTGATAAATGGTCGACCGGATCAAGGCCATCTCTCTTTCCTCCTCTAAGAGATCGACTGAATCTTGCCGGGCCTGCTCTGCCTCCTCTTCGGAGAAGAGCTCGACTCGGGGTGCGTTGTGGAGCAGGTCACTTGGCAGAACAACTTCGGCTCCATAGACTAAGAAGAAAGGAGTTCGTCCGGTCGACCGATTAGGAGTTGTCCTTAAACCCCACAGAACTGATGGAAGTTCATCAACTCAAGCGCCTGATGCGTGTTTGAGATCACGCATCAGTCGGGGTTTCAGTCCTTTGAGAATTAGGCCATTGGCTCTTTCTGCTTGTCCGTTCGACTGCGGGTGAGCGACTGAAGCATAGTCGACTCGAGTGCCCTGAGAGGCACAGAAAGCTCTGAACTCGTCGGAATCGAAGTTCGACCCATTGTCTGTGATGATGCTGTGTGGGACTCCATATCTGAATGTCAATTCTCTGATAAAACTGACAGCGGTGCTAGCATCAAGGTTCTTGATAGGTTTAGCTTCGATCCATTTGGTAAACTTGTCGACTGCAACGAGCACATGAGTGAAGCCGCTCCTGCCAGTTCTCAGTGGTCCAACCATATCCAGTCCCCAAACAGCAAAGGGCCAGATGAGGGGGATGGTCTTCAGGGCTGACGCTGGCTTGTGAGACATGTCGGAGTAAAACTGGCAGCCTTCACATCTGTCGACTATATCTTTCGCCATTTCATTTGCTCGTGGCCAATAGAATCCAGCTCGGTATGCTTTAGCCACGATGGCCCGAGAGGACGCATGATGACCACAGGTCCCCGAGTGGATGTCATTGAGGATCATTCGACCTTCTTCTGGTGTTATGCATTTCTGACCGACTCCAGTCACGCTTTCCCTGAACAGTTGTCCTCTTATCACAGTAAAGGCCTTGGATCGACGGACGATCTGTCGAGCCTCTTCTTCATCCTCTGGGAGTTCTTTCCTGAGGATGTACGCAATGTAGGGCACCGTCCAGTCGGGAGTAATGGCCAGAACCTCCATGATCAGGTCGACCACGGCTGGGACCTCGACTTCAGTCGGATCTGTGGCGCTCTTAGGTTGCGGGGGCTCTTCAGTAAAAGGATCTTCCTGAACTGTCGGCGAGTGAATATGCTCCAAAAACACATTGCTGGGAATGGCTTCTCTCTTGGAACCTATCTTTGCCAAGTCATCGGCTGCTTGATTTTTCAGTCGGGGTATGTGGTGGAGTTCTAACCCCTCAAACTTCTTCTCAAGCTTTCTCACCGCGTTGCAGTAACCAGTCATGGCTGGGCTTCTGACGTCCCACTCCTTCATCACTTGATTAACTACCAAATCTGAGTCGCCATAGACCATGAGGCGACGGACGCCGAGTGAGATGGCCATGCGCAACCCATACAGGAGTGCTTCATATTCTGCTTCATTGTTGGAGGAATCAAAGTGAATCTGGAGGACATATCTGAGCCTGTCTCCTCGGGGGATACCAGAACTACCCCAGCACCAGAACCATTCAGCATTTTGGATCCGTCAAAGAACATGGTCCAGTGCTCAGAGTGAACTTGAGTCGGCAGTTGCTGTTCGATCCACTCGGCGAGGAAATCTGCTATTGCTTGGGACTTGATAGCTTTCTTTGCCTCAAACTTGATATCCAAGGGAAGGAGTTCAATCGCCCATTTGCCACTCGACCAGTTGCATCTCTGTTGTGCAGAATCTCTGACAATGGAGCGTCGCTGACGACTGTAACAGAGTGATCCGAGAAATAGTGTGCAACCTTCTTCGTGGTCATGTAAATCCCATAGACAAGCTTCTGATAATGAGGATATCTCTGCTTTGACGGGGTCAGGACTTCAGAAATATAATAAACTGGGCGTTGAACTTTATAAGCTTTTCCTTCTTCTTCCCGCTCGACCGTAAGTACTGTACTGACGACTTGTCCAGTGGCTGCTATATAAAGCAGTAGAGGCTCTTTGCTGATTGGAGCAGCAAGCACCGGCTGGGTGGAAAGCAGGGCTTTTAGCTCTGCAAACGCTGCATCAGCTTCTGGGGTCCACTCGAACTTATCTGATTTCTTCATCAGTCGGTAAAGAGGCAGCGCCTTTTCACCGAGGCGAGAAATGAATCGACTTAGGGCGGCCAAGCAACCAGTAAGCTTCTGGACATCATGCACACGCACAGGGCGTTTCATTCGGAGTATAGCGCCTACTTTCTCTGGGTTAGCATCGATTCCTCGTTCGGAAACAAGGAAACCGAGTAACTTTCCGCCTGGAACTCCAAACGTGCACTTTGATGGATTGAGCTTGATATCATACCTTCTGAGGTTGGCAAAGGTTTCAGCAAGGTCAGTCAGTAGGTCGGAACCTTTACGTGACTTGACCACAATGTCATCCATGTATGCTTCCACATTCCGACTGATCTGAGTGAGCAGGCACTTCTGAATCATCCGCATGAATGTGGCTCCGGCATTCTTCAAACCGAATGGCATTGTGACATAACAGAAGCACCCAAACGGGGTGATAAAAGCTGTCTTTATCTCGTCGGGTCCGTACAGACGGATCTGGTGGTACCCGGAGTAGGCGTCCAAAAAGGACAAATGCTCGCACCCTACAGTCGAGTCGACTATCTGATCGATGCGAGGGAGAGAAAAGTGATTTTTGGGGCAGGCCCGATTGATATGCTTGAAATCAATGCACATGCGAAGTGAGTCGTCTTTCTTTGGGACCATGACAACATTGGCTAACCACTCGGAGTGGTAAATCTCTCGGATAAACTCAGCTGCCAAAAGCCGAGCCACCTCTTCACCGATTGCCTTTCTTTTCTGTACGGCGGACCGTCGAAGATGCTCTTTGACTAGTTTCACCTTCGGGTCGACTCGCAAACGATGCTCAGCCAGTCCCCTGGGAACACCCGGCATGTCATAAGACTTCCATGCAAAGATGTCCCAGTTCTCACGGAGGAACTGGATGAGCGCTTCTTCCTATTTGGAGTCGGGTGTGGTTGAAATGTGAGTCGGAGCAGCATTGGGATATGTCGAGTGAATGTGAATCGACATCGTTTCACCAGACGACTGGAATGCTGAATCTGTGGCTGGCTTCTTGGCTCGCAACAAGTCACTCGGATCTGCATTTTTCTGGTATTCGTGCAATTCTACCACGGCCATCTGAGCGTCGGTGATCTTTGAGCCCTTCTGGAAGCACTCTTCTGCCTTCTTCTGATTACCAGAGATAGTGATCACTCCTTTGGGACCAGGCATCTTCAGTTTGAGGTACACGTAACATGGTCGAGCCATAAATCGTGCATAAGCTGGCCTGCCCAGAATTGCATGATAAGCACTCTGGAAGTCCACAACTTCAAATGTCAACTTTTCTTTGCGGTAATTTTTGGAATCACCGAAAACCACATCGAGCGCAATCTGACCAAGGGATGCAGCCTTCTTGCCTGGAAGGACCCCATGGAAACTCATATGGCTTTCACTGAGTCTGGACATCGGAATGCCCATTCCCTTCAACGTCTCTGCATACAGTATGTTCAGGCCACTGCCACCGTCCATCAGGACCTTTGTCAGTCGAGTGCCTTCGACCACCGGGTCGACCACCAGTGCTTGCCTCCCAGGGGTGGCTATGTGCGCTGGATGATCAGACTGGTCGAATGTAATGGCAGTCTGTGACCACTTCAAGTAACTGGGTGTCACCGGAGCGACCATGTTCACTTCCCTGTTGATGACTTGCAATCGACTTTTGCTCTCAACGTCAGCAAAAATCATCAGAGTGGAATTCACGTGGGGATAACCATAATCATCCTCTTCCTCATCCTCAGCCTTGTCTGCTTCCTTCTCCTTTTCCTTGGGCTGTTTCTCTCGGAACTGCTGGATTAGGAGCCGACACTGCCGAGTGGTGCGCTTCGGGTAAATGAAATTACCTTCTTCATCTTTTTTGGTGTGGATATGGCACGGCAGATCCAACACGTCATTTCCATCTTGATCTTTTACTTTCTTGGGGTTCCACGGCCCTTTGGGCTTCCCCTTGAACTTTCCTTGAACCACAGCCAAGGCTTCACCCGGAGCAGCTGGCTCGGCCTTGCGCTTCTGTTTCCGACCGGAGTTTCCTCCTCTGGCTTCGTGGGCGACTGCTTTGTGCTTGCCACTCCGGAGTCGCTCTTCTTCTTCACCATTGGCATACTTGGTGGCAATTTCCATCATCCGAGCCAGAGTCATATTTCCTGTCCGGCCGAATTTCATATTCAACTCCCGATACCTGATGCCTTCCTTAAAGGCACAAATTGCCTGATGATCTGACACATCTTCTACCGTGTGGTGTAGGGTGATCCATCTCTGGATATAATCCCTCAAAGTTTCATTCGGTTTCTGAACACAACACTGTAATTCTGTCAAACCTGCCGGCCGTTTGCAAGTGCCCTCGAATGTTCTGACAAACACTCGGGCGAGATCTTCCCAAGTATAGATGCTGCCAGGCGCTAACTGATTCAGCCATGCTCTAGCCGAGCCCTCCAACATCAGAGGAAGGTGTTTCATGGCCACTTCATCATTGCCGCCACCAATCTGGACAGCCACTCGGTAGTCTTCAAGCCAAGTGTCAGGCTTGGACTCTCCGGTGAACTTACTGACTCCAGTTGCCAACCTGAAGTTGGGGGGAATCACCGCAGCTCTGATAGCTCTGCTGAAGCACTCTGGACCAGAGACATGCACCCTGTTGCTGGTTTGCGGATCTCTGTCATGGCGCTCTCGGTGAGCTCTGTTTCTGTCGACCAAGCCCTGCACGAGAATAGATCTCGCATCAAAGCCTGGCTCCCTAGGGTCGACTGGAATTCCTCGTTCGACACTATGAGGGCGTCTGTCTTCATGTTGCCGAGGCACGTATGACCCACTTCTTGGAGGAGGCGTGGGCACTCGACGGCGATCATTACGATCGGCACGGCGATCATACTACTCTCGGTTTCTGTACTGATCACGCCGATCTCCATGTCCCTTACGCCTCGGGGGCGATCTTGGGCTATGGGCCGACTGAACTGTTTCTGCGACCACGAATCTGCTATGGATCCTATTCCGCGACTGAGATACAACCGTATTCTGCTCTCCCGCTGCCCGGAGTAAGGCTCTGATCTGCACTAGACCTCGGCCAGCTTCTGATTGGGAAGGTTGGATCGACTCTACTATCCGGGCAACAGCTGCTAGATTCTGGATCGGTGTTCGGTATACCTGAGGCGGAGGTGGAAAAAGATGGCGTTGACTGGACTCAGGAGCACGTTGTCGAACGCGATCGTTGAGTGCGCGCTGGAGGTTCTCCAGTTGAGTGCGCTCAGCCAGGTTGGCCAAGCGCGCCTGCTCCAAGGCCTGGGCCTCAGGGGTTTCTCCAACTGTAGGAGTATGCAGTGCATCCATGTTCCGGCAGCGAAGTTCCTCCCTCTGCCGCGAGGAGAGAGGTTCGGGGCGGTACTCCTCGTGAACACGCGACGGATCGCCGTTCCTGTCGCCTCCGTCTTCACGGTTGTAGCCAGGAGGGCTGCATGGTCCATTGACCATCAGTACTTCCGCCGCCGGGTCGCTGCTGTCGCACTCGGATGCGGTCTCTACGGAGCCAGTCGACAGATCAAACAGGCCGTAGAGAGTTTCGTCGGGCTCGATCGCCACGACTTGAGGGGTGGCCGACTAACGGGCCACCACATGCTTCACCCACCGCTGAAGACTCGACCGACCGGAGCATTTGCTCCGGCGGGCCGCGGGGAGGGGGAAAGCCACTGGAGTCGACTGATACTGGGTCGATGGCTGCGGCAGGAGGACGCCAAGGATGCACGCGCGAAAGTGCGTCGCCCCGCGGGCGGGGAGCGCGTCGGCATCGAGTGGTGCCTCCTGAAGCCAAGCGGAGTCGTCGGCGACAAACACGAGCGCGCCGAGATGGATCTCACGGACCTCAGCCAAACCTCCGCCTGGAACCATGATGAAGGGGATCGGAAAAATTGCAACTTCTCCAACAAGTCGCTAAGACACCGGCCCCAAGGTGGGTGCCAGCTGTTGTGGTTCTAAGACTGATAGTAGAATAGGGGGGTAGGAATGTAGAGGCAAGATCCTAGCTATGGAGGAGTTGTACACACGAGTTTTACGAGTTCAGGCCCTTCTCGGAGGAAGTAACAGCCCTACGTCTCGGAGCCCGGAGGCGGTCGACTGAATATATGTGTGTGAATTATAGAAAGTGCGAACCCCTGTCCCAGAGGAGGGGGTGGCTTATATAGAGTACGCCAGGACCCCAGCTCCCCTCCGTTACACAAGGTTCAATGTTCATAAAGGAGGGGCATTACTGGTAACGTTTGCAGTAAAGTGTTGTAAATGCCCATAAAGCTATGGTTTAAATCCTGACCGTTGCAGAGTGGAGGGTTTCTCATCTTCTGGTGGCCGAGTGTCTTCAAGGTGGTCGAGTGAGCACATCTTCATGGTCGAGTGGATGATGGTTTCTCTTTGACTGCTTCTGATTCTTTGTAGAGATGTCCTTGGGGAGGGTATGTTGGATAGATCCATGACCCTACCCTAGGTACATAGCTTCATCACCAATGGGTATGATGAACCCCTCCGTGATGGTGTCTAGATTGGACCTGTGGTTTTTGGAACTTGCGGCGACTAGAATTGTGTTTCGTCGACTCCCCTAGGGTTTTTAGAATATTGGGGTATTTATAGAGCAAAGGGTGGTGCGGGAGGCCACTGAGGTGGGCACAACCCACCAGGGCGCGCTTGGGCCCCCAGGCACGCCCAGGTGGGTTCTGCCCCCCTCGGGGCACCCCTTTGGTACATCTTTGGACCATCATGTGTCTTCTGGCACAGAAAAAATCTCCAAAAAGTTTCACTGCGTTTGGACTCCGTTTGGTATTGATTTTCTGTGAAGTAAAAAAACAAGCAAAAAACAACAGTTGGCACTGGGCACTATGTCAATAGGTTACTCCCAAAAAATGATATAAATTTGCTACAAAATGATTGTACAACGTCCAAGAATGATAATATAACATCATGGAACAACAAAAATTATAGATACATTAGAGACGTATTTGTTGGGGAACGCAGTAATTTGAAAAAAATTCCTACGCACACGCAAGATCTATCATGGTGATGCATAGCAACGAGAGGGGAAGCATTATGACAACGCACAAGCCAGTGTTGTCCACGTACCCTCGTAGACCGTAAGCGGAAGCATTATGATAATGCGGTTGATGTAGTTGTACGTCTTCACGATCCGACCGATCCTAGTACCGAAAGTACATCACCTCCGCGATCTGCACACGTTCGGCTCGGTGACGTCCCATGAACTCTCGATCCTGCTGAGTGTAGAGGGAGAGCTTCATCAGCACGACGTCTGATGTCTACTACACAACCTTCTTCTTGTAGACGTTGTTGGGCCTCCAAGTGCAGAGGTTTGTAGGACAGTAGCAAATTCCCCTCAAGTGGATGACCTAAGGTTTATCAATCCGTGGGAGGCGAAGGATGAAGATGGTCTCTCTCAAACAACCCTGCAACCAAATAGAAAGAGTCTCTTGTGTCCCCAACACACCCAATACAATGGTAAATTGTATAGGTGCACTAGTTCGGCAAAGAGATGGTGATACAAGTGCAATATGGATGGTAGATAAAGGTTTTTGTAATCTGAAAATATAAAAACAGCAAGGTAACTAATGATAAAAGTGAGCAAAAACGGTATTGCAATGTGTTGAAACAAGGCCTAGGGTTTATACTTTCACTAGTGCAAGTTATCTCAACAATAATAGCATAACTGGATCATATAACTATCCCTCAACATGCAACAAAAAGTCACTCCAAAGTCACTAATAGCGGAGAACAAACGAAGAGATTATTGTAGGGTACGAAACCACCTCAAAGTTATCCTTTCTGATCGATCTATTCAAGAGTCCTAGTAAAATAACACGAAGCTATTGTTTCCGTTCAATCTATCCTGGAGTTCGTACTAGAATAACACCTTAAGACACAAATAAACCAAAACCCTAATGTCACCTAGATACTTCAATGTCACCTCAAGTATCCGTGGGTATGATTATATGATATGCATCACACAATCTCAGATTCATCCATTCAACGAACACAAAGAACTTCAAAGAGTGCCCCAAAGTTTCTATCGGAGAGTCAAGACGAAAACATGTGCCAACCCCTATGCATAAGTTCACGAGGTCACGGAACTCGCAAGTTGATCACCAAAACATACATCAAGTGGATCACGTGATATCCCATTGTCACCACAGATAAGCACATGCAAGACATACATTAAGTGTTCTCAAATCCTTAAAGACTCAATCCGATAAGATAACTTCAAAGGGAAAACTCAGTTCATCACAAGAGAGTAGAGGGGGAGAAACATCATAAGATCAAACTATAATAGCAAAGCTCGCGATACATCAAGATTGTGCCGAATCAAGAACACGAGAGAGAGAGAGAGAGAGAGATCAAACACATAGCTACTGGTACATACCCTCAGTCCTGAGGGTGAACTACTCCCTCCTCGTCATGGAGAGCGCAGGGATGATGAAGATCGCCACCGGAGAGGGATCCCCCCTCCGGCAGGGTGCCGGAACGGGTTATGATTGGTTTTCGGTGGCTATAGAGGCTTGCAGCGGCGGAACTCCCGATCTAGGTTTCTTTCTGGAAGTCTCAGTATATATAAGAGGTTTTGGCATCGAGAACAAATCAGGGGGGTCTCCGGACTGTCCACGAGGTAGGGAGGCGCACCCCCCACCCTCGTGGGCAGCCCGGGACTCTTCTGGCCCAACTCTTTTACTCCATGGCCTTCTTCTGGTCCAAAAATAAGTTCCGTGAAGTTTCAGGTCAATTGGACTCTGTTTGATTTTCCTTTTCTGTAAAACTCAAAAACAAGGAAAAAACAGAAACTGGCACTGGGCTCTAGGTTAATAGGTTAGTCTCAAAAATCATATAAAATAGCATATAAATGCATATAAAACATCCAAGGTTAATAATATAATAGCATGGAACAATAAAAAATTATAGATACGTTGGAGACGTATCAAGCATCGCCAAGCTTAATTCCTGCTCGTCCTCGAGTAGGTAAATGATAAAAGCAGAATTTTTGATGTGGAATGCTACCTAGCATATTTCTCAATGTAATTTTCTTTATTGTGGCATGAATATTCAGATCCGAAAGATTCAAGACAAAAGTTTAATATTGACATAAAAATAATAATACTTCAAGCATACTAACCAAGAAATTATGTCTTCTCAAAATAACATGGCCAAAGAAAGCTATCCCTACAAAATCATATAGTCTGGCTATGCTCTATTTTCATCACACAAAATATTTAAATCATGCACAACCCCGATGACAAGCCAAGCAATTGTTTCATACTTTTGATGTTCTCAAACTTTTTCAATTTTCATGCAATACATGAGCGTGAGCCATGTACATAGCACTATAGGTGGAATAGAATGGTGGTTGTGGAGAAGACAAAAAGGAGAAGACAGTCTCACATGAACTAGGCGTATCAACGGGCTATGGATATGCCCATCAATAGATATCAATGTGAGTGAGTACGGATTTCCATGCAATGGATGCACTAGAGCTATAAGTGTATGAAAGCTCAAAAAGAAACTAAGTGGGTGTGCATCCAACTCGCTTGCTCACGAAGACCTAGGGCATTTTGAGGAAGCCCATAATTGGAATATACAATCCAAGTCCTATAATGAAAGATTCCCACTACTATGAAATTGACAACATAGGAGACTCTCTATCATGAAGATCATGGTGCTACTTTGAAGCAGAAGTGTGGTAAAAGGATAGTAGCATTTCCCCTTCTTTCTTTTTCTCTCATTTTTTTGTTTTTTGTTGGGCCTTCTCTTTTTTTATGGCCTCTTTTTCTCTCTTTTTTTCGTCCGGAGTCTCATCCCGACTTTTGGGGGAATCATAGTCTCCATCATCCTTTCCTCACTGGGACAATGCTCTAATAATGATGATCATCACACTTTTATTTACTTACAACTCAAAAATTACAACTCGATACTTAGAACAATATATGACTCTATATGAATGCCTCCGACGGTGTACCAGGATGTGCAATGACTCATGAGTGACATGTATGAAAGAATTATGAACGGTGGCTTTGCCACAAATGCGATGTCAACTACATGATCATGCAAAGCAATATGACAATGATGGAGCGTGTCATAATAAACGGAATGGTGGAAAGTTGCATGGCAATATATCTCAGAATGGCTATGGAAATGCCATAATAGGTAGGGATGGTGGCTGTTTTGAGGAAGGTAAATGGTGGGTTTATGGTATCGGCGAAAGCTGCGCAGTACTAGAGAGGCTAGCAATGGTGGAAGGGTGAGAGTGCGTATAATCCATGGACTCAATATTAGTCATAAAGAACTCACATACTTATTGCAAAAATCTATTAGTTATCAAAACAAAGTACTACGCGCATGCTCCTAGGGGATAGATTGGTAGGAAAGACCATCGCTCGTCCCCGACCGCCACTCATAAGGAAGACAATCAAAAAAAAATCATGCTCCGACTTCATCACATAACGGTTCCACCAACATGCATGCTACATGAATCACAAACTTACACAAGTATTCCCAAATTCACAATTACTCAACTAGCACGACCTTAATATACCATCTTCATGTTCTCAAAACAATTATCAAGTATCAAACTTCTCATAGTATTCAATGCACTATATCCGTCTTGGATGCCCATCATATTAGGACTAAATTCATAACCAAAGCAAATTACCATACTTTTATAAAGACTCTCAAAAATAATATAAGTGAAGCCCAGAGAGCTCATCTATTTCTTGAAAATAAAAACCACGCGCCGGCTTCTAAAAGGATATAAGTGAAGCACTAGAGCAAATGACAAACTACTCCGAAAGATATAAGTGAAGATCAATGAGTAGTTGAATAATTATGTAACTATGTGAAGACTCTCTAACATTTAAGAATTTAAGATCTTGGTATTTTATTCAAACAGCAAGCAAAACAAAATAAAATAAAATGACGCTCCAGGCAAAACACATCTCATGTGGTGAATAAAAATATAGCTCCAAGTAAAGTTACCGATGAACGAAGACGAAAGAGGGGATGCCATCCGGGGCATCCCCAAGCTTAGGCTCTTGGTTTTACTTGAATATTACCTTGGGGTGCCTTGGGAATCCCCAAGCTTAGGCTCTTGCCACTCCTTATTCCATAGTCCATCGAATCTTTACCCAAAACATGAAAACTTCACAACACAAAACTTAACAGAAAACTCGTAAGCTCCGTTAGTATAAGAAAACAAATCACCACTTAGGTACTGTTGTGAACTCATTATAAATTCATATTGGTGTAATATATACTGTATTTCAACTTCTCTATGGTTCATACCCTCCGATACTACTCATAGATTCATCAAAATAAGCAAACAACACACGAAAAACAGAATCTGTCAAAAACAGAACAGTCTGTAGCAATCTGTCTCAAACGTATACTTCTGTAACCCCAAAAATTCTGAAATAAATTGGTGGACGTGAGTAATTTGTCTATTAATCATCTTCAAAAAGATTCAACCTAATATCACTCTCCAGTCAAAAATGGCAGCAAATCTCGTGAGCGCTAAAGTTTCTGTTTTTACAGCAAGATCACATAAACTTCCCCCAGGTCTTCCCAAAGGTTCTACTGGGCACAAACACTAATTAGAAGATAAAACTACATCTAAACAGAGGCTAGATGAATTATTTATTACTAAACAGGATCAAAAAGCATGGAACAAAAATAATATGGGGTTGCCTCCCAACAAGCGCTATCGTTTAACTCCCCTAGCTAGGCATGATGATTTCAATGATGCTCACATAAAAGATAAGAATTGAAACATAAATAGAGCATCATGTAGAATATGACTAGCACATTTAAGTCTAACCTACTTCCTATGCATAGGGACTTTGTGAACAAACAACTTATGGGAACAAGAATCAACTTGCATAGGAAGGTAAAACAAGCAAATCTTCAAGATTTTCAACACATAGAGAGGAAACTTGATATTATTAAAATTCCTACAAGCATATGTTCCTCCCTCATAATAATTACATGTAGGATCATAAGAAAATTCAACAATATAGCTATCACAAAACATATTCAACATGATCCACATGTATGCAAAGTTGACACTCTTCCAAAATAGTGGGATTAACATTAACTAAAGTCATGACCTCTCCAAACCCACTTTCATAATTATCACAATAAGATTCAACACCCTCCAAAATAGTGGGATCATTACTTCCTAAAGTTGACACTCTTCCAAACCCACTTTCATCAATATAATCATCATAAATAGGAGGCATGCTATCATCAAAATAAATTTTCTCATCCAAACTTGGGGGACAAAAAATATCATCTTCATCAAACATAGCATCCCCATGCTTGTGGCTTTGCATATCATTAGCATCATGGATATTCAAAGAATTCATACTAACAACATTGCAATCATGCTCATCATCCAAAGATTTAGTGCCAAACATTTTTATACATTCTTCTTCTAGCATTTTGGCACAATTATCGGAATCCATATTTTCATGAAAGACATTAAAATGATGAAGCATATGAGGTACCCTCAATTCCATTTTTTTGTAGTTTTCATTTATAGACTAAACTAGTGATAAAACAAGAAACTAAATATTCGATTGCAAGATCTAAAGATATACCTTCAAGCGCTAACCTCCCCGGCAACGGCGCCAGAAAAGAGCTTGATGTCTACTACACAACCTTCTTCTTGTAGACGTTGTTGGGCCTCCAAGTGCAGAGGTTTGTAGAACAGTAGCAAATTTCCCTCAAGTGGGTGACCTAAGGTTTATCAATCCATGGGAGGCGTAGGATGAAGATGGTCTCTCTCAAACAACCCTGCCACCAAATAGCAAAGAGTCTCTTGTGTCCCCAACACACCCAATACAATGGTAAATTGTATAGGTGCACTAGTTCCACGAAGAGATGGTGATACAAGTGCAATATGGATGGTAAATAAAGGTTTTTGTAATCTGAAAATATAAAACAGCAAGGTAACTAATGGTAAAAGTGAGTGAAAACGGTGTTGCAATGTGTTGAAACAAGGCCTAGGGTTCATACTTTCACTAGTGCAAGTTCTCTCAACAATAATAACATAACTGGATCATAAAACTATCCCTCAACATGCAACAAAGAGTCACTCCAAAGTCACTAATAGCGTAGAAGAAACGAAGAGATTATTGTAGGGTACGAAACCACCTCAAAGTTATCCTTTCTGATTGATCTATTCAAGAGTCCGTAGTAAAATAACACGAAGCTATTCTTTCCGTTTAATCTATCCTAGAGTTCGTACTAGAATAACACCTTAAGACACAAATCAACCAAAACCCTAATGTCACCTAGATACTCCAATGTCACCCCAAGTATCCGTGGGTATGATTATACGATATGCATCACACAATCTCAGATTCATCTATTCAACCAACACAAAGAACTTCAAAGAGTGAACCAAACTTTCTACCGGAGAGTCAAGACGAAAATGTGTGCCAACTCCTATGCATAAGTTCACGAGGTCATGAAACTCGCAAGTTGATCACCAAAACATACATCAAGTGGATCACGTGAAATCCCATTGTCACCACAGATAAGCACATGCAAGACATACATCAAGTGTTCTCAAATCCTTAAAGACTCAATCCGATAAGATAACTTCAAAGGGAAAACTCAATTCGTCAGAAGAGAGTAGAGGTGGAGAAACATCATAAGATCAAACTATAATAGCAAAGCTCGCGATACATCAAGATCATGCCGAATAAAGAACACGAGAGAGAGAGAGAGAGATCAAACACATAGCTACTGGTACATACCCTCAGCCCCGAGGGTGAACTACTCCCTCCTCGTCATGGAGAGCGCCGAGATGATGAAGATGGCCACCGGAGAGGGATCCCCCTTCCGGCAGGGTGCCGGAACGGGTCTAGATTGGTTTTTGGTGGCTACAGAGGCTTGCGGCGGCGGAACTCCCGATCTAGGTTTCTTTCTGTAAGTCTCAATATATATATAAGAGGTTTTGGCGTCGAGAACAAGTCAGCGGGGTCTTCGGGCTATCCACGAGGTAGGGAGACGCGCCCAGGGGGTGGCGCGCACCCACCCTCGTGGGCAGCCCGAGACTCTTCTGGCCCAACTCTTTTACTCCATGGCCTTCTTCTGGTCCAAAAATAAGTTCTGTGAAGTTTCAGGTCAATTGGACTCCGTTTGATTTTCCTTTTCTGTGAAACTCAGAAACAAGGAAAAAAACAAAAACTGGCACTGGGCTCTAGGTTAATAGGTTAGTCCCAAAAATCATATAAAATAGCATATAAATGCATATAAAACATCCAAGGTTGATAATATAATAGCATGGAACAATAAAAAATTATAGATATGTTGGAGACGTATCAACGGCGTGATGACGGTGATGATGAAGCTACCGGCACAGGGCTTCGCCTAAGCACTACGACGATATGACCGAGGTGGATTATGGTGGAGGGGGCCCCGCACACGGCTAAGAGATCAATGATAAACTTGTGTGTCTATAGGGTGCCCCTCCCCCGTATATAAAGGAGTGGAGGAGGGGGAGAGGGCCGGCCTCCTAGGCGCGCCCAAAGGGGGAGTCCTACTCCCGGTGGGAGTAGGATTCCCCCTTCCCTAGTTGGAGTACAAGAGGGAAGGAAGGGGGAGAGGGAGAGAAGGAAAGGGGGGCCGGCCCCCCTTCCCAATTCAGATTGGGCTTGGGAGGGCACGCCCCCACCTTGGACGCTTCCTCCTCCTTTCCACTATGGCCCATTAAGGCCCATTGACTCCCCGGGGGTTCCGGTAACCCCCCGGTACTTCGGTATATGCCCGAGCTCTCTCAAAACCTTTTCGATGTCCAAACACAGTCATCCAATATATCGATCTTTATGTCTCGACCACTTCGAGACTCCTCGTCATGTCCATGATCACATCCGGGACTCCGAACTACCTTCGGTACATCAAAACACATAAACTCATAATATCGATCGTCACCGAACGTTAAGCGTGCGGACCCTACGGGTTCGAGAACTATGTAGACATGACCGAGACACGTCTCCGGTCAATAACCAATAGCGGAACCTGGATGTTCATATTGGCTCCCACATATTCTATGAGGATCTTTATCGGTCGAGCTGCATTGCCGCCCAAACCGCCATCACACTAGCAGCCGTGCCCCCCCATTGCAGCGCCACTGATGGGCCTGATGGGCCGAATGGGGCTGGGCCGCTCCATGCAATGGCCGAATCCCCAACCGCGCTCCCTCTTGTACCTCATGACGGGCCGCCCGCTACTGGGCTTCCGGAAGCCGGGGTCCAGAGGCCAATTTCCATCCTGCAGAGGCCCAGAGGATCCTCCATGCCAACGCCCAATGATGTTCAGAGATAGCCTGCACCTGCATCTGAGCCCCGCTCTCCGGCACCGGGACGGTTCGCATCGCCATCGTTCATGATGCGCCGCTCACGCAACCGTGCGACCACGCAGCAGGCCTGGACGCTTGGCGAGTTTCTGGCCGCGGCCACGGAGCACATAAGCGCGTCACTGCCGACTCCAGGGAAGAGGCCACGTCGTCCCCTCAAGTTTGCCCCACGGCGAGGCCGCTCTGCAGCTACGGCCGGACCTGCGGCGGCGCCGCCGACGGCAGAACGGAGGGCCCATGTGCAGATCCTACGCACACTTGGGATTGTTGGCACCAACCAAAAGATCACTACCATCGAGATGAAGGCCTACGACGACATGTTCGCGGCGCCAGTCCCCATGTTCGTGCTCAAGGCCATCGCTGCCCTGGTCGATAGGGAGATCCTAGCGTGCTTTGCTTCTCCCACGCGCACGGCCGTTGCCGGAGATAGTTAGGGCTGCCAGCCACCCATCGTCGACCTCTTGTTCATGGATCACGGACTAAAAATCGTTGTTTGGAATGTACGTGGCCTCAACTCGCGCGCCCGACGTAGTGCCATCCGTTCACTGTTGGGCACTACTGGAGCCTCCATTGTATGGCTTCAGGAAACAAAGATGGCTTTGATCTACTCGCCCACCGTGCTTGACATTCTCGGCTCCGAGTTTGACGACTTCACATACCTGCCGGCTGATGGCACGCGAGGCGGCATTCTCTTGGCCTGGAAGAGCAGGGCTGTCACGATCTCCGACCCAATGTTCACGCGGAACGCGCTCACGGCCAAAGTATCCGTGGCCTCCGGGACACTGTGGTGGCTGACAAAAGTCTACGGACCCCAAGACGACACGGATAAAATCTTGTTCCTCCAAGAGCTTCGCGATATTCGGGCGGCATGCCCCGGCCCATGGATGCTATGTGGTGATTTCAACCTCATATACCGCAACGAGGACAAGAACACGGCTGGCCTGCATCAGCGCATGATGGTTAGATTCCGCCGCGCCATCAATGACCTCGCCCTGAAGGAGATATATCTCAACGGGCGTCGCTTCACATGGTCGAACGAGCAATCGCCTCCCACGCTAGTGCACCTTGACCGCGTCCTTTGCATGTCGGACTGGGAAGATGCGCACGGCGAATGCCACCTCCGGTGCCTCGCTTCGGTCATGTCGGATCACTGCCCGCTGCTTCTAGATTGCTCCCCCATGCCGTCTGCGCACAAACGCTTCCACTTCGAGGACTATTGGCTCACACTTGACAGCTTCCATGACACCGTTACCGTGGCATGGAGCTCGGTGCATGACGACGAACCATTCCGGCGGCTGGTCAAGCATCTCCAGGCCACTGCTCGCCGCCTATCAAGCTGGAGCGCCAAGGCCACGGGCAACATTCGGGACAAGCTAGCCATATCCCGCGAGCTGATCATGCGCTTTGACAAAGCGCAGGAGGATCGAGTGCTCTCGCCTCCGGAGGAATGGCTCCGCAAGCAGCTCAAGCTCGCCTACCTCGGCATGGCATCCATGGAGTGCACGATCGCTCGGTAGCGTGCCCGGATCGCGGCACTTAAGGACGACGACGCCAACACGAGCTTCTTCCACCGGCAATGCTCCTATCGGCACCAGAAGAACCGCATACATAGCCTTAACATCGACGGGCAGGTGCTCTCGGATCAAGAGGAGACGGCCAACGCGGCGTTTTCACACTTCGATGGCTTGCTGGGCACTGCTGTAGACCAGGCGCACACACTGGACCTCTCCCAACTCATCGCGCCCGGCGACCTCGCACGCCTGGACACGCCATTCAGCTAGGAGGAAATATGGGACGCGGCACAACGCATGTCGGCGCACAAAGCACCCGGTCCGGATGGCTTCACAACGGAGTTCCTGCGCGCCTGTTGGAGCATCATCCGCCACGGCATATGGGACGTCTTCGAATTGCTATACACGCTGCATGGCCGCGGGTTCAGCAAGCTTAACCAAGTGCTGCTAACCTTGCTGCCTAAGCGCGCGGACGCTCACAAGCTTGGTGACTACCGGCCGATCTGCCTGATCCACATTGTGGACAAGATCTTCGCGAAGGTTCTGTCATTGCGCCTCACCCCCAAGCTCGACACCCTAGTCAGCCGCAACCAAAATGCGTTCATCGTCGGGCGTAGCCTCCATGACAACTTCATTCTAGTCCGGCAATCCCTCAAGATGCTGCACCAACTTGGCGCGCCCAGGATCATGCTAAAGCTCGACCTCACACGCGCCTTCGACTCCATCTCATGGCCCTTTCTCTTTGAAGTGTTGCGCCAGTACGGGTTCGGGGAGTGATTCCGGGAGTGGTTGGCCATTCTGCTCTCCTCGGCTAGCACGCGGGTCATGGTCAATGGAGTAACCGGCCCTCCAATCTGGCACCGTCGCGACCTGAGACAAGGCGACTCCACCTCCCCACAACTCTTCGTGCTGGCGGTGGACACCCTTGGGAGGCTGATGCGTCTCGCTCTGCACACGGGTATCCTCCAGCAGCTGCACCCTCGGCGAGCCATTCCGGCGATATCTCTTTATGCCGACTATGTGATGCTTTTCTGCCATGCCACTACCGAGGAGAATGCCGTTGTCAAAGGCATTCTGGACGTGTTCGGTACGGCGTCTGGGCTGCGGGTGAATTACGCCAAGAGCTTGGCCACGATCCTTCATGCCGACAACCACAGCGAGGGGCTGTTGGAGCCACTTGGGTGCCCCGTCGTGGCCTTGCCGGTCACCTATCTGGGCATCCGCTCTCCACTTGCCGCCCATCCACAGCCCAGCTGCAACCCCTCGTCGACGCGGTGGCGGGCCGGCTACCCTCCTGGAAAGCTTGGCTGATGAACAAAGCGGGACATCTAGCGCTCGTCAAGTCAGTGCTTAGCGCGATACTGATCCATCAACTGTTAGCGCTAGCGCCTCCAAAGAAAACCCTGAAGCAACTGGAGAAGATTCAGCGCGGTTTTCTTTGGGTCGGCTGCGCGGACGCCCACGATGGTCACTGCCATGTCAGCTGGCGTCGGGTCTGTCGTCCGCTTGAATATGGTGGCCTCGGCGTCCGGGACCTCGAGCGCACGGGACTATCACTCCGGCTGTGCTGGCTCTGGCTCGCGCAAACGGACATAGATCGAGCTTGGCAGGGGCTGGACCTGCAATTCACGACGGAGGAGTGAGCGCTTTTCTACGCCTCCATGGCCATGGCCATCGGTGATGGCAGGACGGCCCTTTTTTGGGGAGGATCGCTCGCTCGACGGCCAATCCGTCCACGAGCTTGCGCCCATGCTTATCTAGTGCATACCCAAACAACGCAGGAAGTCCAGAACGGTGGTGGAGGCCCTCGCCGGCAACAGCTGGGCACGTGACATCCATGGCCTGATCGGCCTCCCGGAGATTGGACTATACCTAAAGCTCTGGCACCTAGTTCAGCATGTCGAGCTGTCCAATGAGCTGGACAGGCTGCTCTGGAGATGGACAGCCAACGGGGTTTACACGGCCCAATCTTGCTACCGGGCAACCTTCCAGGGCGCGACGAGCTGCAACTCCTGGACACTCATCTGGAGGAGCTGGGCACCACCCAAGGTGAAGTTCTTCCACTGGCTGGCGTGTCAGGATCGCTGCTGGACCGCGGAGAGACTCGTGTGCCGTGGCCTACAACACCACCCACGGTGCCTTCTGTGCGACCAGGAATCGGAGACGATTGGACACCTGATGCTTACGTTCCCATTCACTAGGCAGACTTGGCATGAGGTCCTTTCTTGGCTACGCCTACCGGCACCAGCGCCCGAGCACGACGGCTCGCTCATGGATTGGTGGCTGCGCGCAAAGGAATTGACACCGCCAGCACTTCGCAAGGCGCTCAAATCTGTTGCGCTCTTGGTACCGTGGATGGTTTGGAAGCATAGGAACGCGTGTGTTTTCGACCATGTGAGGCCTTCGCTGAACGAGTTGGTACACAGGATTAAAGACGAGACCCGATGTTGGGCAAAGGTCGGAGCTCAAGGGCTCAGGGTCGTCTTGCCACCATCCTGGGATGTCCACTAAGGCCCTCTTGGCTGTGTAAAACTACCTCCTTGGAGGATGAAAATTCCCCTTTCTTTCCAATGCAATGAAACGCAAAAGCCATTTGCGTTTTCTCAAAAATGATCTCATAGTCATAGGAACATGTGTTAGCAACAAACTAAATGATCATTGTGCTAAGCTAACGGATGGGTCAAGTCAATCACATCATTCTCTAATGATGTGATCCCGTTTATCAAATGACAACTCATGTCTATGGTTAGGAAACATAACCATCATGGATTCAATGAGCTAGTCAACTAGAGGCATACTAGTGACATTCTGTTTGTCTATCTATTCACACATGTACTAAGTTTTCGGTTAATACAATTCTAGCATGAATAATAAACATTTATCATGATATAAGGAAATATGAATAACAACTTTATTATTGCCTCTAGGGAATATTTCCTTCAGTCTCCCACTTGCACTAGAGTCGATAATCTAGATTACATTGTAATGATTCTAACACCCATGGAGTCTTGGTGCTGATCATGTTTTGCTCGTGAGAGAGGCTTAGTCAACGGGTCTACAACATTCAGATTTGTATGTATCTTGCAAATCTCTATGTCTCCCTCCTTGACTTGATCGCGGATGGAATTGAAGCGTCTCTTGATGTGCTTGGTTCTCTGGTGAAATATGGATTCCTTTGCCAAGGCAATTGTACCAGTATTGTCACACAAGATTTTCATTACACCCGATGCACTAGGTATGACACCTAGATCGGATATGAACTCCTTCATCCAGACTCCTTCATTTGTTGCTTCTGAAGCAGCTATGTACTCCGCTTCACACGTAGATCCTGCCATGACGCTCTGCTTGGAACTGCACCAACTAACAACTCCACCATTTAATAAAAACACGTATCTGGTTTGTGACTTAGAGTCATCCGGATAGTGTCAAAGCTTGCATCGACGTAACCGTTTACGACGACCTCTTTGTCACCTCCATATACGAGAAACATATCCTTAATCCTTTTCAGGTATTTCAGGATGTTCTTGACCGCTGTCCAGTGATCCACTCCTGGATTACTTTGGTACCTCCCTGCTAAATGGATAGAAAGGCACACATCAGGTCTGGTACACAACATTGCATACATGATAAAGCCTATGGCTGAAGCATAGGGAACACCTTTCATTTTCTCTCTATCTTCTGCAGTGGTCGGGCATTGAGTCTGACTCAACTTCACACCTTGTAAAATAGGCAAGAACCCTTTCTTTGCTTGATCCATTTTGAACTTCTTCAAAACTTTATCAAGGTATGTGCTTTGTGAAAGTCCAATTAAGTGTCTTAATCTATCTCTATAGATCTTGATGCCTAATATATAAGCAGCTTCACCGACGTATTTCATTGAAAAATTCGTATTCAAATATCCTTTTATGCTATTCAGAAATTCAGTATCATTTTCGATCAACAATATGTCATCTACATATAATATCAGAAATACTACAGAGCTCCCACTCACTTTCTTGTAAATATAGGCTTCTCCAAAAGTCTGTATAAAACCATATGCTTTGATCACACTATCAAAGCGTATATTCCAACTCCGAGAGGCTTGCACCAGTTCATAAATGGATCGCTGGATCTTCCACACTTTGTTAGCACCTTTTGGGTCGACAAAACCTTCCGATTGCATCATATACAACTCTTCTTTAAGATATCCATTAAGGAATGCAGTTTTGACATCCATTTGCCAAATTTCATAATCATAAAATGCGGCAATTGCTAACATGATTCGAACGGACTTAAGCATCGCTACGGGTGAGAAGGTCTCATCGTAGTCAACTCGTTGAACTTGTCGAAAACCTTTTGCAACAAGTCGAGCTTTGTAGACAGTACATTACCGTCAGCGTCAGTCTTCTTCTTGAAGATCCATTTATTATCTATGGCCTGCCGATCATCGGGCAAGTCAACCAAAGTCTACACTTTGTTCTCATACATGGATCCCATCTCAGATTTCATGGCCTCAAGCCATTTTGCGGAATCTGGGCTCATCATCGCTTCCCCATAGTTCGTAGGTTCCTTATGATCAAGTAACATGACCTCCAGAACAGGATTACCATACCACTCTGGTGCGGATCTTACTCTGGTTGACCTACGAGGTTCGGTAGTAACTTGATCAGAAGTTTCATGATCATCATCATTAGCTTCCTCACTTAATGGTGTAGGAATCACTAGAACTGATTTCAGTGATGAACTACTTTCCAATAAGGGAGCAGGTACAATTACCTCATCAAGTTCTACTTTCCTTCCGCTCACTTCTTTCGAGAGAAACTCCTTCTCTAGAAAGGATCCATTCTTAGCAACGGATATCTTGCCTTCGGATATGTGATAGAAGGTATACCCAACAGTCTCCTTTGGGTATTCTATGAAGACACATTTCTCCGATTTGGGTTCGAGATTATTAGGTTGAAGCTTATTCACATAAGCATCGCAGCCCCAAACTTCAAGAAACGACAACTTGGGTTTCTTGCCAAACCACAGTTCATAAGGTGTCGTCTCAATGGATTTAGATGGTACCCTATTTAATGTGAATGTAGCCGTCTCTGAAGCATAACCCCAAAATGATAGCGGTAAATCAATAAGGGACATCATAGATCGCACCATATCTAGTAAAGTATGATTACGACGTTCAGACACACCATTACCCTGTGGTGTTCTGGGTGGCGTGAGTTGCAAAACTATTCCACATTGTTTGAAATGAAGACCAAACACGTAACTCAAATATTCTCCTCCACGATCAGATCATAGAAACTTTATTTTCTAGTTACGATGATTCTCCACTTCACTCTGAAATTCTTTGAATTTTTCAAATGTTTCAGACTTGTGTTTCATCAAGTAGATATACTCATATCTGCTCAAATCATCTGTGAAGATCAGAAAATAATGATACCTGTCGCGAGCCTTAATATTCATCGGACCACATACATCAGTATGTATGATGTCCAACAAATCTGTTGCTTGCTCCATTGTTCTGGAGAATGGCGTTTTAGTCATCTTGCCCATGAGGCATGGTTCGCAAGTACCAAGTGATTCATAATCAAGTGATTCCAAAAGTCCATCAGAATGGAGTTTCTTCATGCGCTTTACACCAATATGACCTAAACAGTAATGCCACAAATAAATTGCACTATCATTATCAACTCTGCATCTTTTGGCTTCAATATTATGAATATGTGTATCACTACTATCGAGATTCATCGAAAATAGACCACTCTTCAAGGGTGCATGACCATAAAAGATATTACTCATATAAATAGAACAACCATTATTCTCAGATTTAAATGAATAACCGTCTCGCATCAAACAAGATCCAGATATAATGTTCATGCTCAACGCTGGCACCAAATAACAATTATTTAGGTCTAAAACTAATCTCGAAGGTAGATGTAGAGGTAGCGTGCCGACCGCGATCACATCGACTTTGGAACCATTTCCCACGCGCATCGTCACCTCGTCCTTAGCCAATCTTCGCTTAATCCGTAGTCCCTGTTTCGAGTTCCAGATATTAGCAACAGAACCAGTATCAAATACCCAGGTGCTACTGTGAGCATTAGTAAGGTACACATCAATAACATGTATATCACATATACCTTTGTTCCCCTTGCCATCCTTCTTATCCACCAAATACTTGGGCAGTTCCGCTTCCGGTGACCAGTCCCTTTGCAGTAGAAGCATTCAGTCTCAGGCTTATGTCCAGACTTGGGCTTATTCACTTGAGCAACAACTTGCTTGCTGTTCTTCTTGAAGTTCCCCTTCTTCCCTTTACCCTTTTTATTGAAACTGGTGGTCTTGTTGACCATCAACACTTGATGCTCCTTCTTGATTTCTACCTCCGCAGTTTTTAGCATCAGGAAGAGCTCGGGAATAGTCTTATCCGTCCCTTGCATATTATAGTTCATCACGAAGCTCTTGTAGCTTGGTGGCAGTGATTGAAGAATTTTGTCAATGTCACTATCATCCAGAAGATTAACTCCCAGTTGAATCAAATGATTATTATACCCAGACATTTTGAGTATATGTTCACTAATAGAACTATTCTCCTCCATGTTGTAGCTGTAGAACTTATTGGAGACTTCATATCTCTCAATCTGGGCATTTGCTTGAAATATTAACTTCAACTCCTGGAGCATCTCATATGCTCCATGACGTTCAAAATATCGTTGAAGTCTCGGTTCTAAGCCGTAAAGCATGGCACACTGAACTATCGACTAGTCATCAGCTTTGCTCTGCTAGACGTTCATAACATCTGGCGTTGCTCCTGCAACAGGTTTGGCACCTAGCGGTGCTTCTAGGACGTAATTGTTCTGTGCAGCAATGAGAATAATCCTCAATTTATGAACCCAGTCCGTGTAATTGCTACCATCATATTTCAACTTTGCTTTCTCAAGGAACGCATTAAAATTCAATGGAACAACATCACGGGCCATCTATCTACAACAACATAGACATGCAAAATACTACCAGGTACTAAGTTCACGATAAATTAAAGTTCAATTAATCAAATTACTTTAAGAACTCCCACTTAGATAGACATCCCTCTAATCATCTAAGTGATCACGTGATCCACATTAACTAAACCATGTCCGATCATCACGTGAGATGGAGTAGTTTTCAATGGTGAACATCACTATGTTGATCATATCTACTATATGATTCACGCTCGACCTTTCGGTCTCCAGTTTCCGAGGCCATCTCTGCATATGCTAGGCTTGTCAAGTTTAACCCGAATATTCTACGTGTGCAAAACTGGCTTGCACCCGTTGTATGTGAACGTAGAGCTTATCACACCCGATCATCACGTGGTGTTTCGGCACAAGGAACTTTCGCAACGGTGCATACTCAGGGAGAACACTTATACCTTAAAATTTAGTGAGAGATCATCTTATAATGCTACCGCCGATCTAAGCAAAATAAGATGCATAAAAGATAAACATCACATGCAATCAATATAAGTGATATGATATGGCCATCATCATCTTGTGCCTTTGATCTCCATCTCCAAAGCACCGTCATGATCACCATCGTCACCGGCTTGACACCTTGATCTCCATTGAAGCATCGTTGTCGTCACGCCAGCTATTGCCTCCACGACTATCGCTACCGCTTAGTGATAAAGTAAAGCAATTACATGGCGATTGCATTTCATACAATAAAGCGACAACCATATGGCTCCTGCCAGTTGCCGATAACTGTGTTACAAAACATGATCATCTCATACAATAAAATTTAGCATCATGTCTTGACCATATTACATCACAACATGCCTTGCAAAAACAAGTTAGACGTCCTCTACTTTGTTGTTGCAAGTTTTACGTGGCTGCTATGGGCTGAGCAAGAACCGTTCTTACCTACGCATCAAAAACCACAACGTGGTATAGTGATTGCTTTTTGATCTTCAGAAAGAACCACGTTCATTGAATCCGATTCAACTAAAGCTGGAGAAACAGACACCCACTAGCCACCTATGTGCGAAGCACATCGGTAGAACCAGTCTCGTGTAAGCGTACGCATAATGTCGGTGTGGGCCGCTTCATCCAACAATGCCGCTGAATCAAGAATCAACTAGCGACGGCAAGCAATATGTATATATCCATGCCCACAACTCCTTTGTGTTCTACTCGTGCATATGACATCTATGCATAAACCTGGCTCTGATGCCACTGTTGGGGAACGCAGTAATTTCAAAAAAAATCCTACGCACACGCAAGATCATGGTGATGCATAGCAACGAGAGGGGAGAGTGTCGTCCACGTACCCTCGTAGACCGTAAGTGGATGCGTTATGACAACACGATTGATGTAGTCGTACGTCTTCACGATCGACCGATCCTAGTACCGAACGTACGGCACCTCCGCGATCTGCACACGTTCAGCTCGGTGACGTCCCATGAACTCACGATACAGTAGAGCTTCGAGGGATAGTTCCGTCAGCACGGCGGCGTGATGACAGTGTTGATGAAGCTATCGACGCAGGGCTTGGCCTAAGCACCGCTATGATATGACCGAGGTGCATTATGGTGGAGGGGGGCACCGCACACGGCTAAAAGATCAATGATCAACTTGTGTGTCATGGGGTGCCCCCTTGCACCCGTATATAAAGGAGCAAGGGGGAGGCCGGCCGGCCCTAGGAGGGCACGCCAAGAGGAGGAGTCCTCCTCCTAGTGGGAGTAGGAGTCCCCTTTCCTAGTCCCACTAGGAGGGGGAAGGAAGGAGTGGGAGAGGGGAAAGGCAAGGGCCCCCCTTCCTTGTCCTATTCGGACTCAAGGGGAGGGGGCGCGCGGCCTGCCCTGGCCGGCCCCTCTCTCTCTCCACTAGGGACCATTAAGGCCCATTAGTCCCCGGGGGGTTCTGGTAACCCCTCCGGCACTCCGGTTTTCTCCGAGATCACCCAAAATCCTTCCGGTGTCCGAATGTAGCCGTCCAATATATCAAGCTTTATGTATCGACCATTTCGAGACTCCTCGTCATGTCCGTGATCACATCTGGGACTCCGAACTACCTTTGGTACATCAAAACACATAAACTCATAATACCAATCGTCACCAAACGTTAAGCGTGCGGACCCTACGGGTTCGAGAATTATGTAGACATGACCGAGACTCATCTCCGGTCAATAGCCAATAGCGGAACATGGATGCTCATATTGGTTCCTACATGTTCTACGAAGATATTTATCGGTCAAACCGCATAACAACATACGTTGTTCCCTTTGTCATCGGTATGTTACTTGCTCGAGATTCAATCGTCGGTATCTCAATACCCAGTTCAATCTCGTTACCGGCAAGTCTATTTACTCGTTCCGTAATACATCATCCCGCAACTAACTCATTAGTTGCATTGCTTGCAAGGCTTATAGTGATGTGAATTACCGAGAGGGCCCAGAGATACCTCTCCGATAATTGGAGTGACAAATCCTAATCTCGATCTATGCCAAATCAACAAGTACCATCGGAGACACCTGTAGAGCACCTTTATAATCACCCAGTAATGTTGTGACATTTGGTAGCACATAAAGTGTTCCTCCGGTATTCGGGAGTTGCATAATCTCATAGTCATAGGAACTTGTATAAGTCATGAAGGAAGAAATAGCAATATACTAAACGATCAAGTGCTAAGCTAACGGAATGGGTCAAGTCAATCACATCATTCTCTAATGATGTGATCCCGTTAATCAAATGACAACTCATGTCTATGGTTAGGAAACTTAACCATCTTTGATTCAACGAGCTAGTCAAGTAGAGGCATACTAGTGACACTTTGTTTGTCTATGTATTCACACATGTACTAAGTTTCCGGTTAATACAATTCTAGCATGAATAATAAACATTTATCATGATATAAGGAAATATAAATAACAACTTTATTATTGCCTCTAGGGCATATTTCCTTCACAAACTACCTTCGGTACATCAAAACACATAAACTCAGAATATCGATCGTCACCGAACATTAAGCGTGCGGACCCTACGGGTTCGAGAACTATGTAGACATGACCGAGACACGTCTCCGGTCAATAACCAATAGCGGAACCTAGATGTTCATATTGGCTCCCACGTATTCTACGGAGATCTTTATCGGTCAAACCGCATAACGATATACGTTGTTCCCTTTATCATCGGTATGTTACTTGCCCGAGATTCGATCATTGGTATCTCAATACCTAGTTCAATCTCGTTACCGACAAGTCTCTTTACTTGTCCCGTAATGTATCATCCCGCAACTAACTCATTAGTCACATTGCTTGCAAGGCTTATATTGATGTGTATTACCGAGAGGGCCCAAAGATACCTCTCGGACAATCGGAGTGACAAATCCTAATCTCGATCTATGCCAACTCAACAAACACCATCGAATACACCTGTAGAGCACCTTTATAATCACCCAGTTATGTTGTGACGTTTGGTAGCACACAAAGTGTTCCTCCGGTATTCGGGAGTTGCAAGATCTCATAGTCATAGGAACAAGTATAAGTTATGGAGAAAGCAATAGCAACAAACTAAACGATCATCATGCTAAGCTAACGGATGGGTTAAGTCAATCACATCATTCTCTAATGAAGTGATCCCGTTAATCAAATGACAACTCATGTCTATGGTTAGGAAACATAACCATCATTGATTCAACGAGCTAGTCAAGTAGAGGCATACTAGCGACATTCTATTTGTCTATGTATTCACACATGTACTAAGTTTACGGTTAATACAATTCTAGAATGAATAATAAACATTTATCATGATATAAGGAAATATAACTAACAACTTTATTATTGCCTCTAGGGCATATTTCCTTCGGTATCAACGTATCACACTCGACCCTCGCGAGCTCACCATCCGCTTCACCCTCCTCCTCTAGCCCTCTCCGGCCTCTTCCCCGAACTCCAAGAACTCTCCTCACCCTCCATTGCCAGCAAGGCCACCGCAGGCTAAATTTAGTCGAAGTCGAGCCCAGCTCCCCCTCCACCCACCACCACCCTAAAGTCACCCCAGTACCTCTCCTCCTCCTCCGGTGTGTTGTGCCTCCAAGCCCAAGCTCGCCCATTGCTGGTCTCCGCCGTGCTCGTGGGGGCACTCATTGTCGACCTCCCCGAGGCCCGAGCCATACCTAAACGGATGCACCTCGCCCTCCCGATTCCGCCGGTGGTCCGAGCTCCATCGGGGATGGCCGGAGCTGCCAGGACGGGCGCCTTCGCCGGCCCTGTGCTTTGTTCCACATGGGCGAGCGGGAGGTTGAAGAAGTAGCCAGGCCAGGCGGGCCCCACCTCCTTGCGACCCCAACCAGTCAGCCAGACAGATTGTGACCCGGCCCGCTGACGTGGTTAAGTGGAAACGTACTCACGACAGTAGGCTTTCCCTTACCGAATGCATAAAATGGCGTGACCTGAGGCCGGAATGCGCTTTCTTATTCTGAAAAGCGTATTTCGCCAAATGCATTCTGTTTTCCAGTTAGGGACTTGTTTGTGGATATATTTTACAGAAAGGTCCCTGGCAGAAAAACCCTTATATCTTTTCACTCACAACTCCGACTCGGGTGATTCCAAATCCCATGATCTCTATCCGTTGAGCCCGTTTTGATGGTATCATTTTCACCATGTTGTAATATTTTAAAATGACCATTTTGCCCCTGCCCTTTATTCAGCTCCTCCGAGAGAGAATCTTTTCCGGCAATTATTTCCGCGAGTTCCTCACATTTCTTCCCGGCGAATCCATCCATCCTAGGCAAGCCACACCCTCCATTTGCATGACTGCAATGCAATGGCATGGTTTATTTATTTAAACTTGCTTAAAATTTGCATTAGCTACATATGATTTGTTCATGGCATTTCTTGGGGTGATATTTGATCTGGTTATTGCCATGATGATGCTTGGATTTCTATGACTGATGTTTTGCATACTGAGGATAACATGTTGCCATTGGATTATTAGTGGCCATTATTATTTTCATCATGGTAGTATTTGATATTATGCTTGGGAGTATTATTTTGGATTTGATGCTAACATGTGGATCTTAGGTTAATATCTTGATATATATTGATATTGGTTTAGGAGCATCATTATACTTGGATTCATGATATTAGCTACCTTTGGAGTTTATATTGTTGCAACTATATTGTTCCATAGAGTATTCGGCGGATATTGCTATGACTTAGATCACAAGTTATTATATGATATTGGAGTATCAGTTATCACCGATATACCTTGGGGACAAATTCCATCATTTCGTTGGTTAGGTGCCACTGAACCGGATTTTTCCAGTGCAACCAAATTTTCCTTTATGGGAAGGCCCTAATGCGGTCTATTGTCATGCATCTCGTTGGTGCCTCCAACTAGGGAAGGTTATGTGCACACGCTACCCTTATCAGGTGGGCGGCCATTACACTATTAGGGAAAAGGCTAGCAGCAGCGCGGGTTTTAGACCTATCAGTAGCGCGGGGTGGTGCGCTACTGATAAGGCGCTACAGCTAACGAATAGCAGTAGCGTGCCTCCACCCACGCTACAGCTAAATCGACTTAGTAGAAGCGAGTTCCAGGAGGAGCGCTGCTGGTAATTAGTAGTAGCGCTTCTCTCTGCCCGCGTTGCTACTATTATTTCATATTTTATTTCTTTTTTATTTCATGTTGTATTCGTACACCTTTACACAAATTTTCATACAACAGGAATTTACAAATTATTTTTACATCATAATGAGTTATTACATCATGGGGTGAAAGAACCGTGTAGACTAGTTTCAAGTGGACGGACATCCACTTGAAACTAATCCGCGGTTCTTTCACCCAATGATATAATAAATATCATCATCATCATATCATTAACAACTTATCATCATCATCATCATATCATTGGTCACTAGTCGTAATCACAAGTACTCCTCACATCTTCAACTCTAACACATTGTATCACATAATAAACATATTGTACCTCATAGGACCTACTACATTCTCTTAGGACCTACTATATTCTCTAAGGTAAAATAGCAAAAAACAAGATAGCCCCTTGCTCTCCATTATGGAGAATGCAGATTATCCTGTCTCCAATTCTTGTCTTTCACTTAATGTTGCTTCCAAGAACCTCCTTACGAATGTCCAAACATTTTTTCCACTCTTTGATTAGCATGTGTTCACCGGTTTCAGAAATTCAATATGCACAGGTGAGATCCGTAGGATGACCTGGCTGTAGGTTCAGAACTTCAAGGCGACCATTGTAATACATCAGATGAGGCACACAATCCATCGGGATTTTCTGTTGAAAAACATAGTAATAACTTCATAGTTAGCAATGATGTACTAGTTTTAGAAGTATGCAAAAGATGCACGGATGTCGTAATAGTAAAATATCTTACCAGGGTATCTCCATAGAAGTTATCGTGGTTCAACACATGCACTAGTGGCATGTATTCACCATAATTTGGAGGATTTCGATAATAGGTATTGTAATTCTCAAAAAAAGTACAATAAGCAATCAGATGATTTTTCTTCTTATAAGTTAATTCGGAGCCATCAGTGTAGTGGGTTTTGTCTACTATCTTTTGCACATTCTTTGAAGATTCAAAATAAGCTGTCAATGGAAATAAGCTGTCAACTATTTTGAAATAAACAATATAAATTAGTTAATAACTATATTTGAGAAAATCACATTGCGATAGAATTGAAAGCGTATCAACAAGGACCCAAATGTCCATATTGTCTTGCTCGATGTCAGGATCACCAAGATCCATGCTGACAATCATACCCTCATAAAAACCATACATTTTGCAAAGTACTTCCTAATTTTGGCAACCAAAATGGGTTACGCTCTGAGAATTGTACAGATTTACTTCAAAATCGATATCATGATGGGTCCTTAGGTGTATTTTCTTTGTTTGAAAATTTTCATGGTCTTCAAAACCCATCCTCTCCAAGACATAGCGTCTTGCATGGCATGGGATAAGCTAGTCGAATTGTAAAAGATGAAAATTAGACGTTGAAATAGTTGAAGTCATGCTTAATTACGAAAAAAACACTTGTCGTTGTTGCGTACCGTTTCAACATCGAAGGTCTTCTCGAGCTTAATGCTGAAGCGCCGATCTTCATCTAGCTGAACGAACCTGTCACACATACCTCGATCATTGTGGCACCAACTGCACTCCCCCGGGAGACTGTCGTCGTCCGAGTACGACATTTCCTGCGTTCATAATTCAAAGATTAAACTTGTACATATTCTAGCACAAGTCATGCCAGAATTCACGGAAAAATCCGGTATGACCTTTGCTAAAAAAGGACATATCGAGCGCCTGAAATTTGCCGGAACGGAAATTAATCAACACTCCGACAAAACATAGGCCACTTGGAGGTGTAACCAAAACATGAAATAATTGCTTAAACTAAAAAATAACACCAAATATGGCATGTTCAACTAGTTCTATTAATTCAACTAGTTCTTACTAAATATAAACTTAGTATAAAAAGAAAAAAAACTAGTTCTTTCTAAAATGAAGTAGTTCAACTAGTTATTAATTTACTTACTATACTAGTTCAACTAAAACTTAACTAGTTCAACTAAAACTAAACTAGTTCTATTAATTCAACTAGTTCTTACTAAATATAAACTTACTATAAATAGAAAGAAACTAGCACATCTACTACTACTAATTAACATCTAACTACTACATCTACTACTAATTAACATGTACTACTGCTAATTATACAACTAGTTTACCATCACTACTAGTAACTAATATCCACTACTTCTAAAAATCATTATCTATGAACCCTAAATTAACATCTACTACTACTAAAATCATCTACTAACTAAGCAAAGAGAGAGGGGGTTGGGGAGGGGTGGGGGGCTTACAGAGGGAGAGACGATGGCGGGGAGGTGCTCGGCGACGAAGGGGCGGCGAGGGCGGGCACGGGATCGGGAGGGCGGCGGTCCTGGGCGGCGGGCTCGGCGGGCTCGGTCGAGGGCGGCGGCGGTGATGTAGAGGGCGGCGACAGTGTGGTCGAGAGTGGCGGCGGTGAGGTTGAGGGAGGGCGGCGGCGGCGGCGGTGAGGGCGCAGGCGCGCTCGGGCTCGGGCGGCGGCGACAGGGAGTAGGGGAACAGGCCGGTGTGGGGAGGAGGACTTAACAAAATTTTGATGCGAGGGGGTGGTTAACTCGAACTAGCAGTAGCGCACGTACAGAAGACGCGCTATAGCTAACTTATCTACAGCGCGTTTTGGGGAAAACCGCTACTGCTAACGGAAGCAGTTATTTCTTTTGTTTAGTAAAAATATCAAAAATATACATTGGTCATCATTGATCTTTTTGTGTATAATCTAAATAGTCAACATGAATCCTCACTGTACCTGTATAGGTACAGGCGAGGATTTATATTGCAACCACAAATCATACACATATAGTTCAATGAAGACCAGGTGCTCGAGATAGGTTGAGAAGCAACATATTTAAGGTGGTAAACACCTTGTTCGCTTAGCAGTATGGGACTAAACTTAATTAGTTGCGGTCATACTTAGCAGCAGCGAGTTTTGAGCAAAACCGCTGCTACTAAGTTCTTTAGCAGTAGCGCGTCCACGGGAAGGGCGCTACTGTTATATCTTTCCTGGAGGCAACACCGTGGCAATTATAGTAGTAGCGCTCTTTTCACCTAGAGCGCTACTGCTACTCAGTCATTAGCAGCGCTCTTTTCTAAAGCTCGTTGCTGCTAATTAGCAGTAGCATCTGTTTTTAGACCGCGCTGCTGCTAAGATTCTGTGTATAAGGTTTTCCCTAGTAGTGTTAGCCTTGTGTGCCCGAGTTGTTTTAGGCGCCTTTGTCCCTGTTTGGGACCATTTTTGTTTTGTTTTGCCATGACGGTGGCCATTTGATGTCCAGAGTGGCATCCGGGGCCACCCATGACTGAGCCCAAATGGTAGTTTGTCGGAGTGGCTAGGAGAGTGTCATGCAATAGATTGGTTTTATCGGAACGCCGTTGGTCCACCCGAATGGGAGCACGAGGCCATGGGTTCTGTGGTGTGGTTACAGTGTACTAACCTCTGCAGAGTGTGTATAAACTATCGATAGTCGCATCCTCGGTCATGGACACGGTTCGTACTAGGTCACACTACTGGATCAACACTCACAATGACGGAATGACTTATTAGGTGATTTATATGTTGTTATGTGAGCAAGTAATAGTTTGGCAGGATGCCGATGTTGAAGTGGGGATGATCTTGAGGATGATCATTCAGTTTGAGTTGTGATCACACGGTGATCATGAGGAGGTTTTGATCATGAGGTGATCAAGGTGACATATTGTCTGGCCGGATAGCCAAGGGTGAGATGGTTCTTGAAGATCCGAAATTTTGGTTTATCAGTATTCTAGTAGTTCCTTATCATGCTTAATAGATGCTTCCTCACCATAGTTGTTAATTAAGTTAACCTGTTAAATGCTATGTTGTTTTACCTTGATGCTTTTGGTTGTTGTGAGCTTGCGAGTACATTCAAAGTACTTACCCGGCGTGTCATGACAGATTGCAGGTGATGTCGAGATTGATTACTTGTCGAGGATACCGAGCTTGCGAACTAGATCGTGTCCCAGCCAAAGTCCATGCGGAGTGGAGTTCAGCACCCTCGTTGTTTCGCTGCTCGGAATTTTCTGCTGCTACGAGTTGTTCCACTGCTAGTATAAAGCTACCTTAGCAAGTGTAGGGTCGTCGTGCTGATGTGATCATTTGTTCCATTAGACCCTTGTACCATTATCCTTTGTAATAAGAGCTGATTTTTTCTATACCAAACAATGCCGTATCTCTAGGCTGGAATACGGGGTGTTCCGGTTTCTCTGAGCCGGTGCCACAACAGCTTCACTTTTTTTCAAATGTTGGCTTGTAGTATTGATTTTTTTTTCAAATGTTGGCTTGTAGTATTGATTTTTTTTCAAATGTTGGCTTGTAGTATTGATTTTTTTTAATGTTGGCATGTAGTAGTATTATATGTGACATAACATGTGAATTCATTGCTAAACATGACCATGCAAGAAAGAACTACCAAAATATGCGAGGTTGAATAGAGTACATATGCTTCATACACTAGTGCGTACAATTCGGTAAAAAAAAGTGCCCAAGGTGCGATTCGGTAGGTCGGTCGTTAGGTAGGTAGGTTATGTTGCATCCATGGGTACTGTCGGCTACCACCAAGTCGAAGTGAGCTTTGGTGTGCCAATAAAGAAATCACGGTTCGGCCGGGCCGGGATGTTATAGCGATGAATGTGTGTGGTCAATGGTGTAGCGATGCATGAGTTCCTATGTTTTGCTAGAAACTTTACTAATCTAGGCAAGTGGCAAGTCAGAAGTAACAAGTCTGGAGTGCTTTTTGTTTTGTGTGCTATGTTGACTTTCAAAGAAAGACAAGTCCCATGATACATGATTTTGCAGGGAACACCTTTGAGTGGCCTATCTTTTGCCGGAACGTTGATTCATTTTCGTTCTGAAAAATTTCAAGCGCTCATTATGTTCTACTTTAGCAAAGGTCATGCCGAAATTTTTCATGGATTTTGGAAAGTTTCCTACCCTAGGAGAACTAGGAGTAGTTCTAGTATGGATAGGAGTACCCATACTAGGAAAACGATGAAAGAAAGAAAACACTGGCATGGCAGCAAAAAATGATGATCTATGAAAACGCTGCCACATGTATGAAAAATGATGGTCCATTTGTTTTCTGTGCATTTTGTTATATGTAATGTTGATCTATGCTTAGGGTTGACTTTCGGTCTAATGGGGCTCCCTGTGTGATAGATTGATGTTCTTGGAGGAAGGATCTCGGCTGTTGTTGTGGGGGTCGCTTCTCCTTCTTTTCCTTATGCTAGACCTTTTGATAATGAACTAGGGAAAGGAGGAGTAGCAACCATCACTGACGGTCAAAATATGATTGAGGGAGTGTCCATCATATATGCACCAACATTATTAGTATTAGTGTAGATCGATGTTCTTGAGGGAAGGGTCCCGACTACTGTCGTGGGGGTCGCTTTTCCTTCTTCTCCTTGTGCTAGACTTTTTGGTAATGCACTCGGGGAAAAAGAAGCGACCATCATCGATGGTCGAAATATCAGTGAGGAAGTGCCCACCATATACACCACCACTTGAGAGATGAGAGTTATTCAGGGGAGACTCGACAGACCGAACATCAACCCATGCTGAATAGTGATCTTTGCGTGGACTTTCTATTATTTGCTGTCCATTTTTTAATCTTACAAATATGAGCACATCAAATGGATGGCAGCGATAGGATCCTCGAGTGTGATGACTGTTCCAACGACAGGGGTATGTGCGACAATCCTCACTTAGAAAATGATAGGTGCCTCTCTCTCATGCTTAAGGAGGCCTCTGAATATTTTACGGTATGTAACTTCATTGGCACAAATTTCTTCTTAATTAAGCATGGCTTAAGATTTTTGCTTTAACACGTAATATCTATTTTTTATAATTCAACTAGTGTATCCCTTGCTATATGCAAGACATTATGTCCTAGAGAAGCTCTCTTTCGATGACTGGGAAGAAGTGAATACGAAAAAAGCTTACCTTCAAACGAAACATTGTTTCATTTTTGAGGTTAAGTTCTTAAATAAAGTAGGTCACATATATTTTGGTTGTGCAAATTGGAGAGGATTGTGCAAGGCTTACGGATTTGAGGAAGGTATGAGAATAACCTTCAATATTGGCATTCGTCAATATGACTCAGTCACCAGTCCTCAACATGATAAACACATTTGGGTGGATCCCAACATGATTCTAATTCTACCTCCATGTGAGTTTGTTAAACAATTTTTGTAAATAATCTATATTCCTTATTTTAAAATAGTTGTTATTCACCCCTACTCAAGTTGTTAATTTATTTATAATTGGCAACTTATTTCTATCTTCAAGAAATACATGGAAGATAGTAGACGAGACATATTACACTGTTGGCTCAGAGCTAACTTGGGAGGAGAAGAATTCTCTTGTCTCGTTTGTTAATGATATTCTGTATTTTATTAAGAGCATCTATGGAGCTAGCCGAAATACTATAGGATACGTGCCACTGGTCCATAAGTCGAGCGATGCTAATTAACATTCGTAGAAATATCATGGTAACATTTTTTACTATTGGATCTCTAGTCCATCTTTTTCATACATTCTTCTTAAGTAAACTACATTGCTAACTATGTTACTATTATGTCCTTCAACGGAAGCTCCCAAATGTTGTTGTACCTCCACTGATGGATGTTAAAGGTGAGATGACAATTGTTTGCCCTTTGAAGACCAGTTTCAAACATACATACTCAACTGAAAATCAATCAAATGGATGCCTCAAAATCAAAGGATGGAGGCGAATAGTCAATGAGCATAGGCCACAAACTGGAGACCGTGGATCTCTCTAGTCCATCATGGATATGGAGGGTTTTTCCTGTTTTATTATAGTTTACCTAAGAGAGAGGAGTAGTCATAGTACTTGTCATGTGTTCGGAAGTTATTTACCTAGGATGATAACAATTAGCTAGTAGTGGTTAATTTATGATGATGATGATGATGATGATGACGATGAGACATTGTTATATTGTTATGATGATGATGAGTTGTTATATCATTTTGATGATGATGAGTTGTTATATCACTATGATGATGATGAGTTCTTATATCATTATGATGATGCTGAGTTGTTATATCATTGCTAGTGTATAAAAATCTATATAAGGTTGTATAAGTACCGTATAAATATGCAGAAATGAAATACACAAGTTTAATAGTAGCGCGGGGTACTACCCAGCGCTACAACTATTTAGTAGTAGTGTGGGTCAAACACCACGCTGCTGCTAACATAAGTAGTAGCATGGGTCCAGGCCCGCCCTACTACTAACTAGTTAGCTATAGCACTAGCTAGTAGTAGCGCCGCCCCCGCGCTACTACTAGGCTTTTACCCTGTGCCACTACTAGGATTATCCCTAGTAGTGGCAGACGGCCTGGGTTACTGACTGGTAAAAAAACAGACCCGAGCGGGCGTCTCAAACGGGCCTCAAATGTATGTGCTGACCGGTACCCCTCATATTCAGCCCAAATATGGGGCGGTTATGGGGAGGCCCGGGAGCGACCGGGTGCGTTCGCCACATCAGACTGACGAACGAGTCCCACACGGAATCGCCTGGAAACCCGAAAGTCCGACGCGCGTCTCCTTCGGTGGGGGTGTGAATGTTGTGTGGCGCCACCTGAGGGCAAAGTCCGGCTATTTAAGCCGGTCAGCGTCCCCAACCCTAGCCACAACCTCTTCCTCCCTCGCCACACCGCTAGCCCAAGCACATTTCTCCGTCTCCACTTCCTCTTCCCTCACCGTCCGACATGGCCCGGTAGAAGAAGACTAGCTATGCTCTGCTAACACCGGAGCATCGCTCCCAGATTGACGAGGAGATCTGGGTGAGGCACGCGGCCCGAATCACAGCGGGCCTGTTTCCGGACTCACCAGATCTGGAGGAGGAGGAGGAGGAGGAGGGGCAGCCGCAGCCGGAGCCCATGGACGGGACGGATCTAGAGCAGGCGGACACGACGGAGCCAGAGGAGGGGCGGGCGCCAGTTGCGGCCTTCACCATGGGGGAGGCCATGGCGGAGTTCATCGTCGCTCAAGCGGCGAAGATGGCGGAGAGCAGACAGCCATCCTAAAGTTCATCCAGGATTAGGCATACACGGAGTCCGACCGACGCTTCCTCCAACAAGAACATGATGAGACCGATGCGCTCTTCGATGAGATGGAAGCGAGGCAGAGGAGGAACCGGAGTTGCGTCTGCCCTCCCCCCCCCCCCCCCCCCCCTCCTAAAGTCCACCCAGGATTAGCATACGTGGAGTCCAACCGACGCTTCCTCCGGCAAGAACAGGTTGAGACCGATGCGCTCTTCAACGTGATGGAAGCGAGGTAGAGGAGTCGGAGTTGCGTCTACCCCCCCCCCCCCCCCCCCCCCCCCCCCCACACACACACACAAAATGTTCCCGGAGCTCGGGAGATAGTGGCCATCTCCGACGACAACGAGTAGCGTAGTCGAGGATTAGTTGATCTACGTAGTGCGCATATCTTTTCTTTGCATGGTTTATATGGTTTTAAGATTTCATATATGAGATGTTTGGATGCAGAGAGAGTTATTTGAGGAGTGCCCGGTCAGTGTCTGCGGACGCGTCCAGACGCGTCGGTAGGCGTTTGAGGGGGCGGATTTACCAAGTCCGGCTATAGATGCTCTTATGATCATTGCTACGTGACCTATGGACATGGATGTAATTTCTATTGCTTGTTGTGTTATATGAACTACCGTAATATTTGATGTATAGATCGGACGATTTTCCCAAAAAAAAAATCAGGGATTCAGGGCCAAATAGGAGTAGCTCCGGCCCCTCAAATTTTACTGGGTACAGACGCGTCAGATTTCTACCACCAGCTTGTTGTGCCCATGCTCTGTTGTTTTCGCTGGTGACATGAAGCATGTCACGACGTGCATGTCACATTTTATGTACGTGTCAGAATCACACAACGCGGTTGTTCACATAGAAAATATGTACGCATACTCCATCGAATTAAAATGGCGTCGCTGTCTATCTACCTTTATGAGAAAAAGACTTTACACGCTGCTAGCTTTTCGTCGCACGAAGCGAGACAATTAATTCATGGATGGTAGGAACATGTCGAAACTACCGCAACCACAAATGCTAATCTAGCTCAGTAGTCTTGACTCCAGACCAGACGTGAAGCTTGCTCGCTTAACTGGTAGCAACAGGCCGGTCTATGTGTCCGAGTAAGGAAAGGGACACTGCACCAACAAACATGCTACGTGCCTTGCATGGTGCCTCATCACGCACCAAAAGTCTGAAGCTTGCCTGTTCAAGATCATGTAGTACTCTATGTGTTTCCCTCGTGCCTCACGCACCCAACAAAGATTAGCTTTTAGAGGTGGCACTGGTATGTGGCTATGTGCTTCGGGGAATCTTCGCTAGTGTGTACGTAGTGGTACTACTACATAGAGAGAGGCACTATTGGCTAGTATAGCAACCTTTTCAGTGCTGTTTTTTCCGGTGACACGCACTCGTTGTTTTTGCTATGACATCATGTTGATGGTTCTAAGGGCCTCGCGTTCGCGCCGTTTGACAATCCGTCCGTCTACCACCATTTATCATGCTGAATGGTTCATCATACAGCACGCGGAGCGTCCGAAAAGCGGAGGAGGAGGCGATGGCCATCGACGCCACACTAACGTCCGGGTTCATCGTGTTGCACGCGGAGCATCAGTATAACATGGCGCTCCTGGAGGAGCAGCACTTGGCGGAGAAGCAACTGGAGGCGGAGCGCGTCCGACGCTACAGTCACGGTCACTGTTGAGACGGAGCCGGACGTCGTCAGCGTGAACCGGGCAGTGCTCGCATCCATGCAGAGCGTCCACACACACTCCGCATCGACAACACATGTTGCGCCTGGCTCTTTGACGAGCCGAAGGGCGGGGACGACGAGGCCCCGAAGTAACACAGGCGGTGATGGCAGTGAGGCACACGACAGCATTTCCGGCCACCAATGACGATGAAACTGGGCCGTCCGACACGGGTACTCGACCTCACCTCCAACGGGCGGATTAGATTAGATATTTTTTTAGTTGTCTTGGGGACCTTTCGTTGTATAAAACTAATCTAATAAAATATCAATGGAAATACATTGTCTGTGTTCCTTTGGGAGACACGGTTGGATGCCATAAAACACCTCATTTGCAAACAAAAATGATGCCATAACAAGCCTTGCATGTCTTAGAAACAACAAGATAATATACATGTATATTAATAAAATTGCACCGTACCAAGAAATCCATGCTCCTTCTCAAGCATGACAATAAAAAACCTTTGACTCGGTTCGGTGGGATTACATTCTTGGTTGTTATATCGTAGGGGGTTCCCTTCAATTTTGCGAAATTGGGTGGCTGCCCTCTTTGCTTCCTCCACTTCACACATCCTCCTTAATGAAGTGTCCGAAAACGCGACTCGTCGTAGCCGTGGCCTCGGGCAAGGAAACCCACTTTATCCCTTTCAGTTTGTAATTGTCATTGTCGTAGCCGTGGCCTCGGGCAAGGAGACCCGTTCTCGCCTCTATTGTTCGTCATCGCCATTGACCCTCTCCAACAAGTGTTGGATTTGGCCACTGCTCATGGCTTACTCCATAAGATCAGAGGTCGTGGGGCTGTTTGTAGGACCTCACTCTATGCTGATGATGCAATGGTATTCATGGCCCCCATCAAACAAGATATGGACAACCTGTCGTCCATCTTGCGCTGCTTTAGTGACGTCGCCGGTCTAGAGACAAACTTCCAAAAGAGCTCCTATGTCCCCATCCGGTGTAGCAACCGCAACCTAGGAGAGATCCTCCATAACATGCCGGCAACCCGAGCTCACTTTCCCGTCCGTTACTTGGGACTACCCCTATCCATATGGCAACTCAAGAGAGCAGATTTTCAATTCCTTGAAGATAAGGTTGCCGCAAGGCTGGTACCTTGGGATGGGCAGAACGTCACCACTACGGGTCGTGGTAGCCTTGTCAAGTTGGTGCTCACCTCGCAAGTCATCTACCATGCCGCTCCACTTATCATCCCACCACCCATAATAAAGAGCATCAACAAAATCGAGAGGGCCTTCCTTTGGGCGGGAACAGACAAAATCACCGGCGCAAAGTGCAAGGTTAATTGGGCTACTGTGTGTCGACCAAAGCATCTTGGTGGATTTGGTGTGCTCGACCTTGACAAGTTTGCTCGGGCCTTGCGTTTGTGTTGGCTTTGGTATGAGTGGAAAGACCCGGGCAAGCTTTGGGTGGGTATGGGGAACCCATGCGACAAGGTGGACATCAACCTATTCTACGCCTCTACCATCATCTCAATTGGCAATGGTGCCATTGCCCCCTTTTGGGGTTCCCCTTGGCTCAATGGAAAGAAACCGAAGGACATTGCTCCTCTCATTTACTTGGCCTCCTTGCGAAAAAATTGGAAAGTCAAGGAGGCCTTGGCGGATGATGCTTGGATTCGCAAGATAAACCTCAATATGATTCTGACCATGGAGCACCTTAGGCAATTTCTCACACTTTGGGAGCAAATTCGCGACACCCACCTACGCGAGGATGCCATCGACGAGATGGTTTGGAAGCACTCAGCAAGTGATTTTTATTCGTCGGCATCGACTTATCACGCACAATTCATTGGGTCTATGGGCACCACCTTCCACTGCTACATTTGGGGCGCTTGGGCTCCGCCGAAGGTGAAATTCTTTACTTGGCTTGCAACCCGTAATAGGATTTGGATGGCTGACAGACTCGCTAGGAGGGTTGGCAAAATTGTGGACTGTGTCCGCTTTGCCAGCGTGTGCAAGAAAATGGAGCCCATCTTTTCTACAAGTGTCGCTTCACCCTTAGGATTTGGAACCTCATCAAAAATTGGCTTGGTCTCCACATGATTGACATGGCAACTTGGGACAATTTGCACTCTCTCTCGCTTTGGTGGAGAAACGTGTCTGGAAGCAACATCCCCAATAGAAAGGACATGGCATCCCTCACTATGCTAGTTGGGTGGAACATTTGGAATGAGAGAAACGCTCGTATATTCAGGCACAAGTCAACACCTACGTCGGTCATCTTCGACACCATCAAAAGAGAAGCTAGACTTTGGGTTACTGTGGGTGCACACAAATTGGGTAACATAATGCCGGGAGAGTAATGGACCTCATGTAATATGTGTGGTGTAACAAACAAACTCTATTCTCCTTCTTAATTAATGGATGAGGCAAAGCTTATGCCTCCGTTTCGAAAAAAAAATATCATCGTGTAAGAGCCTTGCTTAATAGAATGATAGACTACTCGTATTAATAAAGAATTCCTTCTTTTCTGGGAGCCCATTCGAAAAGAACTCCAAAGTTAAACGTGCTTGACTTGGAGCGATTCTAGAATGGGTGACCGATCATAAAGTTGCTCTCGGGTGCACACGACTAAGGACAAAGTGCGAGAAAAGACTAGTGTTGGTCTGTGGGAATAGTCTAGATCCCGCCAGGCATAACGGTTGGGAACCGGTGGCTATGGCCGGGGCGTTACACATCAACCCTCTATATTGCATCTTCGACCGGGTCACTAATTTTGGGAGCCTTCACCAGCTATCGGCGAGAGAAATCCGGTTTAGAAACTACATGTATGCTGGCTATGATGCCATTTATGTGGGCCCAATAAAGGAGGACATTGATGCCCTCCAGCAGATCCATGTCAACTTTAGTCAGTTTGCCATCCTTGTCACAAATTTCCAATAGTCTTGTAGCGCCAATTAGACACCAATGTGTTGGTTGGATGTCATTATTCCGGGCCCTCTGGCAATGATCTCCGCATTCCCATTAGATACCTTGGGCTAGCGCTTCATTTAAGAACGTCAAATGCATACACTACCAACGCTTCAAAGATAAGATAGTTGGCAAGCTGAAATATTGGTAGGGGAAGCACTTCACCATCGTTGGACATAGAGTTTTGATCAAATTTGTGATCTGTCCCAAATAATTTACCATCTTATGACCCTCGATGTCTCCAACAGTGTTAAGCAGTATGCTGACAAGCTAGGACATGCTTTCTTTTGGGTGGGTACAGATAAGGTCAACAGTGGAAAATGCAAGGTAAAATGGAAAACCGTTTGCGGGCATACTAATCCTGGAGGTTTGGGAATCCTTCAGCTCGAATTTTTTTCATGTTTCTAAGGTTGAGGTGGCATTGGTTCACATGGACCGTGCCGGAGAAAACTTGGGTAGGGCTTGACAACCAACGCAACGAGGAGGACATGATCCTCTTCCATTTCTTAACCAAGCTCACTATTGGCGACAATGCGAAGGCCATCTTTTGGGACTCTCCTTGGCTTAATGGCCTTTTTATTCATGTGTCCTTGAAGAAGAAGAGTTTGAATGTCAAGAATGTGTTGTGGAACAACTCTTTGGTGAACCTAATTGACACCTCTTCCGACCTAATGGTTGACCACATCAACCCATTGTCTAATTTTTGGGCTCTCTTGCAACACATTTAGCTCCATGAGGGTGTCCAGGACCCCATCTCGTGGAACTTCACGGCCAACGCGTGCTACTCCATCGGATCCACATAATGCAGCCAATTCGTCGAAATCGCATAAACCATCCAGAAGCCTATAATTCGAAAGCCATTGGCCCCTCCTAAATACAATTTATTCATGTGGCTCATCAACCAAAACAGGGTTTGGATAGCGAGCCGCTTGGCTAGACGGGGATGGCCTAAATGTGATACTTGTCAACTTTGCAAGCGTGAGGCGAAGACTATGACCCACCTCCTCTTCAAATGTCAGTTATCTCTGAGGATGTTGGTAGCTTGGGAAACTTGGAATTAGCACAACACTGCGATCTTCCAGAACAAATCCACAATGCCCAACATCATTTTCTCGCCCATCAAGAAAGAAACAGGGTTGTGTTAAAAAGATGGGGTTTTGGGTAGAAGCAGGGCACATCATCTTAGAGTTGTAATTTGGTAATTCCGGGAGAGTAATCCTTATTTGTTGCTACGACCTTGCTCTTCTACATAAACTTGCTTATTCTTAATTAATGAAATATGGCAATGCTTTTTCCATTTCTTTCAAAAATAATGATTTTATAACTTTTACTTTCGATGGAAAATATCTTGAATTTTCATGCACTTAAAATTCAAGAATGGATGCAGTACTTTAATGAGGCATCTTTCATGCCCGATTTTTAATTAACTATAAGATAGCACTGGTAGCCTTCTTAGTTCCTTTGTAAAAAAAGACGCCAATGATCAAGACAGAGAAGAGGCACGAGTGCTCCTATTAGACGCTCATTGGGTCCAATAACAGGGCAACGCATAGGGGAACAACCTGATTGGGCCACTGCAGCTGATAAGTGTTAGTGTGAACTAAGTGCAGTGGTAGATTTGAATATTTTTGAAATTTTCAAACACTTCTTATAAAATGTGAACAATTTCTAAAATTCTGAGCATTTTCTTAAAAATTTAACAGCTTTTGAAATTTCAGATATTTTTTGGGAAAAAGCAAATAAAATTAAAAAACCAGAATTTTTTTAACATTAAAATTCTGAACAATTTTGGAAAACTGTATTTTCTCAATTTCAAACAATTTAAAACTGTGGGAAAATTTTCAAAATTACGAACATTTTCTAAAAAGTGAAGCTTCCAAAATCCAATGAAAAAAACAGTTCCCGAACATTCTAGAAGGTTCTAAAAACATGTGGAAATTCTTGTTGGAACCTTCTAGAAGGTACACCAAAAATGGATGTGTTGTAGAATTTAGCTATACTAGCACATATGCCCGTGTGTCGCAACGGGAGAAAATAGAGAGGATGGACATGGATCGATCAACTACAACCCTTGCTCGGAGACAAGGTTGCCAACCATCTTCATCTTTGATGGCATGAAGCTTACAATTTCTATTATCAATTTTGTTGGACGACAGTTTCCTGTAATTCGAATTTGGGTTAGACGATTTGGTGGAGAAGGAAGCAACAACTATGGAGCACTGAGGCCGCCGGCAGTAGGTTTTATCTTGTCTATCTTAGGGTGCAGGGGGAGCAAAAGTCTCCTTGTCTATCTTAGGGTGCAGGGGGGAGCCCAACCTTCTCTGTCTATCTTAGGGTGCAGTGGTGCAAGTAGCTGGAGAACTGGGTACTTCACCGGCTTTGGAGGGATGGGTGGAGGCAGCGGCAAACTCAGTGGTGGGGGGAGGGTGAGGCGGTCGTGGGAGCGCGACTGACCGTGCCGCCGGAGGCAGGTGGTTCACATCAAGGTCGTGGGAAGAAAGACGATGAACAAATTTTTCAAGAGGTAGATAAGAAGATCCGACGATTCCTTTTTCATCCAACGGCTAGGAGCAAATCGACAGAAAATAAATCCAGTAGACTGTCCCCTAGCCATTCTTTTCTACTATATTAATATTAAAAAAACTTACGGTTACTCATATTATGTGTACAACAGACTACTCGTGGAAATGAAAAAAATTTAGTCAAATTAAGGGCTGATCATCTAGGCATGGGTGAGAATCAAGGTAGATATTGTTGTCGAACTTGTAGAGGATTGTTCTGTAGTATGATTTTTTTTAATATATACCTCTGTTTGTATTTGCTAGCCTCTTCCTCTTCATGTCTCTCTTGCAACCTTGCCGCGTGCTATCACGGGGCCGCTCAACGCTGAGCACGTGGTCACATAGAGGCTGGAATGCATGGAACGGTGAAGGGCGTACGCATTGTCGTGCGTATGTTTGCTTGGTCTCCGTCCACGTCGTCCGGCTGGCCGCCCGGCTAGACTCGGTCGATGGCGCATTGCGCTCGACGCTCGACTCTTGTCGTTAGCTTAGGCCCCATTCGGCAATGCGCCGGCTTCTTAACATCCCTGGATCTGCGGAGTATCGTTTCGCTCACTTCAAAACTTTTTACTGCAGCTCCGTCCGCTTCCAGAGCGGAGCAGATGAACATCAAACGGGGCCTTAGTTAGACCAATTAGTATGGTCGGATCATGCAAACTGATGACGCCAGCGAAAATAACCAGCCATCCTTCTAGTTGTATCTACTACCTCTATAAAAAAAAAGAGACAGATTCAAATAATCACATTCATCCATTAACAAGATCTAATGGTCTCTAATCCTCCGATGTTTAACCCTGCAAGTCATGGCTTAAGCCACCAATTCATCGATCGCTAACCCTGCCAGCCGTTTGAAAAAAAAAACCGCTGCCAACAACGCACGCCCACACCACACCACATGACCTATCGCCCACGCCCACACGACCTCTCGACCATGCTCCTCCTCCCAATGGATGCCACAACACGGGTGGGCTGTCGCATGCCGATTCCTCCCGCCGCCTTCCGCGCCGTTTGCCGCCCCTGGTCCGGCGGTCCTCTTCTGCTTCCCGATGGCCAAATGCGAGCGCCCCTGCTGGTCCTCCTCTGCTGCCCCAAGAACGCGGGAGGTCCTCCTCTGCTGCTGCAGACGGACAAGATCACAAGGCAGACGGCGGGCCTCCCCTGGAGTGACAAAAATCCAAGCCTGGCGCCGGCCGCATATAAAAATGCCTGACGCCGGTGCCTCCCTCTTCTGCCACCACCGGGATCTCCCTCCCCACCAAACCCACGCACGTCCCCTGAATCCATCTAATGGCGGCCGCCTCGCTCAAGCTCTGCTCCCCCAAATCCCTCGCCCCTCCTCCGTCGCCCCAGCACTGCGTGGCCCATCGACCCCGCCCGGTGCCTCCCTCCGGCCCACGTCGCCGTGTAGCCCGCCGCCGCGCCGGCTCCCGCCGCCTCCCCGGGGACCGCCACATTTGAATAGGTGCGCACAAGCCGCAATGCCTCCCGCATCCCCTCTATCTGTTCCGTCCGGTGATTGACTGACCGGGTTTCCTTTCAATCTCCTGTCTTGTGGCCGCGACGATGCCAGGTGCTGGAGCAGCTGATCGACGATGCCGACTTCTCGGAGGACAAGGTGGAGGCGACGCTGCAGCTGCCGCTCAACGAGAAGAACGGGGCGCAGCAGATCGCCGCCTTCCTCGTGCTGCTCCGGGCCAAGGGCGAGACCTACGAAGAGGTGCGTGCACGTCCTCCCGTGATTCGTGATTTCTGAATGAGCAGAAATGGAGAGAGATTTCTGCGGCCGCTAATTTCGAGTTTTGTCAAGCCGTTCTTCAGATCGTCGGGCTGGCTAAGGCCATGATGAGAAACTGCGTCCGTGTCGAGGGCCTGCACGACGCCGTCGACATTGTCGGTACCGGCGGTGATGGCATAGGCACCGTCAACATCTCCACCGGCTCCACCATCCTCCCCGCCGGTACACTGAAGCTCAACTATTCCTAATCTACAGACTACACACTACCTACCATTTTGCGTTCTAAATTTTGGCCCTCTTAGCACCTTACATGCAGCTCTGTTTCACATTTCCCGGTGTTTGTGTTTGAACGAAAGGGATATTAGAACTCCCATGTAGGTGACCAATGTTATGGGATTGAGCAACTTCACCGGTAAGACTTGATACAAAAGCATTGTGAACAGTGAGGTAGTATCAAGAATGGGATTGCCCAGTATATGATCAAGTTTATGTTCCATACACAAGAGCATTTAGTCACATTTAGTGCATCATGTTCTGCTCCTGATATTCCAGCGCTTTCACTATACTTTTCCCAACGATTCAATGTGAACTGATTCTCATTATTTTAGTACATGATCCTTCCACACAACAAACAATTGTCGTAGTTAAAATGGGAATTATCATGATCCAACACAATGCTCTAGGAATTCTGCATATTCCCAAAATGGTTCACAAAATATACTCTATCACTCGAACTACCTTTTCAATGCTCTCACAAATCTGCACATTCCCAAGCTACCATGACTCATTCATCAAGTGGCACGAAAATTACTACGCAATAGCTTCTGAACCTTCTGAACATGTTTTCAATGATCCACTAATATACGAAGTTTAGGCAATCTCACTAAGAATATTTTATATCTTCTTTTTCCGCCTCCTCCCTAACAATGCATACTTTATTTCTACAGGTTTAGAAAATTTCCACTCATCAGCATTTGCAGCATCTGAGGTATTTTTTGTCACATTTTCATATTTACTTCAACACTTGAGAGTGTACATGTATTAAGTTTCTTCAATTGTTCACGGACTACAGGATGTAGGTTCTTTTTACCTAATTTTACAATATGTAATCTGTTTCCATTGTTGTGTATTACATTATGTATCTTTGTTATGCGTTTGTATATTTTTTGCCTATTGTGGATACAAATTTTACAAGGAATCCTGTGTGATGCTGAATTTATTCAAGTGATGCAGAATGTGAGATTGTTGCAGGGCATGGATGATATTTTTTATGAGGAAAACAGACCAGGTGCTTTATTTGTTTGTCTGATATGTATAAGTACATGTTTATTATATTTTTACCACTAATAATTTTGAGGACTTGAGCAAAGAGTTTGCGTCATTGGTACTTCAGCAACAAAGTTACAAATGATGAGTCTTACAGTAGTGTAGGAACAACTTTGAGGTACAAGTTGTACACATAGGTCTGCCAAAACAGTATCACTGTTGCATGTATGCGTTGATTACCACATGATAGTTACCTTGCTCTAATGCTAGCTGGTGTTCTAGAGCTATACATCTATAGGCACTCTAACTTATTTATATAATTTCCGTCTGCTTATAATCTATATTATGTTTGGCTTGCTACTCTGATCTGGAGTGATGTTTGTTTGTTCGTTTCTAGGCAAACAGATAGATGACAGTCTATCAAGTATCTTACTATTCATACATTGTGACTAATATTTTAACTTTTTTTGGCTGAAATTCTCAGAGGTGTAGCATGCAAAGCCTAATAAAATGGATTGGGATTTCAGAGTTGATCTGTGAATTGGATTGTTACTTGGGTCAATTGATGGTTTCTAGCTCATAACTGTAGCTAGAGTGACTATACCCGCATGCAATGTCGGAAGCAGATGGGTCTCCCAACAAGGGATTAAATGCAAAATCAATAAATGCTCAAATAAATAATGTCAGAAGCACACTTAGTTGATAATTTGTTGATGAGCTGTGGGATCACACAAAGTGTGATAGAGGTGTACGTAGAGTCACAGACATGGGTCAGCCTATGGAGTTCTTGTGTCACATATCTGTTCTAGAGTAGTAATTTGAGCTAAATTCTGTTTTATCAATTTTGACTTCCGAGAATTCTGAAGCCCGCAATCAATCTGTTACTTAATTTTTTAATGGGGTTGTTGTTTGGTTTCTTTAAACAACTACTCTGAACTGAAGCATGCATTTCAAAAGATTGTTACAGTAATGATTTTCTCACTACAAATGTGCTATCTCCTAGCTTTGCCACTTTGGAAACATTTCATGAAACCGGGCTGTAATCACCTACTGAAATCGGAGAGGTTTTCAGAAGACTTGCTGATGCATGATGACATTGCTAATTGCTATAGTAGTCACGCAGATGCAGCTTGGTGTATTTTTTTCCTTCTTTCCCTTTATATTTTCTTCATCCTTGTGCTTGGACATTTGTAACTCAAGAGGTCACAAACTTCTGCAATCTGGAGGTGTCATATTCAGACTGGTACATATGCATGTAGCTTTTCATGAAGCATCATTTTACTGAAGTGTCAAATGTCTGTTCTCTTATAGTCCAGGAGCCTGATTCCAAAGGTGCGTATGAGCTTATTGACATCGATGGTGTGGTAAATGTGACCATAAGGAACTTGGAACAGGTGTACGTCTCTTAATGGACATCTTTATGTTTTGCATTGAACTTTGATTTTAATTGTTTTTGTGTACATCTTCTAAAATTCCAGGATTGGCTTCTTACTCATTACAAATGATTCCAGTCTTTATTCTTAGTTTTTACAGTTACAAAAATAACAATGTTCAAACTCACTGACCTGTGCTTTCTGACATGTCTTAATTGTATTGTTCATTATATATGCATGTGGCGATACTTCCTTTCAATCTCTTCATTAGTTAGTAACCTAGATCATGTGCCAAGTTTTACTTACTCGACACTCGCTACTCTTTTCCTTGTGCAATTGTTCAGTCCTGGTTATATTTTGTGGTCTTTCTGAGTTGCATAAATAACTTGAAAAAATTGGAGCTACTAAACCTTACCTGTACTGATTTTTTTTCTGTTTTTCTTTATCAAAATACGGTTCTTCTTCAAAGTATTTTTTTTGTTCTACTGAATGTGCTTCTAAAAAAGGATCTCAACAGATCAACTGGAAGGAGAAGAGAATAGCCAAAGAGATGTTAAGAAGAAGACACATGCTTCAGATTAACTCCTATTCCCGAACCAATATGCTTTTGATGATTGAATTAGATAAAACAAGTATGTACTTCTAAAGGTTAATGGATTCTAATAGTATGATTTTGACATGCAAATAAGTTTTCCATATGTCTGACTATATTGTGTTGTCGTGCAAGTATACAGATGAATGATCTCACTTTTGGGGACTTGGTTTTGTGAATCGATGTGTTACCTTGAGCAAATATCTAATTATTTGTACAATGTTACAATATGTACTTTTACTATTGATATATCATACTGTATGTAGAATCTTTCAATACATATATACTTGCGGCAACTACTAACCGAAATTCATTTTTCACCTACAAAAATATATAGAATCTTGTTCCAGGTTTTCATGTTGATACCTGATTTACATGTCCATACTGTTGGGCTGTTCGAGCTAACACTGCAAGGCCTTACAGTGCCTCAGGGGCATCTAATAAAGTTTTTAGGTTTGCCCCTAGAACTATTATATTCAGACAATATACTTGCTTGTGGAACCATCAGAGCTGAATCTTCTAGGTAATTTTACATAATCACCGGCTGGGTGCCCACAATCATCCCTGATTTGTATTGAAGTGACATAAGGTTTACTCATGTTCTTATATTTTATATCTCTTTTCTGTTCTACTTGGTTGATTTTCTCCTTCATGTTATTCATCTACTACCCTTATAAAAAGAAGAGAGGGGCAGATCCAAATAATCACATCCATCCATTAACAAGATCTAATGGCCTCTAATCCTCTGATGTTTAACCCTCCAAGCCATGGCTTAAGCCACTAATTCATCGATCGCTAACCCTGCCAGCCGTTTGAAAAAAAAAACCGCTGCCAACAACGCACGCCCACACCACACCACACGACCTATCGCCCACGCCCGCACGACCTCTCGACCATGCTCCTCCTCCCAATGGATGCCACAACACGGGTGGGCTGTCGCATGCCGATTCCTCCCGCCGCCTTCCGCGCCGTTTGCCGCCCCTGGTCCGGTGGTCCTCTTCTGCTTCCCGATGGCCAAATGCGAGCGCCCCTGCTGGTCCTCCTCTGCTGCCCCAAGAACGCGGGAGGTCCTCCTCTGCTGCTGCAGACGGACAAGATCACAAGGCAGACGTCGGGCCTCCCCTGGAGTGACAAAAATCCAAGCCTGGCGCCGGCCGCATATAAAAATGCCTGACGCCGGTGCCTCCCTCTTCTGCCACCACCGGGATCTCCCTTCCCACCAAACCCACGCATGTCCCCTGAATGCATCTAATGGCGGCCGCCTCGCTCAAGCTCTGCTCCCCCAAATCCCTCGCCCCTCCTCCGTCGCCCCAGCACTGCGTGGCCCATCGGCCCCGCCCGGTGCCTCCCTCCGGCCCACGTCGCCGTGTAGCCCGCCGCCGCGCCGGCTCCCGCCGCCTCCCCGGGGACCGCCACATTTGAACAGGTGCGCACAAGCCGCAATGCCTCCCGCATCCCCTCTATTTGTTCCGTCCGGTGATTGACTGACCGGGTTTCCTTTCAATCTCCTGTCTTGTGGCCGCGACGATGCCAGGTGCTGGAGCAGCTGATCGACGGGGCCGACTTCTCGGAGGACAAGGTGGAGGCGACGCTGCAGCTGCCGCTCAACGAGAAGAACGGGGCGCAGCAGATCGCCGCCTTCCTCGTGCTGCTCCGGGCCAAGGGCGAGACCTATGAAGAGGTGCGTGCGCGTCCTCCCGTGATTCGTGATTTCTGAATGAGCAGAAATGGAGAGAGATTTCTGCGGCCGCTAATTTCGAGTTTTGTCAAGCCGTTCTTCAGATCGTCGGGCTGGCTAAGGCCATGATGAGAAACTGCGTCCGTGTCGAGGGCCTGCACGACGCCGTCGACATTGTCGGTACCGGCGGTGATGGCATAGGCACCGTCAACATCTCCACCGGCTCCACCATCCTCGCCGCCGGTACACTGAAGCTCAACTATTCCTAATCTGCAGACTACACACTACCTACCATTTTGCGTTCGAAATTTTGGCCCTCTTAGCACCTTACATGCAGCTCTGTTTCACATTTCCCGGTGTTTGTGTTTGAACCAAAGGGATATTAGAACTCCCATGTAGGTGACCAATGTTATGGGATTGAGCAACTTCACCAGTGTTTGTGTTTGAACCAAAGGGATATTAGAACTCCCATGTAGGTGACCAATGTTATGGGATTGAGCAACTTCACCAGTAAGACTTGATACAAAAGCATTGTGAACAGTGAGGTAGTATCAAGAATGGGATTGCCCAGTACATGATCAAGTTTATGTTCCATACACAAGAGCATTTAGTCACATTTAGTGCATCATGTTCTGCTCCTGATATTCCAGCGCTTTCACTATACTTTTCCCAACGATTCAATGTGAACTGATTCTCATTATTTTAGTACATGATCCTTCCACACAACAAACAATTGCCGTAGTTAAAATGGGAATTATCATGATCCAACACAATGCTCTAGGAATTCTGCATATTCCCAAAATGGTTCACAAAATATACTCTGTCACTCGAACTACCTTTTCAATGCTCTCACAAATCTGCACATTCCCAAGCTACCATGACTCATTCATCAAGTGGCAAGAAAATTACTACGCAACAGCTTCTGAACCTTCTGAACATGTTTTCAATGATCCACTAATATATGAAATTTAGGCAATCTCACTAAGAATATTTTATATCTTCTTTTTGCCGCCTCCTCCCTAACAACGTATACTTTATTTCTACAGGATTAGAAAATTTCCACTCATCAGCATTTGCAGCATCTGAGGTATTTTTGTCACATTTTCATATTTACTTCAACACTTGAGAGTTTACATGTATCAAGTTTCTTCAATTGTTCACGGACTACAGGATGTAGTTTCTTTTTACCTAATTTTACAATATGTAATCTGTTTCCATTGTTGTGTATTACATTATGTATCTTTGTTATGCGTTTGTATATTTTCTGCCTATTGTGGATCCAAATTTTATAAGGAATCCTGTGTGATGCTGAATTTATTCAAGTGCTGCAGAATGTGAGATTGTTGCAGGGCATGGATGATATTTTTTATGAGGAAAACAAGCCAGGTGCTTTATTTGTTTGTCTGATATGTATAAGTACATGTTTATTATATTTTTACCACTAATGATTTTGATGACTTGAGCAAAGAGTTTGCGTCATTGGTACTTCAGCAACAAAGTTACAAATGATGAGTCTTACAGTAGTGTAGGAACAACTTTGAGGTACAAGTTGTACACATAGGTCTGCCAAAACAGTATCACTGTTGCATGTATGCGTTGATTACCACATGATAGTTACCTTGCTCTAATGCTAGCTGGTGTTCTAGAGCTATACATCTATAGGCACTCTAACTTATTTATATAATTTCCGTCTGCTTATAATCTATATTATGTTTGGCTTGCTACTCTGATCTGGAGTGATGTTTGTTTGTTCGTTTCTAGGCAAACAGATAGATGACAGTCTATCAAGTATCTTACTATTCATACATTGTGACTAATATTTTAACTTTTTTTGGCTGAAATTCTCAGAGGTGTAGCATGCAAATCTTAATAAAATGGATTGGTATTTCAGAGTTCATCTGTGAATTGGATTGTTACTTGGGTCAATTGATGGTTTCTAGCTCATAACTGTAGCTAGAGTGACTATACCCGCATGCAATGTCGGAAGCAGATGGGTCTCCCAACAAGGGATTAAATGCAAAATCAATAAATGCTCAAATAAATAATGTCAGAAGCACACTTAGTTGGTAATTTGTTGATGAGCTGTGGGATCACACAAAGTGTGATAGAGGTGTACGCAGGGTCACAGACATGGGTCAGCCTATGGAGTTCTTGTGTCACATATCTATTCTAAAATAGTAATTTGAGCTAAATTCTGTTTTATCAATTTTGACCTCCGAGAATTCTTAAGCCCGCAATCAGTCTGTTACTTAATTTGTATAGTTGGCATTTTTTAATGGGGTTGTTGTTTGGTTTCTTTAAACAACTACTCTGAACTGAAGCATGCATTTTGAAAGATTGTTACAGTAATGATTTTCTCACTACAAATGTGCTATCTCCTAGCTTTGCCACTTTGGAGACATTTCATGAAACCGGGCTGTAATGACCTACTAAAATCGGAGAGGTTTTCAGAAGACTTGCTGATGCATGATGACATTGCTAATTGCTATAGTAGTCACGCAGATGCAGCTTGGTGTATTTTTTCCTTCTTTCCCTTTATATCTTCTTCATCCTTGTGCTTGGACATTTGTAACTCAAGAGGTCACAAACTTCTGCAATCTGGAGGTGTCATGTTCAGACTGGTATATATGCATGTAGCTTTTCATGAAGCATCATTTTACTGAAGTGTCAAATGTATGTTCTCTTATAATCCAGGGGCCTGATTCCAAAGCTGCGTATGAGCTTATTGACATCGATGGTGTGGTAAATGTGACCATAAGGAACTTGGAACAGGCGTACGTCTCTTAATGGACATCTTTCTGTTTTGCATTGAACTTTGATTTTAATTGTTTTTGTGTACATCTTCTAAAATTCCAGGATTGGCTTCTTACTCATTACAAATGATTCCAGTCTTTATTCTTAGTTTTTATAGTTACAAAAATAACAATGTTCAAACTCACTGACCTGTGCTTTCTGACATGTCTTAACTGTATTGTTCATTATATATGCATGTAGCGATACTTCCTTTCAATCTCTTCATTAGTTAGTAACCTAGATCATGTGCCAAGTTTTACTTACTCGACACTCGCTACTCTTTTCCTTGTGCAATTGTTCAGTCCTGGTTATATTTTGTGGTCTTTCTCAGTTGCATAAATAACTTGAAAAATCTGGAGCTACTAAACCTTACCTGTACTGATTTTTTTTTCTGTTTTTCTTTATCAAAATATGGTTCTCCTTCAAAGTATTTTTTTGTTCTACTGAATGTGCTTCTAAAAAAGGATCTCAACAGATCATCTGGAAGGAGAAGAGAATAGCCAAAGAGATGTTAAGAACACCAATATGCTTTTGATGATTGAATTAGATAAAACAAGTATATACTTCTAAAGGTTAATGGATTCTAATAGTATGATTTTGACATGCAAATAAGTTTTCCATATGTCTGACTATATTGTGTTGCCGTGCAAATATATAGATGAATGATCTCACTTTTGGGGACTTGGTTTTGTGAATCGATGTGTTATCTTGAGCAAATATCTAACTATTTGTACAATGTTACAATATGTACTTTTACTATTGATATATCATACTGTATGTAGAATCTTTCAATACATATATACTTGCGACAACTACTAACCGAAATTCATTTCACCTACAAAAATATATAGAATCTTCCTCCAGGTTTTCATGTTGATACCTGATTTACATGTCCATACTGTAGGGTTGTTCAAGCTAACACTGCAAGGCCTTACAGTGCCTCAGGGGCATCTAATAGTTTGCCCCTAGAACTATTATATTCAGACAATATACTTGCTTGTGTAACCATCAGAGCTGAATCTTCTAGGTAATTTTACATAATCACCGGCTGGGTGCCCACAATCATCCCTGATTTGTATTGAAGTGAGATAAGGTTTACTCATGTTCTTATATTTTATATCTCTTTTCTGTTCTGCTTGGTTGATTTTCTCCTTCATGTTGTTCATTTGATTAAAAGAATCGGGAGAAGGGAAGGAAAGAGAGAGAAGCATAATCTTGGGAGTAAGAGAGATACTGACAGGTAGTTCCCATCTTTTATTCATTTCATCTTGCGTTTGGATATGAAGCGGTGGCATAGTTGCCATGATAGTCATTTTTCTGCCATCAATTGGAAGATGTGAAGAGTGGTACAAGATATGTCTTGTTATATAGAAGAGTTAGAGCTGGATGGAGTATCAAACAATGTAATCAAATAATGCATGGAATTGTAAGCCAATCATATAAGCATAGACATATTTCCAGTTTTCCGATGTATAGTGGAAGTTACTTAAATCATTTGAAATATTAATATAAAGAATTTTTTTATTGATGTTTGCTGTGAACCTTGGGAATATATTCCCGTAAAAAGATCGTCTGTATATTTGAATGGTTCCATCTTCAAAAAAGATATCTATAGTAGCAACAATTTTGAATAAAAGATACACCCTCTATAAACAACTATAAGATGTTTTAGATAACTAAAATTATTTGTTCAGATTTATGCCAGCGTGGAAACAGAACAAGGATCAATTTTATTTAGATACGTGCATTTGCACGTACACGATTGTTTCTCAAAAGGAAAAACATAGTAGTACGATCCTGCCGAAGATCTTTCCGTGGGATATGTTGTACGTGCGCTGGGTGGCAGCCAGGAGATCGATCCTGGTGAACCATGAAAAAAAACGATCCCGGTGAAGATCGATCGCTATTTGCCACTGAACTGACCGGTGGAATATGTGTACGTGCGCTAGGAAACGATCGGCATTTTTTTCTTCCGGGAACGCATCGATCGATTGGGATTCTTTTAAGCATTTGATCGAGAAATGATCGGCGTTTTCTTCGGGAACGCATCGATCGATTGGTACTTTGTTTTCTAAAATGCAAACGGGGTATGTGGGCCTGGTTTATTGGGCCGAAGCGCAAGGGCGGGCATCGTTTGCATCGTTTGATGCACACGACGTGATTCACCGAATTAGTACCACCTCACGTATATGTTTAAATTTAAACTGAAAACGTAAATTCACGGAAAGAAGCATATTGTGACGGTGAACCCGACAAAGTCAATTTGTACTTTATTATTATCAATTATTATATTATACTAGCACAAAGCCCGTGCGTTGCAACGGGGGAGAAGAAATCATATTGCCGTTAGCCCAATATATAAATATGGCTCATGATCCATTGATCCATTTCCATATTTTAACACGGCGATGCACCTGTGTTACCGATTATCTTTCTCTTGGCCCTTGCCAAAAGTGGTTGTGTTGTCCACCCTATCACAATACGTCTGGACATGGTCAATCCTAAGCTCAGCCACCACATGCCCTGCGCTCACCCCGCTCCTCCATGTTGACATCTCGGAATCAGTCATCTGAACTCTCAAGCACACGAGTCTTAAAAAGTTGTTAAAGGGATGCATTGCATCTACCACGTGCCAACATAAAGGAACAGCCAAAAGCTCTTCACATGATAAAAAATGACATGAACAAACCATGCATATTATTTTCCCTTTCTAAAGAAACTCAAGCAAAAAGGAAAATACCTGAAACCAACGGCCAGCAAATAAAATACTTAGATGAGTTCAATGGACAATTATCATATATAGAATCAAAGAAATTGGAACTATCATATAAAGTAAATGCACCCGTGCGTTGCAAGGGGGCATACATATTTATGGTACAAAATCAATTTTGTTTAACATATATCTTGAAGATGCATATTCTATGGTTCAATACCAATTTTGTGTACATCAGGCATCATTGTCGGTCTTTTTCTACTGTTGAGGTACTCCTTTTCCTCCATCCCACATCTCTGCCTCTCTGAGTCTTAAGTCATCTTACAATGACTCTCTCTTCTGTGTGATCTTCCGAGAAAAGAGGTTCATGTTGCCTAGGGCTATGGACCGAGGCACTATATATTCCTCGTCTTGAATGGATATTGAATGATGGATGTTGCCTCAGGTTGTAAGAAATGTTTTAATGTGAATTATTCTAGTTTCCTTTTCTTCGAGGATGGTTGGTAAATGTGTCTACCATATAGTAACCATGAAAAATCAGCTCGAGAGACATCTACAATATAGCTTTATGAGATAGCTTGAGCCACTACTTTCAACAGAAAATGTGAGAACCTCTTTGATGGGAACTCATAGAAATGCACATTTTCCATCCTACCTAGTGTTGATTTTGCAAAGTTCACACATGGGAAAAAATTGAGTGAATAAAAAATATCAAATATATTACCAAAACATTCACGTAATCACGTACACGAAATAACTATATAATAGAGAGGGGGTGGTCGGCTATCTCTTCAATTAATTAAGCGAAATTAGATGGCAGACAGATACATTCCCAAACTATGATTTTAGGCATGAAATTATATTATTGTTCATCATATAAAAGAAATCACATTGTCGTTAGCCCAATAAATATGGCTCATGATCCATTGATCCATGTCTCATATTTTAACTCGGCGATGCACCTGTGTTGCCGATTATCTTTCTCCTGGCCCTTACCGAAAGCGGTTGTGTTGTCCACCCTATCACAATACGTCTAGACATGGTTAATTCCAAGCTCAGCCACCACATGCCCCGCGCTCACCCTGTTCCTCCATGTTGACATCTCGGAATCAGTCATCTGAACTCTCAAGCACACAAGTCTTAGAAAGTTGTTAAAGGGATGCATTGCATCTACCACGTGCCAACATAGAGGAACAGCCAAAAGCTCGTCACATGATAAAAAACAACATGAACAAACCATGCATATTATTTTCAATTTCTAAAGAAACTCAAGCAAAAAGGGAAATACATGAAACCAACGGCCATCAAATAAAATACTTAGATGGTTTCAATGGAAAATCATCATATATAGAATCAAAGAAATTAGAACTATCATATAAAGAAAATGAGCCCGTGCGTTGCAAGGGGCATAAATATCTATGGTCCAAAATCAATTTTGTGTAACATATATCTTGAAGATGCATATTCTATGGTTCAATATCAATTTTTTGTACATCAAGCATCATTGTCGGCAGTGGAGACGAGTAACTCAACAGTAAAAAAAAGGCCGGCAATGATTTTTGATGTACACAAAATTGGTATTGAACCATAGAATATGCATCTTCAAGATATGTTACACAAAATTGATTTTAGACCGAGGCACTATATAGTCCTCGTCTTGAATGTTTATTGAATGATGGATATTGCCTCAGGTTGTAAGAAATGTTTTGATATGAATTATTGTAGTTTCCCTTTCTCGGAGGATGGTTGGTAAATGTGTCTACCATGTAGTAACCATGAAAAATCAGCACGAAGGGACATCTACAATATAGCTTTATGAGATAGCTTGAGCCACTACTTTCAACAGAAAATGTGAGAACCTCTTTGATGGGAACTCATTTACAACAATGCACTGACCCTTTAGAAATGCAAATATTTCCTCCTACCCAGTGTTGAGTATGCAAAGTTCACACACGGAAAAAACCGAGTGCATAAAAAATATCAAATATATAACATAAACATTCACGTAATCACGTGCACGGAATAACTATACAATAGAAAGGGGGTGGTCGGCTGTCTCTTCAATTAATGAAGCGAAATTAGATGGCAGAGAGATACATGCCCAAACTATGATTTTAGGCATGAAATTATATTATTGTTCATCAGATAAAAGAACACGTTACATGATAATGAAAAATCACAGTAAATTGATTCATATTCAGCAGCAAACTTGTGTGTCTGTACAACATAGCTTAAGAAAAGTTGGAAGAGTTCAATGTGACTAAACATGCTAGACATGGATTCGCGTGGTGACTGAAGGAGCAATCTCCACTGAACTGAATAGAGCACCAACAAATGTCACCATGTACTGCCAGTACGGGTGCGATAGCAGAGACCTCAAAATGTTTGTTTCTTTTCCTTGAAATCACCACTTCTGATAATTTAATTATTTATTTACTGTAAGCAAGTGAGCAGATTAGCAAAATAGAGGGAGAACAACTCTATAATTTTACTATGAAATAACCGGTAAAATTTTCCAGATCACAAAATTCAGATACAGGACACCGAGTGGATGAATACCCTAAACACTAACAAATTTATGGCTATTTTATAGTGAACAGTTAGCTCCTTGAAGTGCAGCTCCTGGTCAGTTCAGCAACTGACCATGGATTGAGCAAATTTATTATCCTTTTTAATTAATCTACTTCAGCTTACCGTTTGTAATGAATATAGTTCATCGGAATATAACACAACATGGAAACTAAACCGAGCGAGAGTTTGTCTCTACAGCAGACCTGATGCCTTGAGAGCTATGGAATGGTACAACATAAATGTAGAGACGCAAATGTTAGGCATAAACTGGTTGGTCTTTCATCAAGCAATAATTGATAAAATCAGGCAATTTTCAAGTTGAAAGCATACATACAGAGCCGCACAAGTAAAAGCCCTGTCGTCGGAATAATCTACCAACTTCCGATTTCACCTGGATCGGATTGGCTTAAGTGTAGATCGCATTGTACTGAATAATCCCCACGAAAACAAATGAACCGTGGACCCTCGCCGACTCTTTGGCCGTCAATGCCGGCAGCTTGGAACAACAGATACACTTGTTCTAAGTGTAGATCATACACCAGATACACCTGTTTCTTCATATTGATTTTCTAAACAGAGGTAAGAGCTTGACCTAAAAATTAGAATGTATCTCAATCCTTCGTATGCATATCATCAAACAGGTTGTGGGCAGATACTCATGAACATGGTTCACGGTTTACCAAATACGGATTGTTAGTGAAAACTGAAAATGCTAGAGAAAGAAACAAGAGAGTAGTTTGGCCATTGAAAATCCATGTACTTAGATGAGAGCGGAGGGGGTGCATTGCTAGCAGCTAGCTCAGAGTTTTCACTGCTTCTTGCTGCCTCCTACTGGATGCTAGTCACCGCTCATGTGGTCCTGCTAAACACCTGCTAATCAGTAAGATAAGATAACAAATTTAGCGCAGAGAGCATCAGGACAACAAGAGAAGATGCGTGTCCGCAGGCCGCACATACCAGGCTGTACCACCGCCCCACATCGATCAAGCTTAGTCGGGAGGAGCAGGACGTCCCCTTCCAGCCGGTGGCCAATCAATATGGGTCGCAGCCAGGGCATCGAGGATGAACTCCGTCGGCACGAGCATGAAGTCTGTGCCCTGTAGTGCCGGTATCCATCCATCCGGCGGCCAAGCAGGCCTGGGTCACAGCCGAGGCGGCATGGTCACTGAAGCCATTAAGAACGCCGCTATGGATGAGCGCAGGCGGGTGCGGGCGACGGTGGACGGGAACATGGCTGTGGGAGCGCCGGCACGGGCGGCGGGCGGTGGTGCTGCGGATCCAGCCGTGGCACCATGTGCGCAAGGAGAACAGCGGGCACCCAGGCCGCGCCATGGCGACCACTGCCTGCCCACTCCTGTACCGGCGAGGCGAGCGCGCAACCCGCTGGAGCGAGGCTCGCAGTGCGGCACTCCCCTCCCCCTCCAGGCACCACGTCCACACCGCCAGTCCACCACCAGCCCCGATGGTGACGACCACCGAGGTTAGGGACCCGAGGATAGCTTGATCCGATGTTGCGCGGTTGCTAGAGGAAGGTTATCGGACGGGCGGCGCAGATTCGTGCCGGCCGGTAGCTTTGCGGTCGGGATGCAGCGATGATGAGGGGGGAGCCGGTGGCGGCGAAGAAAAGCGCTCGCGGGGGGACGTGCGTGCGATGAGGCCGAGCGGGCCGACTATGTGTTGCTAGAGATCCATGCTGCGATAGGAAGAAAAAATACGAAACGTTATTTCCACGATAGCCGCTTTATTATTAGTGAAAAGATTATTAGTATCACCTCGTTTATATTACAATTTTGTTTATACAAATCGTAAAAGCGTATTATGACATGAGAAGAAAGCGTATTGTGACGGTGAACTCACGGAGTCAATCCGTGCCCGTGCGTTGCACCGGGCAAATAAAGGCACAACCAGCTTCATGTGCCATTGTGCATCGGTTTTTATATCCAAATTTAATAAACATCTATGGTAAGATTAAACATCAAAATATTAGTGCTCATCCGAAAAGGAAGGAGTGCTATAAAATATTATAGCAGGACACAACCGAGACTTTCTGACCCGACTTAACTTCTGCTGCGAGTTTCGGGAGGAGAACAGAGGAAAAAGGAGAAGGAGAAGGAGAGAAGCAGTAGTTTGGGCTCCATTTTCGCGGCGCCGCCAAACATCGGGGCGGGAGGAGTGCCGCCGGCGCCGAAGGTCGGGGTGGTAGGTGGGAACGCCTCGCTGGCGTGGCCTCCACTCCCCCACGACCTCTTCCTAGAAGCTGCACACATCGGCCACAACCATGCTAAACGGGGTACGCCTCCGACCTTGCGCTGCTCTGCTGGCGAGGTGGATGAACGCAACCGCGACCGAGCTCGCACCCCCACCATCGAAACCTTCATTGTTCCCTTCGCTATGTGTTGGCGCTCTCCTGCGTGCCGAGGAAAGACACCGGTGATGGGGCGTGATAGGTGACACGGCGAAGGTTGGGGTGGGAGGTGCTCACGGAGGAGACCGGCCAGGACAGGGGCTTGAACGCAGTGCAGAGTGCGGGGGCGCGTCGGAGGTTGGGGTGGGAGGCGTGAGGATAGGGTTGGGAGGTTGGGGCGCAAGAGCGCCGCTGGAGGTCGGTGGGAGGTGTGTGTGGGGGGGAGCATTTTTTTAAGGGAGGGCGGTGATCGAGAGTTCAGGATAAGGAAGGGACCTACGGCTGATGTTTTTTTCTAACGAATCGTTATTTTACTTATATGTGGATTGCGGGTTTAATACCTAAAAGTGCAAGGACTGTTTTGCACATACATCGTTGCAACGGGATGTGAATCAAGGCTCGGAGACATATGATCCTATTCTTCCTTAGATAGCATGTCAAACTGCCTTTAGGATCCTATGCACATCAGATAGCATTGTTGGTCTTCATTTACAATTAATCAGGGGTGGCAAGGTCGAAGCTCGGGGATGTATGTGCTTTTGTACAGAGCAAGTGCATGTTGTTATGAATCAGGGGTGGCAAGGTTACCTAAAAGTGCAAGGACTGTTTTGCACATACATCGTTGCAACGGGATGTGAATCAATGCTCAGAGACATATGATCCTATTCTTCCTTAGATAGCATATCAAACTGCCTTTAGGATCCTATGCACATCAGATAGCATTGTTGGTCTTCATTTACAATTAATCAGGGGTGGCAAGGTCGAAGCTCGGAGATGTATGTGCTTTTGTATAGAGCAAGTGCATGTTGTTATGAATCAGGGGTGGCAAGGTCGACAAACTGGGTCATGGGAGACATGTTGCTGATGACAATAACAATGGACCAAATGATAGTTGAGTTATTCAAAATGGTAGTTCGGAACATGAAACATGACATAGTACGTGCTAGATATATCATTGATTACTGTTTAGGCATCTGGATAGTGAAGATTGCTCACATATGTCAAACTATTGTTTTTATATAGTGGGCACTAAGAAATTCACAACCTTACTAATAAGCATGACAAGAAGAATTTAAACTTTTCTGTAAAGAAAAGCAGCAATACAATATTTTCATATTTCAAAGAAAGCTAAATTTTATCAGCTTGAAAGCGAGCGGCGTTTCTAGATCGAAGCTGAACCTGAAAGCTTCCATCGATATCGCTCTGCTCCAAGTCTTTTGTTCTACTCCGAGTTGTAGACGGATCGCTCACTCTCCTCCAAATCCTATGTTCTACTCCGAGTTGTAGACGGATCGCTCGCTCTGCTCCAAGTTCTACATGAATTGGTTTTTCAGAAAAATATTTGAAATCAGTTTCTAAAAGAACTAAAAAGATATCTCATTATGACCTAAATGGTTTCTAATTAAAAACTTTCATGATTAGGTGGAAGGAAAAGGGATGATGGAGCCGGTGGCCATAGTTGTGCATAGGGAGCACGTCCGGCCGATTAGGATGTACTTTTACAGTAACACCACCAGTCCAATTTTTTTCAATACCGAAATCCCTCTTTCCTTCTTGGATTCAATTTCATTTGCTTTCCTCTTTCCTTCTTCAAGACCGAAATCCCTCTCTCTTTTTCCTTCTATGAATTCAATTCCATTTGCTTATCTGCTCTTCCCTCTTTCCTTCTCCATTTGCTTCCTTATTTACCTATCCACTCTTTCCTTTCTTTTCCCTCTCTTTCCATCATTATTTCTTCCTCTTTTCCTTCCTTATTGGGCAAATTATTTCCTTCCTTATTGATTCCCGAATCTGCTCCTTGATTCCCAGGAAACTCGAAGATCCTTTTAAATTACAAAGTTTGGTTTGGAGGGAGCGATGTGGGACTATTTGAAACCTGAATGAACTTTCCTTATAGCATAGATGGAGCTAGCTTAGTTGGTTGTGTCAAAGGTTGTTAGGCACGAGGTTGCAAGCTCGATTCTGCGTGCAACCATTATTATTTTTGCACGGTTGGACTGGATGGGCCGGAAAAATAGCCCAGGACGTGGATTATAAATAGATCGAGCGAATCGATCGACTCTGACGGATGAAAGAAAACAAAATTTAGTGCCACCTCGCATATGTTTTAAATTCAAAGTGAAAGCGTAAAATCACGGGAAGAAGCGTATTGTGACGGTGAATCCAGGAGTCAATCCGTGCTTTATTATTAGGGAAAGACTAGCAAAAGGGCCCGTGCGTTGCAACGGGTATAAAATAAATAAAATTTGAATTATAAACACTTAGTGCCTCACTTCACTGTTGCGCAAAGTAAATCATCAACTTGCCACTTGGGCCAGGATTGGGACGCCCCTCCTTTTTTCTCCTCCCATGAATACTTTCGAATTTCCTTAAAAGATGGTTCCGTCACTTCGGTCATGACTGCCGAACCTTGGCGGCGTGGATCATACATCGCCTCGCCTCCTTCGCCGTCGCCTCCGACTCAATTAGTCCCGTGATAAAAAGCGGTAGAAAAGAAATATTATATGCTTAAGTTGCACCAAATTCTTAAGTAGCTTTCAGGCATCTGAGGCAAAATGGTCTCTCTACTTCTACAAGCATGGCAGAAAATTAAGTGCTAAAGATCCACACTAAAGCTTGAACACAATAATAATTAAATCCAATAGAAGCTAGCTTTGTTGTCATATGTGCACTTTGAAAGCTATGTAATTTATCAAAGAAAAAATATACAACATGCAACGAGACTTGCATTATTATCAGACTTCATACTAATGGCAGTGTGTACGATCAAATTTGAAAATTAATCTTTGGAAGAAAATAAAATGGGTATGTGTGTTATATGCACATACAAATATGCTTAGGAGCTGCCCCAAGTGTTGCCACAAGCCAGTGTGGTATCCGTTTGTACCATACCCGTGCACCCATTCCCAAATAGGTTGCATGTGCGCAGCCGCTCAGGCCACCATCCATGCGCGTATAAACCGTGCTGACTTCATGTCGCTGCTTTGGCTCCATGGACGGCTGCTATGTTGCTAGCGACCATCTCTTTCCCGCGAGCTTCGGCGCCTGGATGCAGGAGTCGCTGGCCTAGCTGGCCATCACACATAGATTTTTCTCCTTCGTGATTCTTGCCCACAATTCCTTCTTCTCTTATTCAGAGTACCGCATCATGCCATGCATGTTATTCCTTGGTTTCCACCATTCATTGCTTACTGATTCTTGCCCACAATCCCACCTCTTAATTAACCAAGGAGCTTGCCGTTTGATGTGATTCCTTGGTTACCTCCTTAACATGCATGGTATGCCCCACAATCTTTGTTGATTCCCAAGCTATTTGTTGGGACTATTTTAGGCTGGTCACAATGGGCAAGAACATAAGCTAGTAACTTACACACTTCCCTAGACTATGTTACTACCTTCATAGTGGATAGGAACATCTATGTAGTGTCATGCAACGATGCATTTATTAGGTTATAGACTCATTGTTTCTTGGAGTGTGTGATGTTCCGGTAACTTACCTAGTTACCACAAGCACCTCTCTCTTCATTAAATATGTGCCACATAAGCAAAGTTGTATTGGAGTGTGTGATGTTACTCCTAAGTTCCTCCCCATTGTGACCAGCCTTACGCGAACTATAAGAACCCGTGGAATTCAATGAAAAAAGCCGAGGTGGGACTATTTTATCGTGAAGAAACCTGTGTCCTCTTGTTGGGACTATTTTACGTTCTTCCATTTTTACGAGAGCCCTTTCTAGATGGGCTAGTTCGTGCATTTGCTGCAGCCTAGCCTGGCCGGACGAACACGCCGGCTGGTGGTCCATAAATAAAATTGAACGATCGTGAACCTGCGCAGAAAAATAGTACCACCTCGGGCAAACCATACGAAACTACATGAACGAGGTGGACGGACGAAATTACGGTGATAAGAAGCAATAACTCTTTTATTAATATATATATATAGTTGGTATAGATACAGATATAGATAGCAAAAGTGTCCGTGCGTTGCAACGGTACAAAATAACTAACAATTAATACCTCCCTTCTCCATCATCATTTAAATGAGTAGTAAATCTCCGCCGGTCGATTTTTTTTGTATAATTCGTTTGGGTGTTGTTTTAAAATAATAACTCAAATAATTAGTATCACTTAATATGTAATTATTTTAGATTTAGTAAAAAGTTTGGGTGTTGTTTAAAAATAATCAATCGAATAATTAGTATCACTTAATATGTTTTAGAATTAGTAAAAAATCATACATATGATAAAAAAAACATACCACTATGCGTAGGCCATATGCACGCTGCATGCGTGCAGCAGATCCATGCGGACCTTCCCATTATGTGGTCTTTGCATGTAATTTTTTATGAAGAAATCTTTGACTTCAGTTAATTGGTCTTGCTGCATCTTCTCATTATGGGGTATGTCTTCTTTCTAAGAAATTCATCCGAATATCCCCTCTGTGTTGGATCTCTTCCGTGTCCTCTTTTTCTATAGCACATATCCCATTTAAAGGAAAGAAAGATCAGCCAGCCCAGTTGGTTTCCGTCCCGTCGATTTTAACACAGGGCGTGAGTTCGATCCCCACACGCCACAATTTATTTTTCCTTGCGGACGCAGAGACGGTGGATCGAACAGTTTTTTTTATTAATAAACTGAAAGCGTAAATTCAAAAAAAAAACGTATTGTGACGGTGAATCCGGAAACTCAATCCGTACTTTATCACCCAAAAAATAAATTTGCAAAATAGCAAAAAATAATTAAAAGTACCAGGGGGTCATTCTTGGATAAACATATACATTCTCAGATAGGGCCTCACCTGTTATTTGTCACTCAACTAAATCAAATCTAGTTACTGCTTTCACTAAAAAAAATCCTAGTTACTGCTGGGACACAACCTTTGTATTTGATGGTTTTCTACTTCATTGTTCCACAAAGTCCATACACAATACATGTTTGATGAGACACCAACATCTACATCTCTCTTGTTTAGGCCTTCTTTAGTTTGGAGGAATTTCATAGAAATTTTAGAAGATAGGATTTTTATAGAATTTTTTTCTTTAGAGCCCTTTGGTTCATAGGAATGGATTCTTATTCCTACATAGGATTGGTTCCTATCCTCCATATTTCATAGGAAAATAAAAATGAGCCTAGACTCAATGAAAAATTTTCTTTGGTATCAACCAAATGACATCTCGTTTTCTATTCCTACTCATAAGATTTGAGATACATGTTATCTCATTTCCTACAAAATTCCTATTCATACGATAATCCTATCCTATGAACCAAAAGAGGCCTTAAGTTTTCTCTCCTTGTTTGTCGGTTTCTTTGCTAAAACAATATGATATTAAGTCATCAAGCAGAAATAAAATCACAATTGGTATTAATAAAGAGATTTCGAGAAAGTAAAAATACATAAAATAGGAGAAGCTTACATGCCATCTCGAAATTCCTAGAAACTGAGTGATATCCGATGCATGACCAACATACACCGGAAACAATACAGAGCTGCATGTTCTGTACACTCTCCTAAGTTGAATCCTGAATATAGTAAGACATTGTGACAACTCAAGATATAGCAAGAATGCGGGTTTACACAACATATGACTCACGCCAAAAACTTGTAGATTAATAGCAGAAATAGGGGAGTACTTATCAAGATGTATAGACAAAGTGTGTGAGCAAATACCATAGACCAACATATGCATATCAGTATATCACATTCTCTGTGAAGAGAAAACACGTAAAAAGGCACAAAGCATTTTAATCTCACACAGGATGGATCAAGAAACGAACTAACCCTGGTTATTCGACAGCTCTAAGTAGATTGTAAACAACAATCAATCAGGAATTAAGTGCCCACATGTGGGTAAGGGAAAAAAATCCCCTTTCTCTTCTTCGTCCGTCATCAGAGATCAGACATCTTGCGCCACGCCCTTGTCCACCCGTCCAGCCGCCGATGGCGCTGCCGCTTCCAGTTGTCACTTCATTAACAGGTTCAAGGCCCCGCTTCACCATTGCACCCCCTTCCGTCCGCTGCTTTGCCCTGCCGTGCGGCTCGACCGCCGCCGCGGAGGTTCCTAACTCGTGAAAGAGCAGGGCTCCCGTTCGTGCAGGAGGCGAGCGTACTGCGTACATCAGCTCCCTTCCACAACGCCCAAAACACTGCTGAGGCTGCGCTATAGCGGACCGTGGTCCCGTCCCCCAGCAGCGGCTCCAATCCTTCGTCCACGCGTGCACCGCGGCAAGGTTGCCTAAGTGCGTGGGGATGGGGAGACATACGAATGTCCACCCAGCGCGCCGGAGACGGTCGTGACGCGGAGGTTAGCTGGACCGCCGAGCAGGAGCATATCCTGCACTGGCTTGAGACATGGTAGCCTCGGCCGCCTCTCATTGTCCATCTCTCATGACCCGCAGTGTGGCCTCTACCTATTCCGGCACAAGGTGCAGTCGAGCTCCGTTGTTGACGTGTTTTTTTTGCTTGTGTTGAGGCGGAAGGGGTGGTTTGTGGGTCGATCCAGCTGTCGTTGCACGTCATCCTTATGATCCATCCGGAGGAAGCATGTTGTGGTGGTGGTCGCCGCGAGTGTGGAAAGAGCAGAGTGTCGCAGAGAGGACGGGTCAGGCACTGCGCAGTCGAGCAGTCATGATCGAGGTGGGAGAGAGATTGGACTGGCTGGCGGAGGGGTAGTCGTTGTCTGAGCAGTCATGATCGAGGTGGGAGAGAGATTGGACTGGCTGGCGGAGGGGTAGTCGTTTTTGTCGTATTGTAATAGATACGCAGGTAAAATAGTACCACCTCGGATGTAAAAAATAATATAGGTGAAAAAAAACTGAAAGCGTAAATTCACGGGAAAAAGCGTATTGTGACGGTGAATCCACGGAGTCAATCCGTGCTTTATTATTAGGGATAGACTAGCAAACATGTCCGTGTGTTGCAATGAAAGAAAAAGAAATGCATGCTTCTAGACTGGCTGGCGGATGGGTAGTCGTTGTCTGAGCAGTCATGATCGAGGTGGGAGAGAGATTGGACTGGCTGGCGGAGGGGTAGTCGTTGTCGTATTGTAATAGATACGCAGGTAAAATAGTACCACCTCGGATGTAAAAATAATATAGGTGAAAAAAAATTGAAAGCGTAAATTCACGGGAAAAAGCGTATTGTGACGATGAACCTACGAAGTCAATCCATGCTTTATTATTAGGGATAGACTAGCAAACATGCCCGTGCGTTACAATGAAAGAAAAAAAATGCATGCTTCTAGTATAATAGAAGCACAATTTAAGATCCCTTCACGGGTTCATCTTATATATTTTAACATTGCCCATATCCATGTTATCTCTTATCCTCTTTCCTGCCAACCATGGTCGCGGTGTCCACCTAATCGCAATGTGTCTGGACGTGGCCAATCCCAAGGTGATGGTCTCGGCCACTACCTAAACGCTAAACCTACACACACTTGCCATTGAACAACATCATCGCAAGTGAATGTCTAACCGTTCAGAACTAATCTCGTCGAGCTGGACGTGCCCTTCCCGAGCTACGGCCTGCACCTAGTACATACACCATCTCTCATACACCCAAGCATGTAAACACTTTTTAGAATTACGTGAACAATTTTATGTGAGAAAAAGATGAACAATTTTCAATTGGTGTGAGCATTAAAACACATAAACATTCTAAAATTCATGAACGATTTTAAAAACTATATGGCATTTTTTGGAAGGCACAATCACATAAAATTAGAACATGCATACATTGGTTTTCGGATGTGTGGCAAGGGATCAGATTATACGTTCCCACGTCTAATTTTTTTTCTTGCTATAGTGAACGGGAAGAGAGTTATTCTCAAAGATTTACTCTAGTTGTGCCCTGAGCCTGTGCAATTTTCTCGTTCGTGACTACATGGCTCAATAAGGAAACAAAAAAGGCACTGCATGGAGTACGTGGAGTGCTACACGAAGGATATATGACCGGTCAAAGTACTCATCACCTAGCGAAGGAAACCGTATAGCCCTAGCGTCCTTGCCGTGCACGAGATCCCGGCGACGCTGAGGTCGCCCCTTGCGTTCGGCGCTTACTGGTGGGCCGGCCCAATCGCTGTTGCAAGTCGATGAGCGTCTTTGACTTATAAGTAGGATATATAGATAGATTAGTATCACCTTGAATATGTTTTAAATTGAAACTGAAAGCGTAAAATCATGGGGAAAACGCATTGTGACGGTGAACCCATGGAGTCAATCCGTACTTTATTATTAGGGAAAGACTAGCACACAAGAACCCGTGCGTTGCAACGGGAGACATAATTGTAGTGTATTTAAATTTAGTTAGAATTATGTGGGAAAACACAATGATAGTTCATGTGAAATTTAATGCTCACCAAAATCCGTAGACCAACACAATAACAATTTATATGCTAATTCCAGATGGATTTCAAATTTATTTATATAGAGCTATAATTCATCATCATATTCTAATTTAAAATAGAATTGGTTATCTTTGATCACATCTTGAAATATATTTCATGATGGTTGTAGAGGTGGTGTCGGCATGTGTTGGGTGCCTGGTGAGAACCACTTGTCATCGATCCATGTCGTTGTCACACAATATTAACAAAACAAAAAATAATAAAGTGGAAATGCTGGGATTTTACACAAACAATTCTACAAAACAAAAATAGTAGGTAGCAAGCTCCAGAGGACCTAAAAACATGTGTTTCAATTATGAAAAGATGATACAGATGTCATCAACTTTTAAGGAGAAGATGTACCGACTTATCTATATGAATAAAATTAATATTAATAAAAAACATAAATAATGAGATCACACGATTGATTGACATATTAATATTATTTATGGAAGAGGATAATGAATATACTTGGGGCTCGGTAGCATGAGATTTGCTTTTATTATTGGGCTTGCTGATATTTTTTTCTTTTTTCTATTTTCATGTAGCTTACCACACGTACCATGTGGTTGGGCTTGTTGATATTGATAGGACCAATTGTTGTTTGTGCCGATAAAACCGGTGGTTATCGTTGCAACTGTAGAAAAAATTGTATATTTCTAGAGACCCATTGTTGTCGCTAATTCTTCTTTTCGTCACAATTGTCGATGGTAGTCTCTCTTGCCCATCTATTCATGTGGAACATGATTAATCCCACAACTATGGGTTTGATCATCATACTGTATCACAAAGCTTCGCGAGTCTCTCTTGCCCACCAACTTATAATTTTGTGGACTCAATGCTCCTAGTATATTAATTGATATTTCAAACCGGAAAGAGCAAAAATCTTATAAAGAAATAAAATCATTAATATTTTAGCCGTACAAATACAACATTAATTTAAAAAGCATGTTGATATTTTTGCCGTGCTCATTTTCGTTCCTCCATAAATATCGCCTGTGCACCCTCAACCTTCCTTTTTAGCCTCACACAATCCTGATTCCTTTTACTTATTATATCATTCTTTTTACTTATTATATCATTCCTTTTACTTATTAGCCTCACATAATTTTTTCCTTCCGTTTTCCCGTGCCTTATATTAATTAAGGGATCCCATCCATTTAAATGTTGTGCCGAGCCCACCCACCACAATCCTTCCATAATCCTTCATTTGAATATTCTGCCGAGCCCACACAATACTTCCTTTGAATTAGCCGCATCTATTTAGCCACATTTCTTTCCTTAATTAGCCCATCCGCTTATTTAGCTCTTCTCTTTTCACGTCTGTTTGTTAATTATTTGGCTATATTAACCAGTATGTGTGTCCTTAAAATCGCAAGGTGGGATTATTCATCAAGTAGTATGTTTGTCTCAGTTGGTTGTTGTAGCCCAAAGAAATAGAAGAGATCTAACGTTCGATTCTCCACAGTAATGTATTTTTTTTTCTTTCTCTATGATCTAATATAAGGAAGCCCACTTGCGTGCATGCAGCCCATAAGGGAAGGCCCATGTTATTTGCGGCCAGTTAGCTGGGCTGGGATAGCTGCCTGTACGTAGTTATTATGAAATTTCAGGCCCATGTCACTGACAAACCAGATAGTTTTATCGTGGACATCTGGGCAATGTATGAACGAACGCTAGCACATGAAAATATTAGTAAATAAAAACTGAAAGCATAAATTCACGAGAAGAAATGTATTGTAACGGTGAACCCACGGAGTCAATCCGTGCTTTATTATTAGAGAAAGACTAGAAAACATGCCCGTGCGTTGCAACGGGAGAAAAAAATAATCAAATGCCTCAACACAATAAGTATGTCTCAGCACCCCTCACAAAGTCCACGTCCACTATTTCAACATAACACCCACGTGGCCTAGCGTGTACGTTCTAGAAACACTACTCGACATAACATATTTAGCACATATCATATCTTATATTCGGTGTCATATGAAATCATGTATGAAATATATAAATAAATAAATTAGAAATTACTTGATATGAGGACCTTGGCCGAAAAAAAGAAGTCGAGCCAACGGTCCACCACCCATCTCACAGCAGGACCGGCGCAACCACCGCTCCTCCCGACAGGTTGGCGGCATTTCCCCCAACGTGGCCGTGGACTTGGTGGACGCGGCTCCCATGATGGCGCTCCCCTTGTTGGCCACCGTATTGCCACTCTTGCTCTCCTTGAGCTTAATATAATATTTGAATGATATACATGTAACCACACAAACGACAAAATAATATTTGATATCCTTACTACCTTTAGGAAAGTAAAATATTGGCAGCCATATGATTCTATAGTACATGTAGCAGAGCCTTAATTACACATCAAAAGTTTAAAAAACTACACCGTCAAAAGAGAAAAAAATACAATTGAATTTCATCAGCTTAATTCATGTTATTTTGATCTGAATGCTGGTTACTCACAGGACTACATTGGCCTTAGATAAACTCACAGGACTACATTGGCCTTAGATAAATATGACCCCATTACTATAACTCGAAAGATGATAGATAGAAAGCCAATTAAACATACATCATCATATTCATAAAAACTTTTGCGGCAACATTGGAAGGAAAAAATCAAAACCATGTTAACGAACAACACTATATAGGCTACCAGCTACATTTTACAAAATAAATTCCACGAGTAAAAACATTTAAAGTAAAGAACTGGAAATAAAAAATCACATAATTTTGCTTTTAACAATGTGTGGCCTATCTGTTTGATGCAAGCTAGCTAGCTAACCTCATAAACATTAGTCAATCAGAGAATCTCCATTAGTATGAAGTGAATTGCATAAGTAAGCAAAATAATCAAACCGGATCAACTTACCTCCTGTCGGAAATAGGCGTAGACGAGCACCCCTTAAACTGCAGGTCTACTATGTTTCTAGTCAATTCAAGGATAGTGGCTAATGTCTATAGTATTATTTCATAGATGGGGAGCCGATGTACTCCTTTACGTCGCTAATGCTGGCTGCTTTATGCTTGGGCTCGATCATAGTCCATGGTCCGGTTGACTGAAATACGATGGTGTGGCCGTGATTTAGATCGTCACAACATTATTTTTTTAAAAAAAGAAGGATGACCCCCGGCCTTTGCATCTAGGAGATGCATACGGCCACTTTATTGATTATTCTCAGAACCTTATAAAGTATTACAACAATGAGCCTGAATCCACCATCTTGGCAACACATGCCGCTACTTCTATCCAAAATGATGAAGTGGTGCTAGCTGGGCCACTACCCAAACCACTCACCTAAGCCTAACATCAAAAGCCGGAAACCGAAACATATTCGGAAGCCCCAGCCGAGCCACATCCCGGGTCTGGGGCACAATCCGGTCAGACGCACTCGTGTGTCGTCGCCGCCATCTTCCACAGGTCCTTCTTCAGATCATATTGAGGCTTCTACCTTGTCTGGCCATTCTGCCATCGACGTCACCATGACGCCAGACAGCAACCTCCTCCTACGTGAGTCCATCTTCGTGCATCGGACGGCGAGCCTCCACAGCGCCATGCCGCCGATCTTCGCCGCCATCAATGAGTGAGATGAAGTACCGCTCCACCAAGGCATGTACAGGGTGAGGAAGGGCGAGGTCCCCATCAGAGACACGGCCGGAAGAGAAGCACCGCAGCCCCGAGACACTGCCCGGAGCTACGACGCAGTAGTCAGGCGGGCCGCCACCAGGAACCAGACAAGCTCGCCATGCACACCCAGCATCCCCATGCCCAAGTCGGCGCCTTCAAGAAGGTGACGACGTTGTGGCGCCGCCGCCGCTTAGCCACCGGGGCTAGGGTTTTCACCCGGGCGCAGGGGAAGGGGGGGAGGCAGGGGAGGTTTAGCCTCGGCGCCGCCACCAAGGAGGGAATGGCGTCCGGGACACCATCGACGCCATGACCGCCACCGGCGGCCAAGGGTTTCCCTCGGCCAAGCGCCCTGCCGCCACCACCGAACCAGCCACAACATCAGCAGGCGCGAACATTGATCAGTGAGGATGCCAAGCAAATGAAGACGCCCACGTCAATGACACGACAAGCGAGTTCAGGGGATACGTATCTATTGGGGATGTGCCGCGGCCGAGTAGTCAAGCAGGTCCTGACCAGCCTACTGCCGAGCGAGGGGATAGCGCCTAAGAGCCATCTGCGGTACTCCTCGTACGCTATGAAATAGATGTCTTTGGAACAGAATACATGTCGAGCGTTGGTGATGTTCTTGCGATAGAGCTCGTTGAGGACCTCCCGGCGGTTGATTTCCCGCAGCCTTCTGAAGACCGGGGAGCTTTACTCGATTGAGAGGCATGGCGGCCGTCGTCGCCATCACGCCTGCGACGTCACCTGCGAGCATCTCCTCGTAATTAGTCACATCTGTCCCAGAACCATCAACACTTAAGACGCTTCCGCAACCTCGCCATCTTATTCGTCTTCTTCGGCTCCCGGAGCATCTGAGCATCTCCAGTTCATCGTCGACCACCGTTGCTCTCGTCACCTCCCCAGCCGCCCCTACCACAAATTCGAGCCTCTCGTGAGTTCCTGTCTCAAACCTCTCCTTTTCCCCTTCGAATCGGTGTCCGCAGCCGATGTTCGATGATGAGGCCCATGCGTACACAGGCACTCAAGTTGGGCCAATGGACAACCAGAGTGAGGCGGACGAGCTATCGGCCAGAGTTGGCCCATCTGACCGAGCATACTCGTCTAACTCCAGCCCAACATCAACTACGCTCGGAAACAATTGTCACCAAGGAACGAAATAGTTTTTTAGTACCACCTCGTGTATATGTTTTAAACTCAAACTGAAAGCGTAAATTCACGGAAAGAAGCGTATTGTGACGATGAACCCACGGAGTCAATCCGTACTTTATTATTACTAGCAAAAGAGCCCGTGCGTTGCAACGGGAGAAAAAGATAGGTCCTCTCACCCATCCACCTCTCTCTCCTCCTTTCCCTATTTCTTCCCCACAATGCCGGCGCGTACGACCCTATCGAGTCACGCCGGATCTGCACCGCAACGCGCATCCCTGGCCGGTGGTTCGGCTCTGGGCTCGAGCCGCCGCATCTCCCTGTCGTCGTAGTCGCCGCCGAGAGCCGTGGGTTGGCGTCCAGAACCACCCCACCTGGTTGAACACATCGACGACCTTTGTGGAACGGCCAGTCAGCATGTGGTGGCGGGCGTGCGGGTGCGCTGGTTGGCGAGCATGCGGGCGCGCGGGGGCGGGCATTGCGTCGGGCGAGCTGTGGCGACTCCGGAGCTTAGCGCTCGCAAGCGCGCAAAGGTGGGCTCTGCTGCAGCGGCTCCGGAGCTCAACGTCCGCGAGCGCGCAGAGGTGGGCTCTGCTGCGGGCGAGCGTGGGGGCGGGCGTGGAGATGAGCATGGGGGGAGGTGGACCGCAGGGCCCGACGGCGGCAGCTACTGCGGGGCATGGCTAGTCGGCGTGAGCAGCAGTTTGGCGGCTGCAGGGCGGGACGGCTCGAGCCCCAAGCACCGAGGGTCGACTGCTGCAGGGCAGGCCGGCACGAGCCATGGGTCGACGGCTACAGCGGGAGGGCGCTATGGCGGCAGCTGTGGGGCGGGGCGGCGCCTCGCGCTCGGCGGACAAAGCGGTGCGGAGAGCACGGGCGAGTTTTGGGACGAGCGCGTGTGGACACGTGAGCTCGAGCGCACATCGGGTGCGACAGGCGCGGCGAATACGGTGAGACCGTGGTGATGGGGTCATGTACCTAGGGTAGGGTCACGAACCTGATCTAAGTACCTTACCCAAGGACACCCTTAGAAGAGGTCGCCTTCCAGTCGACCAACGAGGGACTCACTCGACTGACCTAAAGGACTCGACCACGAAGACTCACTCGACCACCAGGAAGTCAAGAGGCACTCCGCACTGCAACGGCCTGTAATTAAGTAGGCTTTATGATAGTAAAGACACTTTATGTGGGGCGTTACCAGTAACGCCCCAGACTTAACTCACCTTAAACCCTCTCCTACGTGGGCTGGCTGGGGTCCTGGCGCACTCTATATAAGCCACCCCCCTCCACAGGCAGAAGGGTTCGGCACCTTGTAACTCATATACTCATAATCCACTCGACCGCCTCCGGGCTCCGAGACGTAGGGCTGTTACTTCTTCCGAGAAGGGCCTGAACTCGTACATCCCTTGTGTTTACAACCTCTCCATAGCTAGGACCTTGCCTCTCCATACCTACCCCCCACTCTACTGTCAGGCTTAGAACCACGACAGTTGGCGCCCACCGTGGGGCAGGTGTTTTAGCGATTTTGTGGAGAAGTTGCGATTCTTCCGAGTACTTTCATCATGGTGTCTGCTGGAGTTTTGGTCGGGGGTCAAGAGATCCGTCTCGGCACTCTCACCTTCATCGCCGACGACTCCGCGTGGCTCCAGGAGGCTCCACTCGACGTAGATGCGCTCCCCGTCCGCGGTGCGACGCATTTTCGTGCATGTGTCCGCGGCGTTCTGCTGCGGCAACCGTCGACCCAGTATCGGTCGGCTCCTCCATCGTCCACCCTCCCGGTCTCCCGCCAGCGCAAGCGCTCGGGCCGGTCGAGGCTTCAGCGATGGGTGAGGCACGCGGTGGCTCGCCAATCGGCCACCACCCAAGTTGCGGCAATCGAGCCCGACGAATCTCTCTACGGCTTGTTCGATCTGTCGACTGGCTCCGTAGAGACTGCATCCGAGTGCGGTAGCAGTGATCCAGCGGCGGAAATCTTGATGGTCGACGGGCCCCGCAGTCCCCCTGGCTTCGCCCGTGATGATGGAGCAGGTGACGGAGGCGACCCCGCACGACGCCACGAAGAGTACCAGCCCGAGCCACTCGACTCTCTGCAAAGAGAGGAACTTCGCCGCAGGAACGTGGATGCCCTGCGTACTCCCATCGCAGGAGAAACCCCCGAGGCTCGTGCCTTGGAGGAGGCGCGTCTGGCCAATTTGGCCGAGCGCACTCGACTGGAGAATCTTCAGCGAGCACTCGACGAGCGCGCGCGGCAACGAGTTCCCGACACCAGTCGACGTCAACTCTTCCCGCCGACTCAGGTATATCGAACCCCAATTCAGAATTTAGCAGCTGCGACCCGTATAGCAGAGTCCATCCAGCCTTCGCAGTCGGAAGCTGGCAGAGGTTTGCTGCAGATCAGGGATCTGCTCCGGGCAGCAGGAGATCAGAATTCAGCCGTGTCTCAGTCGCGCAACAGAATTCACAGTCGATCCGTCACTGTGAATACGGTTCAGTCGGCTCACAGCCCCAGATCGCCTCCGCGGCGTGAAGGGCGCGAGAATCGGCGAGATCAATATGGCGACAGACTCGACCGAGATGATAGGCGTCGAGTGCCCAATTCCCCTCCGAGGGGTGGGTCTTACGCTCCTCGGCAGCCAGATGACAGGCGTCAGTACAGTACAGGGCGAAGGGTTCCAGTCGACCCCAGAGAACCAGGCTTCGACGCGCGATCCATTATCGTGCAAGGTTTGGTCGACCGGAACAGAGCCCATCGGGGCGGACTCGACAGAGATGCGCCCACAAGCAGTCGAGTGCATGTTTCTGGTCCTGAATGTTTCAGCAGAGCTATCAGAGCCGCAGTTATCCCTCCCAATTTCAGGTTGGCAACAGGAGTCAGCAAGTTCACTGGTGAGTCTAAGCCTGAAACTTGGCTTGAAGACTACCGAGTGGCAGTTCAGATTGGTGGTGGGAACGACGAGGTGGCCATGAAGCATTTGCCCCTCATGCTGGAAGGTTCTGCCAGGGCATGGTTGACTCAATTACCTCCTAGCAGCATTTACACTTGGGAAGATCTGTCCCGAGTGTTCATCAGAACGTTTGAAGGAACTTGCAAGCGACCAGCTGGATTGACAGAGTTGCAAGTCTGCGTGCAGAAGGCTAATGAGACTCTCAGAGAGTATATTCAGAGGTGGATCACTTTGCACCACACTGTGGAGAATGTGTCTGATCATCAGGCAGTCTGCGCCTTCAAAGATGGCGTCAAGAACAGAGAACTGAGTTTGAAGTTTGGTCGAACCGGTGACATGACCTTGAGTCGGATGATGGAGATTGCTACCAAGTACGCCAACGGCGAAGAAGAAGACCGACTCCGAAGCGGCAAGCACAAGCCGAGTCAGTCGGAAAAAGGAAACACCAGTCGGAAACAGAAGCGGAAGGCTGAACCGGCAGCTCCTGGAGAGGCTCTGGCCGTGACTCAGGGAAAGTTTAAGGGGAAACCAAAAGGATCCTGGAACCCCAAGAAGGTAAAGGATAAAGAAGGGAACGACGTAATGGATATGCCATGTCACATCCATACGAAGAAAGACGAAGAGGGGAATATCATCTACCCGAAGCACACCACTCGCCAATGTCGACTCCTGATCCAGCAGTTTCAGGGAAAACAGTCTAAGGACAAGGAGAAGGAGTCGGACAAGGCCGAAGACAAGGAGGACAGTGAGGAAGGATATCCGCATATCAACTCCACTCTGATGATCTTTGCAGATGTGGAAAGCAGGAGTCGACTGAAAGTCATTAACCGAGAGGTGAACATGGTTGCCCCAGCAAAAGCAAATTATCTGAAATGGTCTCAAACACCCATCACATTCGACCAATCTGATCACCCGACTCATATTGCCACCCCTGGGAGGCAAGCTTTGGTGGTCGATCCAGTTGTCGAAGGCACTCGACTGACAAAGGTGCTGATGGATGGTGGAAGCGGGCTGAATTTGTTGTATGCAGACACACTGAAAGGAATGGGCATTCCGATGTCCCGACTGAGCACTAGTAACATGAGCTTTCATGGAGTTATACCAGGGAAGAAAGCCGAGTCACTCGGCCAAATAGCTTTGGACGTGGTGTTTGGTGATTCGAAACATTTTCGCAAAGAAAAGTTGACGTTTGAGGTCGTGGATTTTCAGAGTGCATATCATGCCATTTTGGGGAGACCAGCTTACGCACGGTTCATGGCTCGACCATGCTACGTGTACCTCAAATTGAAGATGCCCGGCCCCAAAGGAGTGATCACTGTCACCGGTGATCGGAAAAAGGCAGAAGAGTGCTTTCAGAAGGGCTCCAAGATTGCCGATTCCCAGGTGACAGCGGTCGAGTTCGAAGAATACAAGCAAAACGCAGATCCGAGTGACTTGCTGCGATCAAAGAAACCCGCCACAGAGTCTGCATTCCAGTCGTCCGGTGAGACGAAGCCTGTTCACATTCACCCGACCGACCCCGATGCAGCTCCGACCCGCATCTCCACAACACTCGACCCAAAATAGGAAGAAGCGCTCATCCAGTTCCTCCGTGAGAACTGGGACATTTTTGCATGGAAGCCCGCTGACATGCCAGGTGTTCCCAGGGGACTGGCTGAGCATCGCCTAAGAGTCGACTCATCTGCAAAACCAGTCAAAGAGCATCTTCGGCGGTCCGCCGTCCAGAAGAGAAAAGCCATTGGTGAAGAAGTGGCTCGACTGTTGGCGGCAGGATTTATCCGAGAGATATACCACTCCGAGTGGCTCGCTAATGTCGTCATGGTTCCTAAGAAGGACAAGTCGCTCCGAATGTGCATTGATTTCAAGCACATCAACCGGGCCTGCCCGAAAGATCATTTTCCTCTCCCTCGCATAGATCAAATTGTTGACTCGACCGCGGGATGCGAGAGGCTATCTTTTTTAGATGCCTACTCCGGGTACCACCAGATCCGTCTGTACGGACCCGACGAGGTAAAAACAGCTTTCATCACTCCATTCGGGTGCTTCTGCTATATCACCATGCCATTCGGCCTCAAGAATGCCGGAGCCACATTTATGCGAATGATTCAGAAGTGTCTACTCACTCAAATCAGTCGGAATGTGGAAGCATATATGGATGATATCGTTGTCAAGTCACGAAAAGGTTCCGACCTGCTCGCTGATCTCGCCGAAACATTTGCCAACCTCAGAAGATATGATATCAAGCTCAATCCATCAAAGTGCACATTTGGAGTTCCTGGTGGCAAGTTACTCGGTTTTCTCGTTTCCGAACGGGGAATCGACGCTAACCCAGAGAAGATTGGCACTATTCTCCGAATGAAACGCCCTGTGCGAGTGCACGATGTCCAGAAGCTTACTGGATGCTTGGCCGCATTAAGTCGATTCATCTCACGACTCGGTGAAAAGGCATTGCCTCTTTACCGACTGATGAAGAAGACAGACAAGTTCGAGTGGACTCCAGAAGCTGATGCAGCGTTTGCCGAGCTAAAAGCTCTGCTCTCCACCCAGCCGGTGCTTGCTGCTCCAATCAGCAAAGAGCCTCTGTTGCTCTATATCGCAGCCACAGGACAAGTCGTCAGTACTGTGCTAACGGTCGAGCGGGAAGAAGAAGGAAAAGCTCTCAAAGTTCAGCGCCCAGTGTATTATTTGTCTGAAGTCTTGACTCCATCCAAGCAGAGATATCCTCATTATCAGAAGCTTGTGTATGGAATATACATGACCACAAAGAAGGTTGCTCATTATTTTTCTGATCATTCCATCACAGTCGTCAGCGACGCTCCACTATCAGAGATTTTGCACAACAGAGATGCAACTGGTCGAGTGGCCAAATGGGCGATTGAACTTCTTCCCCTTGATATCAAGTTTGAGGCAAAGAAAGCCATTAAGTCCCAGGCAATAGCAGATTTCCTCGCCGAGTGGATTGAACAGCAGCAGCCGACTGAAGTTCACTCGGAGCATTGGACCATGTTCTTTGATGGCTCTAAGATGTTGAATGGTTCCGGTGCTGGGGTTGTCCTGGTTTCCCCCAGAGGAGATAAGCTCAGATATGTGCTCCAGATTCACTTTGATTCCTCCAACAATGAGGCAGAATATGAGGCCCTCTTATATGGGTTGCGCATGGCCATTTCACTCGGCGTCCGTCGCCTGATGGTCTATGGCGACTCGGATTTAGTGGTCAACCAGGTGATGAAAGAGTGGGACGTGAGAAGCCCAGCCATGACTGGATACTGCAGTGCAGTGAGGAAGCTGGAAAAGAAGTTCGAGGGGTTGGAGCTCCATCATATACCCCGACTGAAAAATCAAGCAGCTGATGATCTAGCAAAGATAGGTTCCAAGAGAGAAGCCATTCCGAGTGGTGTGTTCTTGGAGCATATACACACTCCGTCAGTCAAAGAAGATCCTTTCACCGAAGAAACTCCACAGCCCAAGAGTGCCACAGATCCGACTGAAGTTGAAGTCCCAGCGGTGGTCGACTTGATCATGGAGGTTTTGGTGGTCATTCCCGACTGGACAGTTCCGTATGTCGCATATATCCTGAGAAAAGAGCTTCCGGAGGATGAGGAAGAGGCTCGACAGATCGTCCGTCGATCTAAGGCCTTTACCGTAATCAAAGGACAATTATACAGAGAAAGCGCGACTGGAGTTGGTCAGAAGTGCATAACACCAGAAGAAGGTCGACTCATCCTCAATGATATTCACTCGGGGACCTGTGGTCATCATGCGTCCTCTCGGACCATCGTGGCCAAAGCATACCGAGCCGGATTTTACTGGCCAAAGGCGAATGAGATGGCAAAAGAGATAGTGGATAAGTGCGAGGGATGTCAGTTCTACTCGAATATGTCGCACAAGCCTGCGTCGGCCCTGAAGACCATCCCACTCGTCTGGCCTTTCGCAGTATGGGGACTGGACATGGTCGGTCCTTTGAGAACAGGACGAAGTGGCTTCACGCATGTACTGGTGGCAGTCGACAAGTTCACCAAGTGGATCGAGGCTAAACCAATCAAGAGCCTTGACACCGGTACTGCTGTTAGCTTCATCAGGGAACTAATATTCAGATATGGAGTCCCGCACAGCATCATTACGGATAATGGGTCGAACTTTGACTCAGAGGAATTCAGAGATTTCTGCAACTCCCAAGGCACACGGGTCGACTACGCTTCAGTCGCCCATCCGCAGTCGAATGGACAAGCAGAGCGAGCTAATGGACTGATTCTTAAGGGATTGAAGCCTCGACTGATGCGTGATCTCAAACACGCGGCTGGAGCTTGGGTCGACGAACTTCCCTCAGTGCTTTGGGGGCTGCGGACCACACCTAATCGGTCGACCGGAAGAACTCCATTCTTCTTGGTCTACGGAGCTGAAGCAGTCTTGCCGAGTGATCTTCTCCACAATGCTCCTCGAGTTGAAATCTACAACGAAGCAGAGGCTGAACAAGCGCGGCAGGACGCAGTCGACCTTTTAGAGGAAGAAAGGGAGATGGCTCTGATCCGGTCGACCATCTACCAACAAGATTTGCGTCGTTTCCACGCCAGAAATGTGAGAGGTCGAGCCTTCCAGGAAGGGGATTTAGTTCTCCGAGTGGATCAGCACAAACCACACAAGCTTGCTCCTTCTTGGGAAGGCCCCTTCATCGTCACCAAGGTTCTCCACAACGGGGCGTACCGTCTTTACAACGTCGAGCATAATATCGACGAGCCCCGAGCTTGGAACGCGGAGCTACTCCGCCCATTTTACACTTAAGTTTTATCACTCGGATGAGTTGCAATAAAGTACTTCTGTAGTTCATGGACCTCAAAATAATAGTGTCATAGTTCCTCCATAATTTCTGTCACTTTTTATTTTTGTCCAATAAAATTCCCCCTCAGTGGGTGACTTAGCCGCGAATCCGTTTCGCCTAAGTTTGTAAAAATCCTACCGAGTGGTGAGCCAGACTCTCACTCGGAGGCTTAGCTGCGAATCCGTTTCGCCTAAGTTATCAAAATCCTACCGAGTGGTAAGCCAGCCTCTCACTCGGAGGCTTAGCTGCAGCCATGTGCTCGCCTAAGTTGTCAAAAATCCTACCGAGTGGAGAGCAACCCTCTCACTCGGGGGCTTAGCTGCAGTCCAAGCACTCGCCTAAGTTACAAAAATCCTACCGAGTGAAGAGCAAGCCTCTCACTCGGAGGCTTAGCTGCAGCCCTGTGCTCGCCTAAGTTGTAAAAATCCTACCGAGTGGAGAGCAACCCTCTCACTCGGGGGCTTAGCTGCAGTCCAAGCACTCGCCTAAGTTATAAAAATCCTACTGAGTGGAGAGCAACCCTCTCACTCGGGGGCTTAGCTGCAGTCCAAGCACTCGCCTAAGTTGTAAAAATCCTACCGAGTGGAGAGCAACCGTCTCACTCGGGGGCTTAGCTGCAGTCCAAGCACTCGCCTAAGTTATAAAAATCCTACCGAGTGGAGAGCAACCCTCTCACTCGGGGGCTTAGCTGCAGTCCAAGCACTCGCCTAAGTTATAAAAATCCTACCGAGTGGAGAGCAACCCTCTCACTCGGGGGCTTAGCTGCAGTCCAAGCACTCGCCTATGTTATAAAAATCCTACCGAGTGAAGAGCAACCCTCTCACTCGGGGGCTTAGCTGCAGTCCAAGCACTCGCCTAAGTTATAAAAATCCTACCGAGTGAGGAGCAACCCTCTCACTCGGGGGCTTAGCTGCAGTCCAAGCACTCGCCTAAGTTATAAAAATTCTACCGAGTGAAGAGCGACCCTCTCACTCGGAGGCTTAGCTGCAGTTCAAGCACTCGCCTAAGTTATAAAAATCCTACCGAGTGAAGAGCGACCCTCTCACTCGGAGGCTTAGCTGCAGCCCAGTGCTAGGCTAAGTTATCAAAATCCTACCGAGTGAAGAGTAAACCTCTCACTCGGGGGCTTAGCTGCGGCCCGGTGCTCGCCTAAGTTATAGAAATCCTATCGAGTGGTAAGCCAGGCTTCCACTCGGAGGCTTAGCCGCAACCCAGTGCTCGCCTAAGTGGACTAAAGAATAAGTCGATTGCGGTAAAGGCTCCTTGCTTTGAACCTGCAAAATACATTTCGATCCAAAGGCAATCATGTTCAAGCACCAAATTCAAGTTTGATATCTAAAGGAACCGAAAGTGCTCAGGCGTTAAGCCTGTTAAGGTTTATCGGTTACAATTCCACTCGGCATACCGAGGCAAATTTAAAGCGTCGAGCCAGAAGAAGTTTTTTACCCCTCCTGTGGAGGGCTGGAAGGTGCAACGAATTCATCAAGGTCAATTCCGTCGGCGATCCGAGTGGCAGCTGCAAGGAAAATTTCCATAAAGGACCTGAAGTCGTGTTTCTTGGTGTTGGCCACCCGAAGAGCCGCCAGCTTCTCTTCTCGCGCATCTTTACAGTGGACTCGGGCCAGACACAGAGCGACATCTGCACCACACCGAGCCGAGGACTTCTTCCATTCCTGCACTCGACCAGGGATCGTGTTCAAGCGGGCCATCAGCGACTCAAGGTCATTCTGAAGTGTCTCCTCAGGCCAGAGCGTCGAGTCGATGCGAGATGTGGCGGCCTTCAGCCTTGCGAGATAGTCCACGACAGCTGCAACACGAGACTCCAGTCGGAAAACATCCATGGCAACTTCGTCGTTCACCGGAGAATTGACGGGGTCGAGGTTTGGCTCCAGCCGGCTAGTTTCTTCTTCAAAGTTTTGACAAAATTCTGCAAGGATGATCACTAAGTCAAGGGGATGGTCGAATGGAAAAACCACAATTGGAAATGTTTGCCAAGCATAGAGGTTTACCTTCAAGCATAAGAAACAGCTTCTTGGCAAGACCACTCAGGAAGGCCTCCAGATCAGTTTTCTTCCCAGTCAATTTGCTGACTTGGTCGGTCAGGGCAGCTTTATCAGTTTTCAGTCGACTGACCTCCTTGTTGGCGATCCCAAGAGCAGCCTTCAGATTGGTATTGTCTTGTTCAAGCTTGGTGACTGAAGCTAACTTCTCGTCAGCAAGCTTGATCTTCTCAGCTAGTTCGAGGTCTTTCTTCTGTTGGGCCTCCCTTACCTTACCTGCAAGTTACAGCAAGATCAGATTTTGAAACAAGCAAGGGGAAAAGCAGTCGTCAGGGTCTCACCAAACATACCTTCGGTCTCCTCCTTTGCCTTTGTCAGCTTCTCCTGAACCAGCTTCAGGCTCAGCTCGAGTTGAGTGTGCTTGTTTTCCAGCTCAGAGTAGCGAGCCACAAGATCACAAGAGTTCTGCGAAGAACCAATCGACTAAATGTCAAATATAATTCACTTCCGAGTGAAAAAGGAAAAAACACACGTTTCTAAGACTACAGCCGAATACAAGCATTCGACCGTAGTCTCGGGGACTACACCCAGTGGGTGCACTCAGCGTGCCCCCACTAATCCTGTTGAAGACAAAGTCGACCAGTCGACCTCAAAAAAAAAGAGGAGATGTATTCTTTAAGACTGTAATCAACTGCAAGCAGTCGACCACAGTCTCGGGGACTACACCCAGTGGGTGCACTCAGCGTGCCCCCACCGGTTTGTGAAATCCAGTCGACATAGTCGACTGACAGAAAGATTGACATCATAAAGCCTAAGGCCGACTGCCAGCAGTCGACCTTAGCCTTGGGGACTACACCCAGCGGGTGCACTCAGCGTGCCCCCGCTAACACGGAGTTTAATCGACACACCCACTGGGTGACTACTATAAATTCCGGAAAGGAAAAGTTTTTGGTAGCATATCCAACAGAACAAACGGTGGTCGACTGACCTGAACATTGCTTTGGAGGGCAGAACTGGCGTCATAAGCTGCCTGGCTCGCATCCCGGATGGTCTTCAGCTGCTCCATCATGATTCCCGCCTGGCGTATTGCCTCCTTCGCCGCGCCAGCTTGGTCCTCCGGGACGTGGTGCGTCGTGAAGAGGGAGGGCTGCTGAGCACTCGTCAATGGATCTGCGAAGGACACCGTGTGTCGAGTGGTGTTCTCTTCCTCCGCAGTCAGAATCTCAGGCGCCGTCACATCCTGAGGCACCTTACTGGCGGACGCTTTCCGACTCCTCCTGCGCTTCAGTGGTTCTTCATCCTCATCATCATCAGGGAGATTGATAACAACATTGGGTGGAGCTACGGAGAAGAATCAGGATCAGAGATCGCGAGTCAGTCGACTAAGAACGGCGTTAAGAATACAGTACCTGGTTTCGAAGTTGCTGCGTCCTCCATCTCGTGGTCATCAGCCCGGGCTGAGGTTTCAGAAGTAGCAGCACTGCAACTCCAAAGGATCAGTCGACTAACTTCAGCGTCGACCAGAGACAAAGTTCACACAAAATAAGAAGACTTAAGCAGCACGATTACCCTGATATGGTGGGGATGGACACCTTCATCTTCGGCAGGAGCTTGATCGGCTTCGACGAGGCCGCCCTGGGCTGCTTCGGCGCCTTTTCAGTCGGCACCGGAGAGGTGGTCCGAGGGCGCTTGGTCGACTGAGCAGCGGTCGCAACCCCCTTACCACGTTCAGTCGAAGGGTCGTGGACAAGCTTCGACCGCCTTTCCGAGCGCGGTGGTACGACCTCCTCCTCCTCTTCTTCCTCGTCTTCAACGTCATCTTCATCACCGTCATCATCATCATCGTCATCATCATCCTCTGCAACGTCCGAGTCCCATTCCTCCTCGTCCTGGCTCTCGCCCCCACTCGCCTCACCCTCCTCAGTCGGAGCTTGTGCCCCATTGGGCATCGAGTACAGCTCGGTGAGGGCCTAGCAGATATCAAGACAAGGATCAGTCGACCAGTCGGCAGGAGTAAACAGAAATGAATGCGACAAGAACGCAGTGGAGAGCAGAGCAAGTGTACCTTGTTTGGATCGCTGTTGTGGTCGAGTGGAGGAATCCTTCTGGCTCCGCGTGGGTTGTCCTTGTTTCCGGTAACGGCTACCATCCATCTTTCCAGAGTGACATCGTCGACTGCTTCTGGATGGACTCGAGTCTCGTCTTCAGTCCCACAGTACAACCACATGCAGTGGCTCCGGAACTGAAGGGGCTGGATGCGACGCCTGAGGAAGACCTCCAGGAGGTCCATGCCCGTCACTCCCTCCCGAACCAACTGCACCACGCGCTCCATCAACATCTTCACGTCAGCTTTCTCCTCCGGAATCAACTTCAGAGAGGAGGGCTTGTTCACTCGGTCCATGGTAAACTGAGGGAGTCCACTCGACTGCCCTGGCGTCGACTGGTCCTGGCAGTAGAACCAAGTCGACTGCCAGCCTCTGACGGACTCGGGAAAGGTCATGGGCGGGAAGGTGCTCTTATTCCTCACCTGGATCCCCAGACCCCCACACATTTGGACGACTCGGGTTCTCTCATCACCTGGGCTCGCCTTCTTCACGGTCTGAGAGCGACACGTGAATATATGCTTGAACAAACCCCAGTGCGGTCGACAGCCCAGGAAACCCTCACACATGGACACGAACGCGGCAAGATAGGCAATAGAGTTTGGGGTAAAGTGGTGGAGCTGCGCTCCAAAGAAATTCAAGAAGCCACGGAAGAAAACACTCGGCGGCAAGGAAAATCCACGATCAACATGGGTGGCCAAGAGCACACACTCACCCTCTTCTGGCTGGGGCTTCCATTCCTTCCCCGGAAGCCTCGCAGCTCCATGAGGGATCAAGCCCTCGTTGGCCATGTCGAGGAGGTCTTTCTCTGTGATGGTCGACTGGATCCAGTCTCCTTGGACCCAGCCCTTCGGCAGGCGGGATCTGGACGAGGACCCTCCGCGGCTGGTAGATCTCCCCTTTGCCTTCTCCGACGCCGACGCCTTCTTCGCACGTTCCAGCGCCGCCGTCTTCTCCTTGGCCATGGTTGCCGGCGAGATGCGCGAAGGGAAGTTGTGCGGGGGCGAGAGCGAGCGCGCTGGGCGGGGACGAAGGGAGCAGAGAGAGAGAGAGAGAATGCTAAGGCGCAGCACAGAAATCCTCGCCGGGCGCATTTATAAGGTCCCTTCCGAGTGGATGACAGGTGGGCCCGGTCGATCTAATCATATCCAGGAACAGTTATGCAGACGGGATACGTGGCGAAGAAAGCGGCGCGGAGATCGAGGCGTCTATGTCCCGTCCCATCCGAACGCCGCGGTCCGCTCCACTTCGCGCGCGTCCCCAAATTTCGCATCCCGCGGAATCCGCGAACGGCAGATCAGTCTGTCAGACGCGGGGTTTCCCGCGATCCGTCGCTCGGAGATCGTCGAAGCCCGAAAGATCACTCGACGAAAGAAGAGAATGGATCGAGTCGACTGAAGACAAGTTGCTCACTATCGACGAAGAGATTCTTTGGTCCAGAACAACGCACGACCAGAGCGCAAAGGTTAATCGGAAACGACATCAACTCCTTCCTCACTCGAAGCCTCAATCCATTCGGGGGCTAATGATGGGGTTATGTACCTAGGGTAGGGTCATGGACCTGATCTAAGTACCTTACCCAAGGACACCCTTAGAAGAGGTCGCCTTCCAGTCGACCAACGAGGGACTCACTCGACTGACTTGAAGGACTCGACCACGAAGACTCACTCGACCACCAGGAGGTCAAGAGGCACTCTGCACTGCAACGGCCTGTAATTAAGTAGGCTTTATGATAGTAAAGACACTTTATGTGGGGCGTTACCAGTAACGCCCCAGACTTAACTCACCTTAAACCCTCTCCTACGTGGGCTGGCTGGGGTCCTGGCGCACTCTATATAAGCCACCCCCCTCCACAGGCAGAAGGGTTCGGCACCTTGTAACTCATATACTCATAATCCACTCGACCGCCTCCAGGCTCCGAGACGTAGGGCTGTTACTTCTTCCGAGAAGGGCCTGAACTCGTACATCCCTTGTGTTTACAACCTCTCCATAGCTAGGACCTTGCCTCTCCATACCTACCCCCCACTCTACTGTCAGGCTTAGAACCACGACACGTGGTCGGACATTTTCTAGGATAGTCTGTAGCATTGGACGCCTTCGAAAAAGTTAGGTATGGACGTCTGTTTTCTAGACGCCTCCGAAAAAGCTAGGTATGGAGTATGTGTCCTCGTGAAGCAACCGCAGTACAAAAAAACCCATCTTATCTCTAAGAGACATACCGTCCTACCCACCACTACTCGTTTCTATGCCCTTCTCATACCCCAAAACCAGATCCCCCTTTCTCTTCATTTTCTTCGCCATAGGAGCGGCCACAACAGCAGAGCACAGGGCGGCGGCCTTTAACTCTCCAAGCCTAGCCTGCAGCTCCCCCCCACAGGAGCAGATCACGCCCGCCATGGCCAGCCTGCAGCTCCCTCCACAGGAGCAGATCACGCCCGCCATGGCCAGCCTGCAGCTCCCCCCACAGCAGCAGATCACACCCGTGCGCGCGCACCCGAGGCCGCCCCTGGCCTCCTCCAACCGCGCAAGCAGGCCAAGCCGACTCCCGCCCCCCTCTCCTATCATGCCTTTCCCTTCTCTCTCTAATCTCTCACATGTTTTCTCCAGGTAGTCCGTCATGAAGACGCCACCCCTCCGTCTCGATCCGTCTGCCGGTGTTGGTCGGATCCGCCGGCCACAGCTAGTGTCCTCCAAGGAGCCTGCCATGGAGATCGCCGCCTCTCCCTCTCATCTGTCCACCGCTGGTTTCCTTCAGGGACCCCCATGGAGGTTGCCGCCTCTCCCGTCTCGATCCGTCCGCCACCGGATTCATGGCGGAGCAAGCCGAGATCTGCCGCCAGGCGAGCGCCCATTGATGCCGCTAGTGTCCCTTGGTCTTTCCATCGATGTCGTGAGGCACAACTTGGATGCGTTTTGATACACACGATGTGGTTTCTCGAATTAGTACCACCTTGCGTATATATTTTAAATTTAAACTGAAAGAGTAAATTTATAGGAAGAAAGCGTATTGTAACGGTGAACCCACGGAGTCAATCTGTGCTTTATTATTACTAGCAAAAAGGGTCTGTGCGTTGCGATGGGAGAAAAAAGAATCTTATGTCCATAACACAATGCATGACAAAGATGTGTGTGCCGCTAGAATGAATGTGAAGAGAACATATCAGCCGGTGCGCTGAAATTTATCAATGAGATTGTAAAACCCAAAGTAAGAGCATTGCCAATAATGATGCCACATCACCCACCTGCCGCTGGCGACCACTATTAGCCGCTGGCCAAGTTCACCACGGATGTTATGCCACAGCCAGAACCAATTTTAGAGGAAGTTTTTACGAAAACTAAGAAAACAACTCACTCGTCAACTTTCCCTAAAATTTATGGACACCCGTAAAACCACTATCATGGGAATTTTTAATAGGATTTGTTGAAAATGCTTTAAAACTGGTATGAGACATTTATGTCGACTACGAAGATATTTATGATGACTTTGTCAATCTCAAGATGATGTGTCGGCTCAGTCTTTTGGAGGTCGTCATATAGGTGCGATCATATTGATGAGTGTATGATCATAAATATGAGCGATTGCATAATAAAGGAGAAAGGGAGATGCGGCAAGGGCGTTCGCGCGTACGTGTGGAAGCCCCATAAAACAGCTAGCTGGATCTCCAAGCCGAGCACGCACAGGACTGAATCACGGCCGAGGATATCTGATGCTTAATCAACACCTGACAGTGAGCTTGAATTATTTGAGCAAGCGTATTTTTTCACTGCAACATAGTTTGCATTATCTGCTCATAATACCATTCCCACTTTTCAAACTGAACAATCTATCAACAATATTATCGAGGGTGCACTCCTTTCTACCCAAGCCAGCCGCCATGCAAGCTTGGACAGAGACGCAGAGTCGTGTGCATCGCCGCCATGATCAAGCATCAAAGCTGAGTCGACCATTGCCCGGTGTCATAGCCGCCGCAGTCGTGCTGCTTGCCTCCTTCTCAGCCCAATCGCAGCTGCGCCTCAAGTACAAACGTACAGTCCCTCGTCTCGTCCGGCAACCATGATGCGCCGCTGCATGCCTCTCGATCATATGTCGTCATCTGGCTGTCGACGAACGCAGCAGCCCAACCACACACAATGCAACGACCATGGCATCCTCTGGTGCAGCTGCCGTCGAGTCCAACTACGCCGACCTCCTCACGGCATCTGCTCGCCTACCCAGTCGCCGCCCCCGCTGCTGCCTATTAGTCTCTTTGCGGACAAGGTCGAGCCCCCGCGGCCTCGCCGCCTTCCTTGGACCTCTCCCTTTTGCAGCTCTGCCTCGCCGTGTGACCCGAGCGCCCCATTGACCGGTCACGGAAATTCCCGGCTCGTGAAGAGCAGGCTCCTGCTCATGCAGGAGGCAATCGTACATTAGCTTTAGTCCACGCAGCTTAATACGCCGTTGGAGATTCGTTGTAGGACACAACTCGGATGCGCTGGAGGAGAGCATGCTCCTGTCCACCAGCCGCTAGGATGCGCTGCAGCAGCTCCGGCCAATGCAGATCTCAAGTTGTTCAATTCCTTTCGATTCGATTTGAATTGTCCGTGGATCGGTTTCAGCTTTCGCCTCCTCAATTCCTCATCCGGCGACTCCGTTCGTGGCTTCTCCGCCTCCTCTGGGCGGGTATTTGTAGAGAGGCTAGAGAAGGCAGAGAGCGACCTCGAGTTGGACTCCATATGAGAGACCGGCGGGTTGCCATAGACAACGGACGAAGCGGACGGAAAAAGAGGACCGTACGCGTGTGTTCTTTTTTTAATGAAAAAAAATCTGTTCGCCCGTATATGTGCAGGCCACTTCTGCTAGCAACGAATCGCGTCTACGCAGGCCCTGGCCCAGCAACGCGAAACTAATGAATTTATGATCGACAATGTGCGGACCTCAAATTAGTACCACCTCGTTTATATTATGATTTTGTCTATACAAATTGTAAAAGCGTATTATGACATGAGAAGAAAGCGTATTATGACGGTGAACCCGGAGACCCAATCCGTGCTTTATTATTATAGGAAGAGATTATTATTATTATTATTATTATTATTATTATTATTATTATTATTATTAGCACAAATGTCCGTGCGTTGCATCGGGTGAAAAAAAACCACACTTTCCTAACTCAGTTGCTCAAAACCTCCTCTCACTCCACGACACAACGCGAGGCATGATGACATGAACAAACTCTTTGAAATCAGCTGCCATAAAAATATGTACTGCAGAAAAAATTGTCGACCTCAGAGATAAAACTGAAGCAATTACAAAAACAAAATAATGTGCACATGGTTTAAGAACAGACGGACCTGTCAATAATAATATACTGGAGATAATAGACCGATCTAGCTAGTCGCTGGCTAATTGGTACAATAAGACGGCGTAGAATCCCTTCATGGACAGTATGCTGACAAGAGAACACCTGCACGTTATAGCTAGTAATCACGATCTCAGATGAATGTGCTTAACCGCTGCACACAGCTGAAGCTGAACCAATGGCATGCCACCATCCACACGCCGAACGAAACCAGGCAGTCAGACATAACACCATGTCCACAGGGATCACGGCCATGGCGTGGCGCCGAAACCACATGCGTCTCCAGGAGGACCGTCTTGGCCTACTCCGTGGCGCTCTTTCCCCAGCAGTCTAGCCGCACCTTCTCTTCTTTCTTGTCCGCGGACGCAATACTCGCTTCAGGCATGAACCATCGCCTGGGAGCACCGGTGCGTTTGGAGCGGCGGAGGAGCTCGACCTCACCGCAGTGTCCGCGCGAACTGCCGCACGACGCGGGACACTGCTTCATCGCGGAGACGCCTCCTGTGTGTGTCAATGCACGCGTCACGGACGCACTCCAGGAACCGGACGACCTCAACGCTGCCCGGTGTAGGCTCCCCAAGGACCTGGACATCGAGGTACGTACATGCGGCTGTCATCGGCTGCAAGGAACACGAATGTGCGCTGAATCATCGTAGGTGTGATGGTGCCATCGGTGGTGCCCCGGCGCGTGGTTGAGGCAGAGCACCTCCAGCGCACGGGCTGCCGCTGTCGCAGTCGTGCTCCGCCGCCGCCAACGACGCGGCTCCATGGCTTGAAAGTTGACGGCGTGTTTGGATCGAAGACAAATTAACTGATGGATTTCCTTGTTCTTCTTCGATTTGTAAAGAAATCTTCTCCGAGTTGTAGATGAATTAGGATTGGATTTTTTTCTTGAGGAAGAAAGGATGAAGCGAGGGGAAGAGGAGGCAGCGCAGGAATAGCCCAATGTAGGAACATGACCCAGCCGCCAAGTTGGGTTCGTTAGCCCAAAATAAGCCCAATGAACTAATCGTTTTATAGATCTGGGCGGGCGAGGTGCACTGACGAAAAACAAACGAAATTAGTACTACCTCGCGTATATATTTTAAATTTAAACTGAAAGCGTAAATTCACAAGAAGAAAGCGTATTGTGACGGTGAACCCACAGAGTCAATCCGTGCTTTATTATTATTAAGGATAGATTATTACTAAGGGATAGGGATTAGGGATTAGGGATAGATATATAATATATAATATATATATATATTATATATATATATATATATATATATATATATATATATATATATATATATCTTTCCCTAATCTATCCCTAATAATAAAGCACGGATTGACTCCGTGGGTTCACCGTCACAATACGCTTCTTCCCGTGATTTTACGCTTTCAGTTTGAATTTAAAACATATTTGAGGTGGTACTAAATTTTCGTTATATCTGTTTAGATGCGTCTGATTTTTGTTTTCCCGTACTGGGCCTCGGCTGATTCGCTAAACTGGGCCTCGGCTGGGCCTGCATGCTGAATTGTGTCCTTCGTAGGCTGGTTCACCGTCGTTTCCTATAGCTGGCTCTATGTGCGTGTGTTTGAATTAAAAGAAATTAGAGAAAAAAATGGTGGCAGCGTTGGGATTTGATCCCTGGTCTCCCATGTTGGTTGCAGCGCAGCAGACGACTTAGGCTAGGCTCCTAAGCTTGCTAATTAGGGCGCCTGGAACCTTAAGAATAGAGACAGGCGTACTCGGGCCGAGATAAATGGGCACGGTCTTGATGGGCATGTGCGAGTGCTACGGCCCACTGGACGGACAAAGGACCAGGCTGGAAGTTTTTTTCATATTTTTTTACTTATCAAATAGTCCCACCTTGCTATTTAACATTAATTTTTACCAGTTTATATATGTTTTTAGGTTGTCAGGCATCGAGAAGCTGCTTTGGAAATTAAGCAAAGAAATAAAAAAAGGAAATAGACATTCTTTGCATGAGAAATAAAGAAGGAAGATGGTAATTATGTAGAGCCGGCAAGAAAGGTAATATGTATTGAATAACAAATAAAGAAGGAAGAAAATTGATGGTAATTATCTGGGCGCCATATTAATCGCAGGAGTAATTATCAGGCCTAGCAAAAGAGGAAAAAAATAATTGCATGACAAAGAAGGAAGAAAATTGATGGTACTTATCTGGGCGCCATATTAATCACAGGAGTAATTAGTAGGCCTAGCAAAAAAGGAAAAAAATAATTACATGAGAAATAAAGAAGGAAGGAGAAAGAGAGAGGAAGGAAATGGATGGTAATTATGTGGGCATCATGATATAAGAAAAGAAAGAGAAAGAAAAACTAATTAACAGAAGGTGCAGGGGAATCAATGGTAGGTTGCCATGCTTATGAGTAAAAATGATGTGGCATTTTTTAATCCTCATTAAATTCATGTCATTTTTTTCTTCCGTTATGTTTTCCTTGCTCTTATAATCTTTACTGAATTTGCGCCAAATTTGTAGCACATTGAACATGATGTTTGTACATACAATCCTCACTAAATTTATGTCAATTCTTTCTATCGTTCTAACACACAGGCATATATACTATTTTTAATATATAAATGGAGGTATAATATTATTGGTCCTCCCATTTTGTATGTCCATGGTGTTTCCTCATATTGAGCTAGGCTATTCTACCAATCGTCTGTCTTGGGCCACTTAGCCTCTACCACGTTCGCCCGCGTAACGTTCGACCACGGTGCCCTCCTAACATGTCTGGCGATATCTCACGGAAATTGCCCCAAAAGTTACAAAATATTACCCACCAATACAACCTACTCCCCCGTTCCTATATATAATAAGTCCTTTTAGAGATTCCACCACAAACTACATACGGATGTATATATATGTATTTTAAAGTGTAGATTAAATTGTTTTACTTCATATGTAGTCTATATTGCAATCTCCAAAAAGACTTATATTTAGAAACAGATGGAGCATAAGTGATAAAAGAAGGTTTTACACAAGGGAATCCCCTGCCTATGCCGGCACATGCAGTAAGGACCACGTATACTGCGCTCTGTGCACTGGAAGAAGACGCCGCACGCCTGTATGGGCCGCCTATGTCCAGACGGCCTGTTTTTTAAAGTTTGTTTTTATTTATTTATTTTATTTTTTTGTTTTCAATTTTTCTACTTTTAATAATTTGGGACAGCAAAAAAAATCTAGAAATTTTAGAAAACGAAATTTAGCAATAATCTTTTAATAAATCATAAATTGTTTGTAGATTAAAAAATGTTTGTGATTTGGTAAAAAAATGTTTGCTTAAAAAGTTCGTGTATTAGAAAATGTTAATGAAATTGAACAAAAAACGTTCATGACTTCAAAAACAATTTATTCATTCATAAAATGTTCACTGATTCAAAAATGATCATGAATTTCAAAAAATGTTCGTTAAATCAAAAAATGTCCATGAATTTCAAAAAATATTTCACAAATTTCCTAAAAATGTTCTTCGATTACAGAAATGTTCGTCGATTAAAGAAAATTGTTTTAAAACATGTTCAAAAGTTATTATTATTTTGCAAATAGCATAAAATCTTCAAGAATTTAAAAAATGTTCTTTATTTTAGAAAAAGTACAAAAATTTGTAAAATTGTCTAAAATTTGAAAAATGTTCACGAGTTTAGAAAAAATGTTCATCATTTCATAAAACTGAGAGTGATAATGTATCTTGGTGATGCAGCAAAATGTGATCATGGCCATTGAAGATTATAGTTTTTTTGCCGTTGCAACGCATGGGCCCTTTTACTAGTTAATAATAAAGCACGGATTGACTCCGTGGGTTCACCGTTACAATACGTTTCTTCTCGTGAATTTACGCTTTCAGTTTTTATTTACTAATATTTTCATGTGCTAGCGTTCGTTCGTACATCGCCCAGGTGTCCACGATAAAACTATCTGGTTCGTCGGTGACATGGGCCTGAAATTTCATAATAACTACGTACAGGCAGCTATCCCAGCCCAGCTAACTGGACGCAAATAACATGGGCCTTCCCTTATGGGCTGCATGCACGCGAGTGGGCTTCCTTATATTAGATCATAGAGAAAGAAAAAAATACATTACTATGGAGAATCGAACGTTAGATCTCTTCTATTTCTTTGGGCTACAACAACCAACTGAGACAAACATACTACTTGATGAATAATCCCACCTCGCGATTTTAAGGACACACATACCGGTTAATATAGCCAAATAATTAACAAACAGACGTGAAAAGAGAAGAGCTAAATAAGTGGATGGGCTAATTAAGGAAAGGAATGTGGCTAAATAGATGCGGCTAATTCAAAGGAAGTATTGTGTGGGCTCGGCAGAATATTCAAATGAAGGATTATGGAAGGATTGTGGTGGGTGGGCTCGACACAACATTTAAATGGATGGGATCCCTTAATTAATATAAGGCACGGGAAAACGGAAGGAAGAAATTATGTGAGGCTAATAAGTAAAAGGAATGATGTAATAAGTAAAAGAAATGATATAATAAGTAAAAGGAATGATATAATAAGTAAAAGGAATCAGGATTGTGTGAGGCTAAAAAGGAAGGTTGATGGTGCACAGACGATATTTATGGAGGAACGAAAATGAGCACGGCAAAAATATCAACATACTTTTTAAATTAATGTTGTATTTGTACGGCTAAAATATTCACAATGTAACTAGGTGACTATAAAGGTGCATTACAGGTATCTCCGAAAGTGTCTGTTGGGTTGGCACGAATCGAGACTGGGATTTGTCACTCCGTATGACAGAGAGGTATCTCTGGGCCCATTCGGTAATGCATCATCATAACGAGCTCAATGTGACTAAGGAGTTGGCCATGGGATCATGTGTTACAGAACGAGTAAAGAGACTTGCCGGTAACGGGATTGAACGAGGTATGGGGATACCGACGATCAAATCTCGGGCAAGTAACATACCGATGGACAAAGGAATTGTATACATGATTGATTGAATCCCCGACATCGTGGTTCATCCGATGAGATCATCGTCGAACATGTGGGAGCCAACATGGATATCCAGATCCTACTATTGGTTATTGGCCGGAGGGAAGTCTCGGTCATGTCTACATGGTTCCCGAACCCGTAGGGTCTACACACTTAAGGTTCGGTGACGCTAGAGTTGTTATGGGAAATTGTATGTGGTTACCGAAGGTTGTTCGGAGTCCCGGATGAGATCTCGGACGTCACATGGAGTTACGGAATGGTCCGAAGGTGAAGATTTATATATAGGAAGTCCAGTTTCAGTCGCTGGAATAGATTCGTGGGTTATCAGTATTGTATCGGGACCACCAAAAGGTGTCCAGGGGTCCACCGGATGGGGCCACCTGCCCCGGGGGACTTAATGGGCTGAATATGGGAGGGAACCAGCACCTAGTGGGCTGGTGCGCCCCCTCCCCAACGGCCCAAGGCGCCTAGGGTTGGAAACCCTAGGGGAGGGGGCTCCTCCCACCTTGCTTGCGGGGCAAGTCTCCCCCCCTCGCCGATGCCCCCTTCCCTGGCACAGCCCCTCCCTCCTCCAACACCTCCTCCTCCTCCTCCATAGTGCTTAGCGAAGCTCTGCTGGAGAACCAGGTGCTCCACCACCACGTTGTCGTGGTGCCGGAGTTCTCCCTCAACTTCTCCTCTCCCCTTACTGGATCAAGAAGGAGGAGACGTCCACGGGTTGTACGTGTGTTGAACACGGAGGCGCCGTCCGTTCGGTGCTTGATCGGATCTTCCGTGATTTGAATCGTCGCGAGTACGACTCCATCAACCGCGTTCTTGTAACGCTTCCGCTTAGCAATCTTCAAGGGTATGAAGATGCATTCCCTCTCTCTCGTTTCTAGCATCTCCTAGATTGATCTTGGTGACACGTAGGAAAATTTTGAATTATTACTACGTTCCCCAATAGTGGCATCATGAGCTAGGTCTATGCGTAGATTCTATGCATGAGTAGAAAACAAAGTAGTTGTGGGCGATGATTTGTTCAATTTGCTTACCGTTACTAGTCTTATCTTGATTCGGCGGCATTGTGGGATGAAGCGGCTCGGACCGACCTTACACGTACGCTTATGTGAGACTGGTTGCACCGACTAACATGCACTTGATGCATAAGGTGGCTAGCGGGTGTCTGTCTCTCCCACTTTAGTCGGATTGGATTCGATGAAGATGGTCCTTATGAAGGGTAAATAGCAATTGGCATATCATCGTTGTGCCTTTTTCGTAGGTAAGAAATGTTCTTGCTAGAAACCCTTAGCAGCCACGTAAAACATGGAACAATAATTAGAGGACGTCTAACTTGTTTTTGCAGGATATGCTATGTGATGTGATATGGCCAAAAGGATGTGATGAATGATATATGTGATGTATGAGATTGATCATATTCTTGTAATAGGAATGACGACTTGCATGTCGATGAGTATGATAACTGGCAGGAGCCATAGGAGTTGTCTTAATTTATTGTATGACCTGCGTGTCAATGAAAACGCCATGTAATTACTTTACTTTATTGCTAACCGTTAGCCATAGTAGTAGAAGTAATAGTTGGCGAGACGACTTCATGAAGACACGATGATGAAGATCATGATGATGGAGATCACGGTGTCATGCCGGTGACGAAGGTGATCATGTCGCGCCTCGAAGATGGAGATCAAATGCGCAAGATGATATTGGCCATATCATGTCACTTTATGATTTGCATGTGATGTTTGTCATGTTTACATCTTATTTGCTTAGAACGACGGTAGCATAAATAAGATGATCCCTCACTAAAATTTCAAGAAAAGTGTTCCCCCTAACTGTGCACCGTTGCGAAGGTTCGTTGTTTCAAAGCACCACGTGATGATCGGGTGTGATAGATTCTAACATTCGCATACAACAGGTGTAAGCCAGATTTACACATGCGAAACACTTAGGTTGACTTGACGAGCCTAGCATGTACAGACATGGACTCGGAACACGAGAGACCGAAAGGTCGAACATGAGTCGTATAGTAGATACGATCAACATGGAGATGTTCACCGTTGATGACTAGTCCCTCTCATGTGATGATCGGACACGGCCTAGTCGATTTGGATCATGTATCCCTTAGATGACTAGAGGGATGTCTATCTGAGTGGGAGTTCATTAAATAATTTGATTAGATGAACTTAATTATCATGAACTTTGTCTAAAATGTCTTTACAAAATGTCTTGTAGATCAAATGGCCCACGCTAATGTTGCCCTCAACTTCAACGCGTTCCTAGAGAAAACCAAGCTGAAAGACGATGGTAGCAACTATACAGATTGGGTCCGTAACTTGAGGATCATCCTCATAGCTGCCAAGAAAGCATATGTCCTTAAAGTACCGCTAGGTGACGCACCCATTTTCCCAGCAACTCAAGACGTTATGAACGCCTCGCAGTCGTGTGGTGATGATTACTCCCTGGTTTAGTGCGGCATGCTTTACAGCTTAGAACTAGGGCTCCAAAAGCGTTTTGAGCAGCACGAAGCATATGAGATGTTCCAAGAGCTGAAAATGGTTTTCCAAGCTCATGCCCAGGTCGAGAAAAATGAAGTCTCTGACAAGTTATAAAGTTGTAAGATGGAGGAAGACAGTTCTGTCAGCGAGCATATACTTAAAATGGCTGGGTTGCACAACTGCTTGTCTCAACTGGGAGTTAATCTTCCAGATGACTCGGTCATTGACAGGATCCTCTAGTCGCCTCCACCTAGCTACAAGAGCTTTGTGATGAACTACAATATGCAAGGGATGGGGAAGCCCATTCCTGAGTTATATTCAATGCTGAAATCAGCGGAGGTGGAAATCAAAAAGGAACATCAAGTGTTGATGGTGAATAAGACCACTAGTTTCAATAAAGGCAAGGGTAAAAAGAACTTCAAGAAGGACTGCAAGGGAGTTGCCGCGCCCGGTAAATCAGTTGCCAGGAAGAAGCCAAAGAATGGACCCAAGCCCGAGACTCAGTGCTTTTATTGCAAGGGAAATGTTCATTGGAAACAGAGCTGCCCCAAGTACTTAGCGGATAAGAAGGCCGGCAACGCCAAAGGTATATGTGATATACATGTTATTGATGTGTACCTTACCAGCGCTCATAGTAGCTCCTGGGTATTTGATACCGGTGTGGTTGCTCATATTTGTAACTCAAAACAGGAGCTGCCGAATAAGCGGAGACTGGCGAAGGACGAGGTGATGATGCGCGTCGGGAATGGTTCCAAGGTCGATGTGATCGCCGTCGGCACGCTACCTCTATATCTAGCTTTGGGATTAGTTTTAAACCTCAATAATTGTTATTTCGTGCCAACTTTGAGCACCAACATTGTATCCAGATCCCGTTTAATGCGAGATGGCTACTCATTTAAATTCGAAAATAACGGTTGTTCTATTTATATGAGAGATATGTTTTATGGTCATGCCCCGCTGGTCAATGGTTTATTTTTATTGAATTTCGAACGTGATGTTACACATATTCATAGTGTGAATGCCAAAAGATGTAAAGTTGATAATGATAGTCCCACATACATGTGGCACTGCCGCCTTGGACACATTGGTGTCAAACGCATGAAGAAACTCCATGCAGATGGACTTTTGGAGTCTCTTGATTATGAATCATTTGACACGTGCGAATCATGCCTCATGGGAAAAATGACCAAGACTTCATTCTCCGGAATAATGGAGCGAACAACCAACTTATTGGAAATCATACATACTGATGTGTGCGGTCCAATGAGCGTTGACACTACAAGAAAAAGACACATCCGTGACATTTTGGGCCGAACGGAATTTTTTTCTGTCATACATATGACACTTCTATGATGATAATTGTGACAAAACCCGGTATCATCATAGATGTGGTGGGCTCCTACTTCTATGACAAAAAATCATGACAGAAAATGGGCTTTTCGTCCTGGGCGGGCCGGAGACGCAACTTCATGACATTCTTTGGGCCGTCCA